>NW_028327439.1:310291-620582 GCF_031878675.1 Megascapheus bottae | reverse complement strand
AGCTCAAGGCTACTGCCCTACCTAATTGAGCCATAGTCCCACTTCCCATTTTCTATTGGTTCATTGGAAAGAAGAGTCTAAGTTCCTTTTGTTATTGGTCTGGCTTTGAACTTTGATCCTCAGATCTCAGCCTCCTAAGTTGCTAGGATTACAGGCTTGAGCCACCAGCACCAGGCTTTCTCGTTTTATTTTGTTTCACATTGATTTCCACAGAGAAATCTACCTTTAACTCTACTGCCACATAGAATTCATTATATCACCATATGATTCTTGGGGTTGGGAGTTTGGCCTAGCATGCACAAAGACCTGGTTCAATTCCTTGGTACCACATACACAGAAAAAAGCCAGAAGTGGTGCTATAGCTCAAGTGGTAGAGAGCTAGCCTTGAGAAAATCCAAGGATCATGCTCAGGCCTGAGTCCAAGGCCAGGACTGACAAAAAGAAAAATGATTCTGGGCCAGGAGTTTGGCCTAGTGGTAAAAGTGCTTGCCTAGCATTCATGGAGACCCGGGTTCGATTCCTCGGTACCACATACATAGAAAAAAGCCGAAAGTGGTGTTGAAGCTCAAGTAGTAGAGCTCTAGCCTTGAGAAAGTCCAAGGACAGTGCTTAGGCCCTGAGCTCAAGCCCAGGACTGGCAAAAAGAAAAAAAAAGAAAAATTATTCTTTATTCATTCACAAAGAATCCCCTAGGTTCCACACACAGGACTTAGGGTAACTAAGAACATTATTACTCAGTACATCCCAACATGAACTTACCAACTAGGCTCAGGCTCCAACATCAATATGAAGATGCCTTAACTCACCTGTGGTATTCTTGTCAGAGGAATTTCCCATCCAGGGTTCTGCACCTTGCTCTAGCTTGACAATCAATACAGGTTTGGGAACACAGAGCCCTGTAAATTAGAAATAGTGGAGAAATATTGCTTATGCTGGGTCATCATTTCTTTAATATCTCAGACATCCAGCTCACAAGGTAGCTATTCAATCTTTTCTTTATTTCTCACTAGCTCCATGGTTGACATTTCCCTAGCTCTGGATTCATTTTGTATGACATAAACTTAGGTCTTTTGCTCAAGGCTGGAAATCTACCACTTTGAGGTCCAGCGCCACTTACACGCATGGGTCTTCAGGCATGCTAGACAAGCACTCAACCACAAGGCCAAATTCCCTGCCCTCCACCAACATTTTTGAGGGGTTAATTGCAGTTATAGAATTTAATGGGGACTTTTCTGCCATTGCTGGCTTCAAATTAGAATTCTCAGATTTCTTCCTCCTGAGTGTCTAAGAATACAGGCCTGAAATGAAACGTTGTACGTATTTCAGGTTTCCATTATAAACTCACTGTTTAGTGATTTGTAGATCCTATTTCCAATAATGATATATATTCTATTCTAGAAAATTTATCCACTTACAATTACTGTGTAAGTTTGGAATGTTGTCTCCATTAGTGGTAACATAATTTAGAACTTTTGTCAAAGTGCTGATTAGGTATCCTGAAGAATGAGAACAAAATTACCTTAGGTTTTCCTTAGAAAGAAATGATACTTCTCAGGGACTGGAATCTTACATTTAAAAAGCATTGAAAGTTTGATAAATATTCACGTATCTACAAAATAACAAGGCACTTGACCTTATAAGTTAATTTGACTTTTGCCCACCTAATGACACCAGGTTGCTGTAGGTCTCCAGCATTACATCTCTGTACAGGGTCCTCTGAGCATTGTCCAGATCCTGCCACTCCTCCCAGCTGAAGTCTACAGCCACATCATCAAATGACACAGACTTCTGTAATGGCACATTTCCATCAAGCAATTAGCCCTGAGTTATAAACACACCATGTCTGGAATTTTATTCTTCTACATGAATGCTTTAGACTTCTATAAAATATTGACCTGAAGAGCTTAGGGATGATGCCTAGGCCCAGAGTTCAAGTCCCATGACCCAAAAAAGAACAAAAAGGCAAACCAGGTGTTGGTGGCTCACACCTATAATCCTAGATACTCAGGAGACTGAGATCTGAGGACCATGGTTCAAAGCAAGCCTGGCACAGAATTCCATGAGACTCATTTCCAATCACCCACCTGAAATTGGGTAATGGCTTGTGGCATATAATGGCAGAGCAACTGTGGTACCAAGAAAAAGGAGAGGGGAGGCAACAGATTTAGGTTATAAATGGAATTATTCCACTGAAAAGAAACTACATTATATGATGGTATATGCTGGTACTGTGAGAACATTGCAAAATCTTAGGGTATGAAGTAATAATACAGTGAAGTACATGCACAATGTTAATTTCCTATGTCTGGCATAATAATCAGTTGGGGAAGAAATATTTTTCCTCTTTTTCATTTTTGTATGTTGTAGGACTTTTACTCTGGCTCTGAGCACTGTTCCTGAGCTCTTCACCTCAAGGCCACCATCCTTCCTAGGAAGATACAGTGCCACTTCCCATATTCTAATGGTTGGCTGGAGATGAGAGTCTCACAGATTTTTAATAGCCAGATTGGCTTTGAACCAAATCCTCAGATATCAGCCTGATATCTGAGTAGGTAAGATTATAGGTATAAGTCTCTGCACCTGGCAAGAAATTTATTTGTTGCTGTTTTATATTACTACAACAAGTTTACTGTATGTTTTCCTTTTTAAAAAGCACTAAGGGTTCAGACTGAGGATGGCCTTTCTTCTGTACATACTGGGGTAGTGTTAGAGAAAGGGCAGCTGTAGGGTCAAATTTATTATAAAAACTAGTAGTAGCAAAGTATATGTGAAATTTAGTCTGTGGTTACTTCTTTATGAAGAAGACAGACAAACTATTATAATACATTATAGCTACAACATAATAGACTTTTCAAAGGAATATATAAACTGGGCATGGTGGCTCACACCTTTAAACCTACTTACTCAGGAGGCTGAGATCTGAGGATCAAGGTTCAAAGCCAAGCCGGGCACAAAAGGATCTGAGAATCTTATCCCCAGTTAACCTCTAGAAAACGGGAAGTGGGGCTTGGCTCAAGGGTCAGTCAGTAGCCTTAAGCTGAAGAGCTAAGGGACAACACCCAAGCTGAGTTCAAACCCCATGACCCACCAAAAAAAAATCAAAGGAATATATTAGGTTTCTTATATTTGTGAGATGCACAGATTCAACTAACCATAAAACCAAAATGCCTGAAAAACTATGGTGCCTGTATTCAACATGCAGCCTTTGGGGGAAAAAAAAGAAACAAAAAAGAAAAAACTGTCATTATCCTATGAACAAAGTAGTATAGAAAATACTTACACAGGATTTAAAGTGTAATAGGCATGATGAATGATTTAAAGTGTAGGGAAGGATGTGTGAACATTATATGGAAGCCACATAAGAAATGAATATCAGATGAGACAATCAGATAATAAATAGCCCAAGGGCCATTAAAATGAAATTGTATTAATATTGTATTATAAATATAGTAAACATATAAGGTACCATCTGATTTAAACAAAAGCAAAAAACAAAATTCAATAAGCTATCCAAAGAGACATACATTGAATACAGAGAAACAAAAATTAGTAAATACGAAAATACCACATGCAAAGATCACTAATAAGCTGGGTGACAGTAGCTCAGGCCTGTAATCCAAGCTACTCAGCAGACTGAGTACTGAGGATTGTGGATCAAAGACAGCTTGGGCATGGAGCATGAAAGTCCATGGATGCTCATCTCCAATTAACTGCCAGAAAACTGAAAGTGGTGCCTTGGCTCAAGTGATAGAGTGATAGTCTTAAGCTGAAGAACTCAGCAACAGCGCCCATGCCCAGCAAACAAAAAAAAATAAAAATCACTAATGAGGGACAGGAGCATGGTCTAGTGGTAGAGTGCTTGCCTAGCATGAATGAAGCCCAGGGTTCAATTTGCTAGAAACACATACACAGATAAAGCTCAAAGTGGGGCTTACCTCAAGTGGTAGAGCAATAGCCTTAAGCAAAAAATATCTAAGAACAGTGCCCGCGCCCTGAGTTCAAGCCCCAGGACTGACAAAAAAAAAAAAAAAGAAAATCACTATTGGAAAACACAAACAGTGATAATATGAAAATAAATAAATACTTAAACATCAGCACAAATCGTTTCACCACAGATACACAACACTTGATTAGAGACAAATCATACATCTGGATAATAAAAGTTGAATGCTGAAAAGGAGGTCTCCAAGGATGTTTAATAGGCCATGAAATTATAATTTTTTAAATGTACCATTACTACTGGAAAATTAATATTCCTCTTCCTGATAGAAGAACCAGACAAAAAAGTCAGCAGGAAGGCCGGGAGTTTGGCCTAGTGGTACCGTGCTTGCCTAGCATGTATGAAGACCTGGGTTTGATTCCTCAGTACCACATGTTGGGGCCTGATCCCCATCTCTGAGACCTGTTCAACATTTCTGCTCAGGGACCATTAATGAGCTTTGGCCAGGCATTTCTCACGTTCTTTGCATACCTCTCTTAAGGCATCTCTGTGTACATGATTCCACTGAGCCCCCCCCCCCCCCCGGAGCGCAGGTCGCCAGTGCTTTCCTGCACTTGTCCCACCCAGTACCTAAAAGTTTGCCCTGTACTCTTAGTGATAGCATTGTGGCCCTCTTCCTATTGGCTAGTTTCCCAGTTGCCACCTTCCCTTTCCCCAACTGTGTATAACTAAGTGCCTGTTGCAATAAAAGTGAGATCTGATGCACTTTCATGGTTGACACAGCTCCTGGCTCAGTGTGGTTTCTTCCCCAGTAATTGGGGGAGGGCTGTGTCATCAATACTTACTACCTCGCTTGGTTTCGGGAGACTTCAGGCTGGCCCTGGGTGTCCCTCCCTATACCCTTGTTGCTCCAGAGTAGCAACACCACATACATAGAAAAAAGTAGGAAGTGGTGCTGTGGCTCAAGTAGTAGAGCTCTACCCTTGGGAAAGCCCAAAGACAGGCCCTGAGTTTAAGGCCCAGGACAGGCAAAAAAAAAAAAAAAAAAGCAGTCAGCAGAAACACACGCCTTTTCTTAACCTAAATGCTATTTATAAAGCACTGTCAAGTTACAATTACCAAGGCAGACATTCTGGAAGTAAATCTCAAGATAAACTTTCTAGAAATCAATATGAGAAATAAAAAGCTACAAGTTATAAATACATTAAAGTCAAATAATACATTTCTGTGAGTGAAATAAACACAGGGAAACTAGAAAGATCTGGAAGAAATGTACACTATCATGGTGACATAGAGAATGTTAAAGGTAGTCTCTTTCTTCACCTTTGAAATAAAAACAAACCATTTTTTTTTGGTACGGTGTATTCACCTGTTATCTTCTGGGTTGTGGGGGGAAGCCAGAGAACTGAAGGGAAGTAGGGTGAAAAAGTACAGCTGGACAGTACTCAGACCTAGTTCAAGCCTAAGGTCTGGTAAAAAAAAAAGGGGGGGGGAGGGGGAGCTGGGGAAGGTGGGGATGGTGGCTCACTTTTATAATCCTAGATACTCAGGAGGCTGAGATCTGAGGATCAAGGTTCAAAGACAGCTTGGTACAAAAAGACCTGAAAGTCTTATCTCCAATTTAACTTTAGAAAATGGGAAGTCGGACTTGGCTCCAGAATACGATGGTAGCCTTCAGCTGAAGAACTCAGGGACAGTGCCCAAGCTGAGTTCAAGCTCCATGACCCACAAAAAAAAAAGAATATGGAAAAATATGGATTCTGTGAACTTGATCAGGGATATAAATCCTGTACATGTCTCTTTTCCTGTTGAAATAACTAATTGGAAATATTTTTGAAGTTTTTACCTAGAAATGTACACTATAAGTGGAATTATTAACAAACACATATGGACAAAAGATACATATTATTGTAATATGTGTATGCTGCTTTTAGTTTTTGTATCTTTTCACTGACGATGGTTCAAATGAGTCACATATTCCTGAATCATTTCTCCCAGTTGAAAAATGCCACACATGTTAGCTTGTACTAAAGTTCTTGAGAAATCAAAAGCAACTACTAAGCAAATGTATAAGATTTTCCATCAGTGATATTTCAAATATAAAAACCCTACTCACTGTATTATTTAGTATCAATACCAGCTTCTAACTTACACTGGCAGTGGATGAGAATCTTCAAATGTACTGAACAGAAAAAAGAAAACTATAGTACCACATCAAATGAGGTTGGACCACTTGAAGGCAATACAATCAGGAAAAATCAAATTATTTGGTGTGCATCAATGGGTGTACACAGAAATTTCTTATAGGGGGACCAAGAGTTTGGCCTAGTGGTAGTGTGCTTGCTTAGAATGCACAAAATCCTGGGCTCGACTTCTTGGTACCACAATCATAGAAAAAGCCAAAAGTGGTGCTGTGGCTCAAATTGTAGAGCTCTAGCCTTAAGAAAACCCAAGAACGCTGCTGAGGCCTTGAGTTCAAGCCCAGGACTGGCAAGACAAACAAACAAACAAATAAATTTCTTGTAGGGAGCCATGAATTTGAGCTGAAGGTAAAAAATTCTGAGAGGTTGGAACTCTACCCTGACAACACTCTGAGAGCTGACCAAGGAAGGGTTAAAACAGACAACTCAGGAGAGGGTTAAGAGACCCTTCCCCAAACTCTTCCCCTTCTTGAGTGCTACAAAGGCTGGGAAATGAACTTTGGATGCTGTTGATTTTTTTTTTGCCAGTCCTTGGTCTTCAACACAATGCCTGAGCACTGTTCTTGGGTATTCTTCAAGGCAGGCACTCTACCACATGAGTCAGAGCAGCACTTCTGCCTTTTTCTTTTTCTGTTTCTTTTTTTGTGGGTCCTGGGGATTTAAATCTGGGCCTGGGCGCTGTCCCTGAGCTCTTCAACTCAAGGCTACTGCCCTATCCCTTGAGCCACAGAGCCACTTCCCATCTTCTATTGATTGATTGGAGATAAGAGCCTCACAGTTTTTAGTGCCAGGCTGGCTTTGAACTGTGATCCTCAGAGCTCAGCCTCCTGAGTAGCTAGCATTACAAGTGTGAGCCTCTGCACTTGACAATTCTGGCTTTCTCTGTGTATGTGGTCCTGAGGAATTGAACCTGGGTCTTCGTGCATACTAGGCAAGCACTCTACCGCTAGGCCACACTCATGACCCTGCTGTTGGCCTTTAAGGTGTGGTAAAGTGAAGTTCACATTTGGACTTTCTCCAGGCTCTAGTTTGCAGACTCAAAAAAATAAGTGAAAAAGTGTCTCTCCCAAACTCTTTTTTGGCTCTGATTGTAGCATTAATATAGATGATTTATTTTTTAGATGTATCCATGGTAACCTTCCCTGTGTGAACTCTAGCAAATATACTTGCTTTTGTGTACTCAAGTGCCAGTGAATCTTGGGAGCCCTGGCCTCCCCTCCCCCATGATCCCATGTCTCTGTTTATGTCTTTCTATTTTTCTAATTTTCTTTGGTACTGTTATCTTATAAAATTGTTCAGGGTTACAGTTAACAATTTTCCTACATTGTTGATAAGAAAAGTATCAATTTGCAAGGTGTGATGGCTCACATCTCTCATCCTAGCTACTCTGGAGGCTGAAATCTGAGGTTCTCGGTTCAATGGCCCTGGCTATGCAAGCCGAGCATTTCAATCCTTCTGCCATTCCTATAATATCACTCATATTACAGGCATTCCTTACAATCCTCAAGGTCAAGGCATCGTGGAGAGAGCTAATGGATTATTAAAACATCAAATTGCTAAAATAAAGAAAGGAGAGTCGTATCCCGCTACTCCTGTGAATATACTTAATCATGCTTTATTTGTTTTAAATTTTTTGAATCTGGATTCAAATAATTTATCTGCTGCTCAGCGATTCTGGGAAAAAAGAGAGCAACGTGCTTTTGCCTTAGTAAAATGGAAGGATCCCCTAACTGGTGCTTGGCACGGACCAGATCCTGTTCTAACCTGGGGTAGAGGGCATGTATGTGTTTTCTCACAGGAAGAAAATGATGCCCGTTGGCTGCCCGAACGCTATGTTCGGATTGTGGAGAGTGACAGTGGTCATCCAAGCAGCGACTCACTGGACCTTCACCCCCAACCCTCCAGTAATGCATCCAGTAATGGGGAAAAGACCTGAATTCATGTTTTTGTGTTAAGTGTAAAAGTCTCTGTTTCTTTGTCATGTTCGTGTTACATATTTTTTCTTGTCCAGTTTTGTCTTTGAAATTGGTACCAGTTTTAAATATGGATCCTTATGGTTTTTCTAAAGTTTTCTTTTGAACCTGGTTCTCACCTGCAAGAGTAAAATTGGCAAAGCTCTCTTGACACAAACTTCCGGAAAATGAATGGCCAATATTAATTTTGTGCACTTTAAAATCTTTGAGTATGAATGTGTGTGAATGAGTGAGTGAATATGTTCAAGCTTTAATCAAGAAAATCATTTAGGTTTGAATTATTGCATTGTTTTAAAGAAGGGGGAGAATGGAACATTAGATCAGAAAAAAAAATGAACTTGATGTTCGTATGACAGCTCTTAAGTCCCATTAAGAAGGTCGAATCAGTAAATTGGAGAGAGAACTCCGAGAGCATCAAGGGAGGCACTTAGAGCCGAGAAAAGAGCCTCAAGAACCTACTAATAAGGTCCCAGAACAGCAGAGACAAATCATGTTGAAAACTACTGCAGCTTCTGAAGAATGAGGAATTGCCATCACTTCAGATCCACCAACAGCCAATATCAAGCCAAGTGCTGTTGTTTCTACTCCAAGTAAAGTGACAACTGAAGCTATGGTTGGGAACAAATCAACACCTATGGCCAGTACCCGTCCAATGGTCACATCTGCAACAGTCACCAATCGAACAACTCCGCAGATCTAAGCCCCAGATGGATGAATTCCCCCCCGAGAGGAATCGCAGTCAAGGATGGGATAAGAGGGGACGCTCTCTGACCAACCTAAGACAGGGCGTTCAGCTTGATCTGAAGAAGTTCCCCATGACGGGTAAGGCAGAGTCAGCGATCCACTCAACCTAAGACAAGCAAGTCCGCATCTTTTAAAAGAAAGACGGGGGAGATGTTGGGGACCGACTGTGGGGTCAATGACCTTGGACCTGACCTTGGACCTACACAACTGTATACAGAAGGAAGTAACTCTTATCATGATGACTTTAAGCAATGTCAATCAGTTCTTATCATGATGACTTTAAGCAATGTCAATCAGTTCTTATCATGATAACTTTAAGCAATGTCAATCAGTTCTTATCATGATGACTTTAAGCAATGTTAATCCTTTCTCATTTATCCTGTATGTGATTTGTTTACTATTTTGTATGAATGTAGCCTCTAGCAGTTCCCTAGTTTTAAGAAGAGTATTTAAGGTCGGAACTAAAAATAAACGAGCGAGTCTTAGGCGGCAGTCTGGAGCTCACAGACTTCTTGGACTGCTGACTTGGGCTGTAGTCCTCCCGAACTCCATCTGTTTGTCTCTCTTCTATTTTTTCCTAGTCATTGCCCCTATTTCAGGAATCCCAATCCACGAACCCTGGTTTGCTGCCGGCTGGCCCCGGCACATTTCTAGGCTAAACATGTAAAGAACCCTGGACATCCTCCTGGAGATATAGCACCTAATAAACGTACATCATAAAATACCCCAAACAACTATCCTCAGCCAAGATGAAAAATATCGGATTTTGGGGTTTTTTATTGTTTGTTTTGCTTTTTGGTCAATCATGGGACTTGACCTCCAGGCCTGGGTGCTGTCCCTCAGTTCATCAGCTGAAGGCTACCACCCTACCCATGAGCCAGAGTGCTGTCCTTGAGTTCTTCAGCTCAAGGATACTACCCTACCCTTGAGACAAGCCTCATTTTCCATTTTCTAGAGGGTAATTAGAGATAAGAGTCTCAAGGTCCTTTTGTACCCTGGCTGGCTTTGAACCAAGATCCTCAGATTTCTCAGCCTCTTCATAAGACATTTTAACGTAGTGTTTATGCTTCACTGACATCAACTGGAAATAGAATTTCCTAAGAGAAATAATACTTCTTTGGGCAGATTGTGACAGAACAGTAACAGTAGCTAAAACTTCAGGGTAGGTAACATCTACAAATCATACAACGTTGACCAAGATACATTACCACACCAAAAGCCTTGTATAACTTTTATTACAAACCCAAAGATCCCACCCCAACACTTTTTCATCAGTCAGGACGAGCCAACACGCTAAAGCTAGCATCAGCATATCCATAGATGGGTCATTTGGGATAAGTCTGAGAGATCATGTACTAGAAATGAGAGTGGGAAGAAGCTGAATAATTTGAGAGACTAGAATAAGTGGTTAGTACCTAGAAAGATACTCTGGTTGGACAGTTATCCCTGTACTCCTCATGTCCTTGCTAATAATTAGGCTGTGGCTTATTCCTCAGGCCAGCTCATTTTCTTTCCTAAAAGTTGTTCTAAACCTTTGAACATCACCCAGTTATTGAGAGTGTTGGAGGAGAGTACAATGTGAAACTTGTGCTCTGGGAAGCAGAACCAATTATTGCTGAAGGCAAGGAAAGCTAAAAACATCTTCCTCTTCCTGTGCTTTTCTGCCTATGTTGTGTAGGGCTTGGCAGAGTTGGTGGAATCTATCCTTTTAGGAGGGAGACTCCTATTCATAGGGTGACCTACTTCAAACATTGCCAGGCTCCATTTCTAAAAACATAGGACCAGCACACACTACTCCAATATCCCATGTAGAACTTTCTCTAGACACATGGTTATGTATGAACATGTGAGAACTCAAGCCAGCAGTCCTAAGAAGGATAGCATGGCAGTAGCAAAACAGAAACTCATCTAGGAGAAACAAATCTTACTGATCATAATAATGTTGTAAGAAAGACCATCAGAAGATGGCATGGGAGTAAGATCAGACTGGAAGGTTTTAGGAAGGACATGGAAAGGCTCCAATTCCAGGGAGTAGACATCCCCATCTCTGCCTCTTCTGGCCAGGAGAGGTCCTTGATGGCCTCAGTTACCTAGTCTTTACAAATGAAGGAGAGGCCTGCACCTCCTTCCCTGGGCCTATGGAGAATTAAGTAGATGGGAACTTAGGCAGAGTAGGGTCTCTGTAGGTGGAATCTCACCTTCAGCACCAGCCAAGGACTGAGTTAAAAAAAACTGTTTCACCTCCTTTCTCTTATCAGGTTCCCATATTTCTAGCAGCTTCCACTTCACTCAACTCTTAGAAAGAACCAGTTCTTTCCTCCTACTACTCCCTCTCTTCATGTCAGTCATGGGTTTGAACACAGGGTCTAGGCCACGTCCATGAGCTTATTTGATCAAGGCTAGTTCTCTACCACTTTGAGCCGCACAGCTTTACCTCTGGATTTCTGAATAGAATTACAGGTGTGAGCCACAGAAGTCCAGATCTTTCTTCCACCCCACTTCCTTCCTTTCCATGCTTTCTCTTTTTTTCCTTCCTTCCTCCATCACTCCCTCTCAACCTCACTGGCTCCCCCTTTTCTTTCTTTGTCTTTTTTTTTGTGGGTCATGGGCCTTGAACTCGGCCTGGGCACTGTCACTGAGCTCTGCAGGTCAAGGCTACTGGTCTACCATTGTTCCAAACCCCACTAGCCATTTTCTAGAGGTTAAGTGGAGATAAAAAAGTCTCAGATCCTTTGGTGCCTAGGCTGCCTTTGAACCCTGATGCTTAGATCTCAGCCTCCTCAGGAGCTAGGATTACAGGTGTGAGCCACGGCACCCAGCTGACATTAATATTATTAAATTTTTTATTTCCATAAATATTTCTACTTAGTGCAACACATTTTATTAAAAAGTGTGATTCTTTCTTTCATTTTGTGCTAGCACTACGGTATGAAATCAGGGCCTGGATGCTATTCCTGATCTACTTTGTTCAAGACTGGAACCTGGAATTCTATCACTTGAGTCACAGCTTCACTTCCAATGTTTTTTTAGTGAATCAGAGATAGAAATCTCATAGTCTTCCTGCCCAGGCTGGCTTTAAACCACAATCCTCAGATGTCAGCCTCTTGAGTAGCCAGGATGAGAGATGTGAGCCACCAACATCTGGCATAGATTCTTTCCTTCTTTTCTTTCTTTTTTTTGCCACTCCTGGGCTCAAGCTCAGGGACTGAGCACTGTCCCTGGGTTTTCTCAAGAGTAAAGCTCTACCACTTGAACCTCAGCACCACTTCCAACTTTTTTCTCTGTATGTGGTAGCAAGGAATCAAATCCAGGGCTTCCTGAATATTAAGCAAGCACTCTACCACTAGGCCAAACCACTAGTCCTGGACTAGTTTCTTTTCAAAAACTTTAATCAGGCTGGGAGTTTGGACTAGTGATAGAGTGCTTGCCTAGGATGAAGAAGACCCAAGTTCAGTTCCTCAGTACCACATACATAGAAAAATCCAGAAGTGGTTCGGTGACTCAACTGGTAGAGCTCTAGCTTTGAGAAAGCCCAAGGACAGTGGTCAGGCCCTGAGTTCAAGCCGCAGGACTGGCCAAAAACACAAAACCCCAAAAAACTTCCATCACAGGCAGGGGTAGCTAGTGCAGTACTGAAGCACAAACCAGGCACTGTGAACAGGGAATACATGCCTCAACTGGCCTAGCATTATTAAAACCAGTTCACACTGAGTAAACTAAATTTCTCATAAATTTACCTAGAAGGGTTGAGAATCTATGCCTTAGTGCCAATGACTATAATCGTAGCTACAGAAAAATCTGAGATTTAAGGACTGGAGTTCAAAGCCAGCCTGGAGAGAAAAATCAGTGAGACTCCAGTAAGCCACTAAGAAGCCAGAAATGGTAGAGTGTACCAACCTTGAGAATGAAAGCTTAAGGCCAGCACCCAGACTATGAGTTCAAGCCCTACTATATCAACAACACATAAGACAGACACAGACACAAAGACACACACCCAGAATCCCTCTAGCCTGTTTGTCTCATGTGTTTCATGTTACATGGACAGAGGAAAGGATTTCTAGGCCACTAGGACACTAGTATGTGTGTGCACCAGTGCTAGAACTTTAACTTAGAGCCTGGGTACTGTCGCTGAGCTTTTTTGTTCAAGGCTGGCAGTCTACCACATGAGTCACAGATCAGATCCGCATCTTTTTTTTTTTTGTGGGTCATGGAGCTTGAACTCATCCAGGGTGCTGTGACTAGGCTCTTCAGCCCAAGGCTACCGCCCTATTCCTGGGCCTGGAATTTGCCCCTTAGCACTTCAGCTCCAGGCTACTGCCCTACCCTTGAGCCAAGCCTGCTTCTCTTTTCTGGAGGTTAACTGGAGATAAGAGTATTAAGGATTTTTATGCCCGAGATTGCTTTGAACTTGATTGCTTAGATCTCAGCCTCCTGAATAGCTAGGATTACAGGTATGAGTCACAGGTATGGCTAGCATCTAGCTTTTTAGGAGATAAGAGTTTCAAGGACTTTCCTACCTTGGAATGGCATTGACCCATAATCCTCAAAAGGCTAACTTACCAAGTACCTTGGGTCACAGGTGTGACCAACTGGCTCCTTTTAGTAAGGTTTTAGTGAAGGACAGCTGGTGAGATTTTTGGTACCTATTCTGTGCTGACGGACTCTGAGACCCCTAAAGTGCCAAAAGGGTTCTGCCAGGATGAGTCAGTATCATACAAGTGACACTGCAGCAACAAACAGCCCTGCCTTATTTCTACTCACAACATGTGTTCAATGTGACTTAGCAGGCAATTCTGTTCTTTCTGTGAGGAACAGAGGCCACCAGGTGAAGTCTCCACTCTGAAACTCTTCCAATATCACTGTAGCAAAGGGAAAGGAACACAGTGACTTTCACATTGACCCATAGGATCTTCATCTATGGTGTTGTAATCACATTACTGTGCCGAACCTGGGAGAGAACTGAAAAGCCTAAGTATACCATGTTCTGGAAAATAAGGCAGGCATGTACATAAACATACACAGAAGTGTTAATATATTCACAAGTGTTGTAGGACCATTGATAAGAAGTCACTTGGTCCATTTTTCTTTTTTTATACTAAAATTTTTGTGCTGATGTGGACAATTGAACTTGAACTCAGGGCTGCTGACACAGTGACTTGAACCTAGGTATTTTTACTCAAGGCTAGTGCTTTACCACCTGATCCACAGATCCACTTCTAGATTTTTGGTGGCTAATTAGGCACAACAGTCTCATAGACTTTCCTGCCCAGGCTGGCTGTGAACAGTGATCCTTAGCTCTTAGCCTCCTGGGTAGTTTGGATTACAGGCATGAGCCATTCCTGGGTCTTGAAATCAGGGCCTGGCCTCGTTGGTCACAATGTCACTTCCAGCTTTTTCTGTTTATGTGATACTGGGAAACTGAACCCAGGGCTTCATGTATGTTAGGCAAGCACTCTATCATTAAGTCACATTCCCAGCCCAGTCTATGACTTATCTCTATTTAATAGGAAAAATAAAACTACAAAGAACAAAAACAGAAGATGTGGCTCACATGGTTCCAATTGTAAGCCAAAAAAGCCAATCAAAAATATGAACGAGGGGGCCAGGAATCTGGCCTAGTGGTAGAGTGCTTGCCTAGCATGCACAAAGACCTGGGTTCAATTCCTCGGTACCACATACATAGAAAAAAAGCTGGAAATGTTGCTGAGGCTCAAGTGATAGAGCTCTAGCCATTAAGAAAGTCCAAGGACAGTGCTCAGGCCTTAACTTCAAGGCCCAGGACTGGCAAAAAAAAACTATGAACTGGTGTTGGGAAAGAACACTTGCACCCATAATCCTTGCTACTTAGGAGGTTGACAACTGAGGACTGCAGCTCGAAGCCACCATGTGGAGAAAAATCCATGAGACTATTACCTCAAATAAATTACTAAGAAAAAGCCAGAAATGGTACTGTTGCTCAGGAGGAAAACTTGAGGGGGGGGAGAACATATTCAAGTTTAGTGCCCAGGTCCTAGTTTAAGCCACAGCACTGGCACTGAAAAAAAGAAAGAAAGAAAGAAAGGAAAGAGCTGGTGGGGTGGCTCATATTTGTAATCCAAGCTACACAGTAGACTGAGATCTGAGGATCTAGTTTCAAAGCCAGCCAGGGCTGAGGACTTGAGACTCTTATCTCCAATTGACCTCTAGAAAATGGGAAGTTGGGCTTGGCGCAAGGGTAGGATGGTAGTCTTGAGCTGAAGAGCTCAGGGACAGTGCCCAGGCCAGTTCAAGTTCCATGACCAAAAAAAAAAAAGAATAGCCGGTTGAAGTGGCTCACATATTTAATCCTTGCTACTATGGAGGCTGAGATCTGAGGATCAAGGTTCAAAGCAAGCCTGGGCACTAATGGCTCTTCTCTTCATTATTCATAGTCTACAGAAAGAGAAATTAAGGTCCAGAGACAGATGGTTGATGATGAACACATGCAGCAAATCAACAGCAGAGCTAAGGATACAGTACTGGCATCCAGACCCCTTTCAAGAAAGAAACACACAAACAAGATATAGGTGGGAGAAAGGTTATGCTGGCTATCAGGATTGGAACCTGGGTTTAGGAAAGAAGTATTCTAATGTTCTTCAGTTTCTGAACAGTAAATAATTACCATAATCCTGGATGTGGGGGCTCACGTCTGTCATCCTAGATACTCAGGAGGTGGAGATCTGAGGATCAGGTTCAAAGCCAGCCTTGGGGACAGACTGTGAGACTCTTATCTCTAATTAAGCACAAGAAAACAGGAAGTGGGACTGTGGCTCCAGGGGTAAAGTGGGAGCCTTGAGTAGAAGAGCTAGGGGACAACCCCAGGCTCAGGGTAGGGTGGTAATCTTGAGCTCAGGGACAGAGCCCAGCCCAGAGCTCCAGCCCCATGTCTCACAAAAATATACATATGTAAAGATCAAGCTGACTACTCCTGGCAGTTTGCAACAACTGGGTAGAATTGCTACTCCCCTACTGATTAGCTCTGTGACAAAGAACCCTCTGTGCTCAAGATACCAAACAGATAATAGCCTGATACTGAGGAGAAAAGAAAACCATCAACCTCAAAATCAGCCTCTTCCCTTCAGGACAGCCAATACTCAGCCAAGTCTGACCCTGATACACAACCCCATAAACAAATCTGAAATATCCCACTATGCAAAGCAATTCAAGCATGCCATATACTTGCCAGAAGATGAGAGATTTGGAGTGATGTGATGGAGCAGGAAAATGCTAGTCCAAGCCAGGTGCCAGTGGTTCACACAAGGGACTGAGATCTGAGAATCCTGGTTCTAAGCCTGCCCAGGCAGTTAATGCTGTAAGACTTTTATCTCCAATGAATCACCAAAAAGCCAGAAGTTCGGTGCCAGCCATGAGTGAAAATTTCTAAAGGGCAGCACACAGGTCCTGAGCTCAGGAACCAGGATCTGAATACTCATACACAGATGAAGGAAGAAAATGATAATTTAGTACAAATGCATGCACATATGTGCAGGTCCATGAGTGAGTTTCAAAGAGGCAAAAGCAATTCCGACCTTGATCATGTGATCATGATCAGTTTGTAGTACAAAAAAATACCATGTAGTGGGACCAGGACTTTGGGAGAGTGCTTGCCTAGCATGCACAAAGACCCGGGTTAAATTCCTCATTTCCACATACATAGAAAAAAGCTGGCAGTGGTGCTGTGGCTCAAGTAGTAGAGCTCTAGCCTTGAGAAAGTCCATGGACAGTGTTCAGGCCCTCAGTTCAAGGCCCAGAAGGGGCAAGAAAACAAAACCAACCATGTCTTATCAATTCAGTGGAGGGAAGGAAGGCATGCGGCATTCTACCCTCAGGGAACTGAAACTCTGGAACGTTTTGGGGGATCCCTCCACTGGGACACCTCTGCACTCCTGGAGAGTCAAAAATGAGAAGTTCCTCAAGAACCAGAAATTCATCTTTCACTCCATCCAAGGGACCTGAAACTCCCAGAAGATCATCGCACTCACTCCCCAAGGTATCCACAGGGCTTGACAAAAAACTAACAAGGGGAATGAGGGGAGCAGGTAAATTGCAAAACAGACTGCCTGAGAAGAAATACAGGATCAGTAGTTGGGGGTGATGATGGGGAGCAGAGATGAAGAGGGAACCAGTCCTACCCAAGGCATCACACCCTGGATACACACATGCAGACAGGGTGCTTCCCAGAATAAGAATGCTTGACCAGGACAGGGGACAGGAGTGGGCAACATAAAAAGAATGTACAGCCTGGAAATTTGAAGCAACAGTTCTGGATTGGGTATCAAGGGACCTGGGTTATAATTCTAACTATTGAGTGGATAAATCTCCATCCTAGGTGCCTCAATTTCCTCCATCTGGCATTATTAACAACAACAACAAAAATAATAATAGGAAGAAGCGCTTTAATGATAATAATAATAGGAAGAAGCGCTGACCCTTCCAGAGCCATCTCTGAGGACACAGACATGAGGAGAAGAAGAAGGAGGTGCAGATTTGAAATAAACACATTGCCGGGGAGGAGGATGGAGCATCCCCGGCCCCATGTCCCCTATGCACTCACCTGTCTGGCCATGGGGACCGGTGCAACCCCAGTTGGGCTGTTGCTTGCGGTGCAGAGCTTATAGCCCCACATAGGGTAAGAAAACCAGGGCCACCAGTACCAGAGCCACTTCCTGCAGAAGCTGCTTCTCCTTCTGCAGTGTCAGGGCCCACCAGCCTTGACTTTTCTTGCTGCAGGATGGAGCTGATCCACATGTGGTCAAAGGGGCATGGAAGAAAGCAGCAGCAGCCATATCCTGGCTCTTATTCTCCTTCACTTCCTCTGCACTTCTGCTGCTCACTTCCTGGGAATTGGACGCTACCACTAACTGGCAGCTGGTGGGGGGAAGAATGTGGAATCACCGCTTCCAGCGCCGATGTTGGGCACAGTGGAGCCACTCAGCTCGGAATTCCTTCTTCTGCACTTTGTAAGATATACTTCATCCATCTTGTGGAAGGTTCCAGTCTATCTAGGTGTGACTTGGGGACGCCAAATATTCCACCTCTTGCATGGCGATGGTGCATCCCACTCCACCCCTGCTGACCCCAGGTGAGAAAGTGCCCAGGTTGGGTTGTTAGGTAGCAACCAGTGCTCCCTGGGCTAGGGTGAGCATGGTGCTTCTTTTGATGCCCCAGCATCAGATGCTGGCCTCCTCTAGTGCTGGGAGCAGAGGAGTTGAGCTTCTCTGGCTTTGCCCATAATGCTGAGGCACCACCCATGCCCACCCCTCCAGAGTCTGAGGCTCCCCACTTGCCTTGGTTGGGCCCTGAGGACATCAAGACCTGCTTTGACCTTGGGGATATCAGTGTACTATGCCATGAAATGGGATCAACTCTGTGACCCCTGTGCACTTTTCCACCCAAGAGCCCTGGGTTTCTTTATGGCAAATATCTCAGATATTGGCTGGGTGCACACCCACGTGTGAAACGAAGTGCAGTCAGTGCCCTCTGCCATGTCTGCTGTCCCTACCAGAGTGGAGGGGAGGCCACATTCCTGGGGATGACACACAAGTGTTAATCAAACCTGACAGTACTAGATTATGCCTGTAATCCTATTCAGGAGGCTGAGATCTGAGGATCGAGATTTGATTCCAGCCTGGCGGGAAAGTCTGCCATATTCTCATCTCTAATAAACTACTCAGAAAATCACAGAAGAGATGCTGTGGCTCAGGTGGTAGAGCACAAAGAGGCCCAGGAACAGCACCCAAGCCCTGAGTCCAAGCCCCAGGACTTGCAAAGAAGAGGAGGAGGAGGTGGAGGGTGAGTATATGTTAAAACTCTCCTTTATGCCCTGCCTTCACTAGTGCTAACTTTGGGTGCTCTGTCACAATGCTTTTGACCAGACACTTCTTTCAACCCAGTCCTAGAAACTTTTTTGCCAGTCCTAGAAACTTGAATTCTGGGTCTGGCATTTTCCCTGAGTTTTCTCAAGGGTGTGCTCTGCTGCTTGCGCCACAGTTTCACTTTGAACTATCTTGGTGGTTAACTGCAGATAAGAGCCTATCAGTCACCTGGTGCTGGTGACTCTGATTTGTAATCCTCGCTACTTAGGAGGCTGAGATCTGAGAATCATGGTTCAAAGTTAGCTCCTGAAACTCTTCACTCTGATTAATCACAGAATGAGTTATAAGGGAGCTGTGGCTTAAGTCATAGAATGCTATGCTTGACCACAAAGAAGCTCAGGGACAGCAACCAAGAGGCAGTGTTCAAGCTTGAGAACTGACTAAGAGAAAAGGAAAAAGAAAAATGATTGGATAGTGATATTTCCCATTCCTAGGGGTTATTATGGCTATGTAATAAACAGAATTTATTGAGCATTTCCTATTGAGACTCTTCTCTCCAATTAATTTCTAGAAAGCAGGAAGTGGGTCTTGGCTCTAGGATAGGGCGGTAGCCTTGACCTGAGGAGCTCAGGGACAGTGCCCCAGCCCACTTGAAGTCCCATGACCCACAAAAGAAAAAAAAAGACTCAAATATGTAGTGCCCAAGCTGGCTTTGAATCACAGTCCACAGTCCTAATATCTCAGCCTCACTGTCTCAATTTAGATCTCTCAAAATATAACAATAAATTTTCCAGAGATTCCCAAATTCTATGTATGAAATCTTAAGGAGGTTTTTTTGCCTTCTTTTTAAATTATGTATTTATTTGTGTATTTGTTTATGCTGTGGATCCTTTGGCTTGAAGTCATAACTTGGGCATTGTCCTTGAGCATTTGCTGTGTTCTACTTGACTTTGCCTTTTTTCTACTTATTTCTTTCTTTGTTTCTTTGTTTCTTTCTTTCTGGTTTCTTTCTTTGTTTCTTTCTCTCTTTCTTTATTCCTTTCTTTCTTTCTTCTTTTTTGCCAGTCCTTAAGCATGAACTCAGGGCCTGAGCACTGCCCTTGTGCTTTCTCAAGGCTAGAGCTCTACCATTGAACCACAGCATCACTTCTGGCTTTTTCTATGTATGTAGTACTGCAAAATGGAACCCGAGTATTCATGCATGCTAGATAAGCACTCTACCACTAGGCAAACTCCTGGACTTGCCTTTTCCCTAATAATTTCTTCAGCTAACTAGTGCAAAGTTTCCTTACAGGCGTTTCCTAGTGCATAGAACACCACCTCCATTACTCTTCAAAGAGACGGTGGTTTGGAGGGATTGGTGTGAATGTGGGTGGGGTAGAAGAATGAAGTTTGATGTAGGTGTATGCTGATATGTAGCTTGATTGATTGCCTCAAACCAGTCTGTTTATTCTTTTCATTTTGTATCGCCTATGTTGTTTTCATTTCCTACCTCTTCTCTGATCCTACAAGTTCCTCTCCGTACCTCTAGGTTACATGTCAAGGGGACCTAAGACTTGTCTTTAAAAAACCTTATCCAATACAATGTGGAATAAATCTTTTTTTTTCTCAGTTGTGGGACTTGAACTGTGGGCCAGGGTGCTGTGCCTGAGCACTTCAGCTCAAAGCTAGCACTCTACCCCTGGAGCCACTTCCGGTTTTCTGCTGGTTAATTAGAGATAAGTCTCACAGATTTTAGTGCCTAGGCTGACTTTGAACCTCAGTCCTCAGATCTCAGCCTCCTGAGCAGCTACGATTACAGTGTGAGCCACCAAATCTGGCTGGAATGAACCTTTTTATCTTCCTCCCTCATATCTGAGATGCTATGTTTTTCTCTGAAAGGCTTACTGTTTTTTTTTTGTTTGGTCAGTTCTGGGGCTGAACTCTAGGCCTGGGTCCTGTCCCTGAGCTCTTCAGCACAAGGCTATCACATTACCCCTTGAGACACAGCACTGCCGCTTCTGGTTTTCAATTGGTTAACTGGAGATCAGAGTCTCACAGTCCATTTTCTGGGCTGGCTTTGAACCATGGTCCTCAGATCTCAGCTTCCTGAGTAGCTAGGATGACAGACCTGAACCATCCTGCCTAGCTTATTATGATTTTTGATCATTTCTTTACATATAACATGATTAGGAAATACTGGGTAAGAAACTTTCATACATGATATTCAATCCTTGAGTATATGGGTTCTTATTGTCTCTTTTTGTGAAGCTGAGCTATTCCACATGGAAAGATATCATAGGGCATATTTGAATACATCGACTTGAACTTTACAGCAGCTATAATTATGTTGGGGCCTAGCCTCCATCCCTGAAGCCTGATCCTGGCTCAGCTGCAATTAAAGGGCTTTGTATAGGCATTCGGTCCTTTGCATACCTCTCTTAAGGCATCTCTGTGTACGTGACTCGATTGAACCCCCCGCAGTTTCGCGGGTCTTGCAGCAGCTCAAGTCTCGCGCGCTTTCCCGCACCTGTCCTGCCCAGTACCTGAAAGCCCCACCCAGACCCTTAGTGGTAGCACAGAGGCCCTCTTCCTATTGGCTAGCTTCCCAGTGCCCACCTTCTCCTACCCTAACAGTATATAACTAATTGTCTGATGCAATAAAGTGAGGAGAGCATCAGAGAGAACGAGAGATCAGCAGAGATCAGCAGAGAGATCTGATGCGCTTTCATGGTTAACACTGCTTCTGACTCAGCGTGGTTTTTTCTTCCCCGGTGATTGGGGGAGGGCTGGGTCTTCGACACTTACCATCTCGCTCGGCTCCCGGGGGACTACAGGCTGGCCCTGTGTGTCCCTCCCCATTCCCGTGTTGCTGCCCCGGAGAGGAGCAACATAATTATGCAAAGAAAAACTAATCATTTCCTTCCTTAAAAGCTGTGCAGTGTAATTTTCATTGTTCAAGGTTACATTTGGGCTATATTTATTCCTGAGTGTTTTATTGTTTATACTAGTGTAAACAGAATTGACTCTCCTTACATTATTTCTGTAATATAAATTTCTGTCATATGTATGTCCACTTAACTTTTACTCAATTACTATATCCTGTTACTTCCACTGAAATGTTATTGACTCTAATAATTTGTAGTGAATTCTTGTGAGTTTCTAAATCAAAGATAATGTTAGCTTTTGGGAGCCAGTGGTTGCTTCCTGTCATCGTAGCTACTCGGGAGGTTGCTTTCTGAGGACTGTGAGTGGAAGCCAGCCTGGGCAGGGAAATACATGAGAGTCTTATTGCCATTTACCCATCAAACGGCCAGAAGAGGAGCTCTAGCTCAAGTTCTAGAGCTCTAGCCTTGGGTGGAAAAGCTCAGGGACCACACACAGTTCCCGAATTTCACACCTATAATAGCTCAAATAAAAAGAGAGTTATCTGCACATAAAGTTATCTGCAGCTTTCTGAGAAGCCAGCTGTCTGACCAGATGAATGCAGAAACCCTTGAAGCATTATGTGTTCTTTATAAAGCAGATGTCCTGCCAATCTCCAGAGGCATGCGCAGGATGGACTGGGTGGTTGTTCTGTCACTTCCATTCTAGTAGATGATAGATAAGTGCTCTTTCTAATCTCCAGTGGAGAAATCAAGGAGTTAAGGAGACTGTTCAAATAGTGGGTATGCTGCCCTCAGATAGACTTCTCTCAGATGTACAATGAATCTCATTTTCTTTTGGACAAAAGTCCTGTCAAGACTTCTCCCCAGGAGGAGTTTGGCCTACTGGTAGAGTGCTTGCCTAGTATCATGAAGCCCTGGGCTCAATTACTCGGCACCACATACATAGAGAAAGATGGAAGGGGAGCTCAAGTGATAGAGTGCCAAATTTGATAAATTCCAAGAAGAGTGCTTAGGCTCTGAGTTCAAATCCCTGGACTGGCAAAAAAAAGACTTCCCTCTAGAGCTTCTGTGGTTACATCTGCCAGGAAGATCAACAAAGTGTTCTGGGAAGGTTTTCAACAATGACATAAGTGCCAGACTGAGCTTTGACTTGGTCAGCATTTCAAATCTGCTCCAGAGAGCAGATTTCCCAGACAGCATCCTGATGTGTGGCATGCATGCTCAGGGATAGTATGGAATTAAGACTGGAAGAAAGAAGTCAGCCTCTTCCTTCAGGATCAGCTGCAATTCAAACAAGGAACTGACCGGGAAGGCCAGGTTCAGGGCTCTGTATCTCCAGGAGGGTAGGACACAAAAGGCTGTATGAAAATTTGGCAGGATCTTCCTGAAAGGCAGCAGCTGAAGGCTGAATGTTGTAGCACCTAGAAAAGCCTATCATTTGAAAAGAGCTACTTTCTGCTGCACTGAGGAAGGAGGAATTTTCTTTAAAGGAAGTACAGCTAGCTAGTTGACAGTCCTTGAAGAACCAACCCCATCCACCACTTCCTGCTCCTTTTTGTGCAGTTGCAGAGAAAATAAAACTTGAACCTGCCCCATGAGCCTATCCACACATGGCAGGTAGGACTTCCCAGGAGCATCCAGCTGTTGCTCTTATTTCTTTCTGACCAAAAGGCTGCTTTGCTCAATCAATATTTTCTTGTTCATTTGAATAAATTTCTTGAAAGCTCAGACCAAACTGGCAGTTAACCTTGACCTTCTCTCTACATATCTGGGTCTATAAGGGAAAAGTGGGACTTCTGGGGTACCACAACTGAAATATGTTGGCTTTCTTTAGACAGGAGACTATCAAGAGCTCTTATAGGCCTCCCCACAATTATTCCGCAGAAAAGCTGCACTTGGGCAGGACATAACCCCTTTGCCTGGGGCTCTGCCAACACAGAACCCCTAAACCTAGAAAGGCTGCAAAGAACAATGCCACAGAAATGGAAGTAGCCTCCTATTTACTCACTGACCACATCACAGAAAGCTCCCAACAGAACAAATAACATTCTAAAGATGGAGAAATTAAAAGTCCAGAGACAAAGATGGTGGATGATGAACACAGGCAGCAAGTAACAGGCAGAGCTGAGGATACAATCCTGAAATCCTAACCCTGACATTAAAACAGGGTAGGAACTGAAGAAAGAGAATTCAAGAAAGAAAAAACACATACAAGATACAGAACTAAAGGGGGAAAAGGCTAGGCTGGCTATCAGGGTTTGAACCTGTTGTTTAGCAAAGAAGCTTGCTAATGTTCTTCAGTTTCTGAACAGTGAAGATCTACCACAAAGATCAAGCTGACTACTCCTGGTGGCAGTTTACAACAACTAACTAGAGGACTTGCTACTCTCCAATTGATTAGCCCTGTGGCAAAAAACCCTCTGTGCTCAAAATACCAGAACAGACTGTCAGCAGTCTGATACTGAGGAAAAGGAAATCCATCAACCTCAAAAAGTCAGCTTCTTCCCTTGAGGCCAGGCAACAGTCAGTCAAGTTTGACCCTGATATACAAATTACTTCCTATAGGACCCAGAAATACCTCATAAGCACATCTGACATTGTCACTATATGAAGCAATTTAAGCATGTATAGACTTGCCAGGAGATGAGAGAGTTGGAGTGCTGTGATCCAGCAGCAAAATGCTCTTCCAAGCCAGCTACCAGTGATTCACAAGGGAGCTGAGATCTGAAAAGACCTGGTTCTAAGCCAGCTCAGGCCATTAAGTCTATAAGTCTTATCTCCAATAAACCACCAGAAAGTCCAAAGTGGCGCTATGGATCTGGTAGTAGTGGGACAGCCTTGATTGGAAAAAAAAAACTAAAGGACAAGGCACAGACATTGAATTCAAGACCCAGGATCTAAACCCCCATCCCCCAGCTACCACCACACAGACACATACCAATGAAAAAATAATTTAGTCCAAATGTTTGTACACATATGCTGGTATACGAATGAATTTCAAAGAGGCAGAAACAATTATGACTTCAAGAAACACCATGTCCCATCAGTTTGGAGGGAGAAGGCATGGGAAACCTACCCTCAGGGAACTGAGCTCTGGAACATTCTGGGGGATCACTCCACCAGGACAACTCTATACTCCTAGAGAGTCAAAAGTGGCAAGTTCTTCAAGAACCAGTAATTTACCTTTCACCCCATCCAAGCAACCTGAAGCTCCAAGAAAATCACAGCACTCACTCCCCAAGAAATCCACAGGACTCGACAAAGAAAATGAATGGGGAAAGCTGAATAGGGAAAGAGGAGCTGGAAGGCAAAGGGTAAAATAGAAAAGAGACGGACCTGAGTAGAAACACCAGGATCAGCAGGTAGGGGGTGGGAGGTCACCAGAGTTGAAGAGGGAACCAGTCCTACCCAAGGCCTCACACCCTGGGATACAGACATGTAGACAGGGTACTCTCCAGAATAAGAATGCTGGAAAAGGTCAAGGGGCAGGAGTGTAAGGAAGACTGTAAAAGATGGATATTGGAAGCATCAGTTCTGGATGTGCCACCAAGAGTCCTGGATTCTGTTTCTGAGATTTCCAGTCTATGTGGGTGTAAGGTGGTGGTTCCAACATCAGATGCCCCCTCCAGCCTCAATGGTGCTTCCTCCTCCTCTGCTGGTCCCTCCCCCCACAATCACCCAAAAGTGAGAAAGTGCCAGTGTTGGGTTGGTAGTCACCAACAGGTGTGCTCTGATCCATGCCCAGGCCCAAGGTAGGGCAGTATCCTTGAGATGAAGAGCTCAGGGGCAGCACCAAACCAAAAAAAAAATCTCAAGACATTGAACCTCAAAAGAGATGCAATAAATACTTGAGAAACCAAAACCTAGCCATTGAATTGTATATTGTATTTTTCACTCAGCAAACTCAGTAAGAATGATACCTTTCCCACAAGAGAAAAATAAAAAAGGGCTCCTCTCTATGCTAACGGGACTGACAAAATATTTTTAATATTTATTTATTCAAATTAGGAAAGGAAAGGAGAAAAACAAGATAACGAGACAAAGGACAAAGGATGAACCAATGTAACAGCAATATTCACAAGACAATATGTTGGAAATGAACCTTACAACTTGGGAGGGGGTAGGGGAGGCAAAGTGAGAGAAATACATGAGAAGGGATAACAATATCTAAGAAGTAAAATATCATTACTTACAAATGTAACTATAACCCCTCTATTCATCACTCTTAAACTTTTTTTGATTTTTTACATCATATTTTAAATGACAGGTTTAACAAAAAAGTGTTCAAGAAGGGAATCTCTATTTACAATCATTGGGACTTCATATTTAGAACTTAATCAAAATTAGGCTAAGGGTTTGTATGTTATTGAAACGTATTAATTTCTGAAATAAAACATTATTATCTATAGAGTCATAGGTTTTTATATCTATATAGTTACGTTTATATTTCCATTACCATGTCCATAGCATTGGGTGTGCAGATATTGAATCCTCACTCTTGTACTCTTTGGATTTAATAGCCACATATTAAGGACACCATGCGCCTTTTGCTCCTTAGGTCTTGACTTGTCTCACTCAACATGATTCGCTCTAGATTCATCCACTTCCTTTTGAATGCCATTATTTTATCTTGTCTATTGGCTATGTAGAATTCCATTGTGTATATATACCACATTTCCTGTATCCATTCATCTGCAGTAGGGCATCTGGATTGTTTCCATTGCCTGGCTATTGTGAATAGTGCAGAGATGAACATAGCTGAGCAGGTGTCCTTAACGTATCTTGGGTCATGATGTTCAGGATAGATGCCCAGAAGTTGTATGGCGGAATCGTAGGGAAGGTCAATTTTCAATTCTTTAAGAAACCTCCTCACTACTTTGCAGAGTGGCTGAACTAGTTTACATTCCCACCAGCAGTGTAGTAGGGTTCCTTTTTCTCCACAACCCCTCCAGCAACTGCGATTCCTGGAGATGACTCCCACCACCCCCCCAGGCCTAAACTTAGTGGTAGCATCCAGCCTCCAGGTGCTCCAGGGGCTCAAGGAAGGGAAAGTTGAAGGTGGACCTGCTCTGGCAACAATGCTGAACATGGAGCTGGTGCTGCCACTACACCCTGAGCATGAATGAGCCTGGAGCCCTGAGCAGGGTAAGGAGGGGCGCACAGTCTCCAAGCAGGGAAAGGAGAAGCAGCTATGCAGGCAGTGGCTGTGGAACTGAGGGTCCTGTGTTCCTTGCCCCATGCAGGGCTGTGTGTTCCCTTAGGGAGAGGGCCAGTCCTGAGACATGCTGCTGGTTCCAGCTGCCTGACAGGTGAGTGCCTCCAGTGCTGGGGGGCTGGACTTTGCCCTCCCTTCCTACAGGTCCTCATCCCCACCCTGCCTGGTTTTGCTCCAAATCTTCAGTGCCTTCTTTATCATCATTCTTATCCTCTTCCTTCTCTTCCTCCTACTCCTCCTCCTAACCGCCCACCCCTTGGTGGCAGCTCTGAGTCAGTATTTCTTCACCCCACATTGTTTTTGTTTTTCTTGTTGTTGTTTTGATAGAGGGGATAAGTAAATCCCCTGCCCCAGGACAGGGATTTTCTTCTCTGGGTAAGGGTCAGGATGAGAATCCAGCACCTCGGCACTGTGGGACAAAGAAGAGCGCGAGCCTTGAGCTGAAAATCTGAGGAATAATGCCCAGGCTCAGTGTTCAAGTCCCACCACTGACCAAAAACAAAACAAAAAAAGGCTCTTTCTGCAGGTGATAGTTTCAAAGTTTTGTCTCCCACTGATAATGAAACCTGACAATGGGCTAATATTTATGGTTCATGTTAGTAAATCAATCTGAAAACGCAATGGAACCACAAAAACGTGAATGGGTAAGTTTAAGTTCTAAAAGATCCTCAGGTTTGGGCATTTAACAGGCTTTTTTCCCTGCCAGTCTTGGACCTTGAACTCAGGGCCTGAGTACTATCCTTGGGCTATCTGAAGACTAGAGCTCTACCACTTGAGCCACAGCACAACTGCCACTTTTTTCTATCTATGTGGTACTGAGTCCTACTGCTAGCCAAACTCCGGCCTTTTACTGGCTTTTTCTTTTTTGTGGGTCATAGGGCTTGAACTCAGCCTGGGCCCTGTCCCTGAGCTCTTCAGCTCCAGTTACCACCCTAACCTTGACCCACAGCCCCATCCCATTTTCTAGAGGATAATTGGAGATAAGAGTCTTCAGTTCTTTTGTGGATAAATGTAGATGAGAGTCTTTGGTTTTGTGTACCCATGCTGGCTTTGAATCTTGATCCTCAGTTTTCAATCTCCTGAGAAGCCTGTATTACTGGCATGAGCTACCGGGCCTGGCCCTAATAGGCTTTTTAAGGATATATATGGTGGGCTGGAACTGTGGCTTGGGTGCTGTCCTTGAATTCTTCAGCTCAAGGCTATTGCCCTTTTCCTGGTCCTGGATTTTTGTCACTGAGCTCTTCAGTTCTATGCTACCACCCTACACCTGGAGCCACAGTACTACTTCTGGTTTTCTAGTGGGAAACTGGAGAAAAGAGTCTCTTGGTCTTCAGTACCCAGGATGGTACTGAAGATACTCAGATCTCAGCCTCTTTGTAGCTAGGATTACTGGCAGGATCCACCCTGCCCAGTTTTAAGAATCTTTTTAATTTGCAAATTGAGATCTGGTATTTTAAGGCACAAAGCTGTGGTTATTGGCTCAGAAAAAGGGCATTGGGGCATTTGGTTTATCTTTGCCTTGGCTAAAATTTGGGGACAAGTATTAGAAATTTAACTGTAAAAGTCCATTAATTTCAGAAGGTTTGTTCTGTCTAAAACCCCTTGGGTACTTAAGTATCAAGAGAAAGGGACAGGGAAAACCTAGGAGCAGTCCATGCATGGTGGAAGAGAATAAGTAAGCTGGCATGAAGATGCTTCACCTAAACATAGTGAGATAGGAGGAGTGAACCAACTTCATCCTGTCTCTTTTCCTTGCAGACTGACAATGGAAAGCTGATGTAGATGATGTGATTGGTATTTCTGAAAATTGCTCCTTGGGAAACTTTAAAAGAGGGTTATAAAAGATTTGTCTCAGTCATATTATTTGGCTTAAATGCTACTTTGTAACTGATGATAGTTTTTAAAAACAGGAACATGCTAAGCCTGGAATTTTTGGTAAGGTACTGGTGCTTAAAAATTTTTTGTGTGTGGGTCTTGGGACTTGAACTTGCCCTGGACGCTGTCCCTGTGCTCTACAGCTCAAGACTACTGCCCTGCCCTTCCCTTAAGCCAAGCCCTACTTTCTAGAGGTTAATTGGAGAGAAGAGTCTCAGGTGCTTTTGTGCCCGGGCTACCTTTGGCTCTCCATCCACAGATCTCAGTCACCTGAGCAGCTAGGATTACAGGCGGGAGCCACCATGCCCACTTAGCCTGGCTGGTGCTTAAACTGCTTGCATTAAGGAAAAAACTGTAATTTCAAGCTGGGTAATTTGTCTCTTGCCTGTAATCTTAGCTACTCAAGAAGTGGGGAATGGTTCAAGGGAGAGTGGTACCCTTGAGCTGAAAAGTTTAGGAACAGGACCCAGGCCAAGTTATAGCCCCAGGACCCACCAAAAACAACAACAACAAAACAACAAAGATAGATATCATGCTAGGCAAAATCAATGCTTGTTGGACACAGATCTTTATCACTGGACTGAGATAAGAAATGGCCTAAAACTACCAGCAACTCCTAGGTTTCTTCACAGAACTTGGAAACTGAGTGATTCTCCTCTACAATAATCTAGCAGTTATTTCATCTTATAGATTACTATCTTGTGATTTAGAAATAAAAAATGGAACTTAGGTAATCAGAATTAAAAGAGATGTACTATTAGTAAAAAAAATGTCATGCATAGAGTAGCTTTGTGTTTGAAGTACTTGAGATCAAACACAGAAGCTCTGGTGAGGAAGCGCTGCACTTGTGTTTGAGTTTTGGTCTTCCTTTGTTACCCAGGTTAGCCTTCATGTTCTGGTGCTTGAATGATCCTCCCTGCTCAACCTTCCAAGTTGTGAGACCTACAGTTGTACCACTGTGTTTCTGGAGATTAAGCTTACATGGAAGAAACACATTTACTATAAGCTTTCTAGGAAGCTTTTACTGGGAATTTGGGAATTCTCTGTAGAAGTTGCATTATCAATAAAGGAACTCTGTTATCCCAAATGGTGGCTGAATTTTCCTGATTGTGAGGCAAATGCCAGAAGGCAGGCACAAGCCTAACTTCTAGAAATGGCACTTGTCTGCTCCCACAGTAATGGTCTGGGAGACAAGAGACTTATTCCACAGTGTAATGGATAAGGTCTGGGAAGACAAGTCTGAGGTCCCCTGATAGAGTTCTTGAGAGGAACTTTAAGGATGAGACAAGAGGTAGGAATTAAAATCAAATTAGGGCCTACAAAACTGGCAAACAGAAAAAGCCTGGTTTTGAAGAAAAAATCAAGCTTCACATCTACAAAAACCTCCCCTTCAGTTCACTCCTCTACCTACACTCAGTTCACACTGATATTCTCCTTCTCCTCCCCCAGCCACTACTTGTTTTGAAGAGCCATGAAGGTGATGTAGTATGCTAAAAACGAAAAACAAATAAACAAAAGCAAAAAACCTATGAGAAACTTTTCACTCTTCTTATTTTTGCCAGTTCTGGGGCTTGAACTCAGGGCCTGAGCACTGTCCTTCAACTTTCTCAAGACTGGAGCTCTACCACTTGGGCCATGGAACCACTTCTGCCTTTTTCTATGTATGTGGTATCAAGGAAACAAACCTAGGTGTTCATGCATGCTAGGCAAGCACTCTAGCACTAGGCCAAACTCACCGCTACAGTAATCTCTTTTAAATACAAATCATACTTTCCCCGTCCTTTCCTTTCCTTTCCTTTCCTTTCCTTTCCTTTCCTTTCCTTTCCTTTCATTTCCTTTCCTTCCCCTTCCCTCCCCTTCCGTCCTCTTCCCTCCCTCCCTCCCTCCCTCCCTCCCTCCCTCCCTTCCTTCTCTCCCTCCCTCCCTTCTTTCTTTCTTTTTCCTTCCTTTTTTGGTTTTGTTTGTCATGGGCCCCATCCCTGAGCTATTCTTCTCAAGGCTACTGCCCTACCTTCCTCTTGAACCACATTCCCACTTCCTGTTTTCTAGTGGTTAATTGGAGATAAGAGTTTCATGTTCTTTAGTGCGCGGGCTAGCTTTGAACCACAGTCCTCAGGCCAAACTCCTGGCCCTATAACTCTATTTTTATACATGCATATGAAAAACTTGGCTTATACTTTTTTTGCCAGTCCAGGGCTTGAGCTCAGGGCCTGAGCACTGTCCTTGGACTTTCTCAAGGTTAGAGCTCTACCACTTGAGCCTCAGCACCACTTCCGGCTTTTTTCTATGTATGTGGTACCGAGGAATCGAACCCGGGTCTTCATGCATGCTAGGCAAGCACTTTAACCACTAGGCCAAACTCCCAGCCCTGGCTTATACTTTTTATTACACATTTTTTTCTTTTTGGAGGGCCAGTTCTGGGACTTAAACACAGGTACTATTCTCAAGGCTGGCATTTATCACTTGAATCATATCTTCTTTTCCAGCTTTTTTGGTTTTGTTTTGTTTTGGTCATGGGGCTTGAACTCAGGGTCTGGTACTGTCCCTAAGTGCCCTACCACTTTGAGCCACAGCACCACATCTGGTTTTCTGGTGTTTAATTGGAGCTAAGAGCCATGGAATTTTGTGCCCAGTCTAGTTTGAACTAAAATACTCTGATCCCAACCTCCTGAATAGCTAGGATTACAGGTGTGATCCCCCCCATGACCCCCCACCCCATGCCTGACATCACTGAGTCATTTGCTCTAGGCTGCAGCTAAGTGTCAGAGTGCTAGCCTTGAACAAAACCTGTCCAAAGAGAGTGCCCCAGCCCTGAGTTCAAGCCCCAGGACTGGCCAAAAACAACAACCGCAACAAGAAAAGTAGAAGTCTCTGTAGAAGTCTACAGAAAAAGGCAGAATTAAATCTGCCAAACAGAGGTGACAATAAAGGAGAAAATGAGAAATAAATAAGTCATAAAACATACAAAATCAGGGTGTGGCTCATATGGCAAAGGAGAAATTGAGAAATAAATAAGACATAAAACATACAAGGTTGGGCATGGTTCAAGTGGCAAAGTATCTGCCTGGCAAGACTGGGGGCTGGGCACAGCATCACCACCAAAAAACAAAACCAAAGGATAGACATGAGTTTCTTCTTTTTTTTTCTGTCCTCTTTTCCTTTATGTGGATGAAAGTTTCCAATCAAAAGGCACAATGAAAAAATAAAACCAACTAAAGAACCATCCCCCACAAAAATCTCTCATGACCCAGGGAATGGGGACACATGTTTTAGACCCAAATTCACACATGGATTGATGTAAAAAAGAACAAAAATACATTCTATGTAATTGGAACCAAAAGAATGCGGGATAACCATACCAAGATACAAGATAGAGTTAATTGAAGATTGCTACAGGGCAGAGGACATTACAGATGAGTGAGTGTTCAGCACAGCAAGGAGGGGCAGTTGTTCATCAGAGCTGCCTTAGGGCTGCACTGGTGGCTCATGCCTGTAACCCCAGATACTCAGGAGAGGCTGAAATCCTTTCTTCTTCTTTGTGGGTCTGGGGCTTGAACTCTTGGCTATCCCTGAGCTCTTTTGCTGTATCACTTTGAGCTCCACTTTCTGCTTTCTACTGGTTACTTGGAGAGACTAACAGACTTTCCTGTCCTGTCTGGCTTGAACCACAATCCTCATCTCAGCCTCCTGACTTGCTAGGATTACAGGTGTGAACCACCAGCTCTAGCTCTAAAATCTATTTTTTTCTTTTTGGTCCTGGAACTCAAAAAAAAATAGCAAATAAAAAATCACAACAGGAACCAGAAACAGTGGCTTATGCCTGGAATTCCAGCACTTGGAAAGCAGAAGTAGTAGGATCACAGTTCAAGACCAGCCTAGGCCAAACTTTTATGAATTCTTATGTCAGAGAACAAGCAGAGCGAGGAGGCATGTGCCTGGAGTCCCAGCTGTATGGGGGACAGAGTTGGGGCTGCATGTGTAGGGAATGGGTGGTAATCCAAAACTTTCCCTAGGCAAAGTAGGAGACTTTGTATCTGAAATCATGGGCAAAAGAGGATTGGCAGTGCTTGTTTAACCAGCACAAGTCCCTGAGTTCAAACCATGGCTTCTAAACCAGAAAGAAAATAATCACAACAGAACTTTAAAACTACTTTGAGAATGGAACATTATGCAGATATAAGGCCCCCAGATCTCTGGCCAAGAATACTGAGTCAAGGTCTAGCATAATACTTAAAAACATGATGCTAAGTGAAAGAATCCTGCCAGGTGCGGTGGCTCATGCCTGGAATCCTACCTACTCAGGAGGCTGAGATCTGAGGATCAAAGTTCAAGGCCAGCCTGGGCATGAGAGCCTGTGAGACTCATCTCCAGTGAATCATCAGAAAACCAGTAGTGGTTCTGAGGCTCAAGTGTTAGCATTGAGTGTTAGCATTGAGCTGAAGATCTCAGGGACAACACCCAGGTCCAGGACCAGAGTTCAAGCCCCACAACAAGGAGGGGAAAGAATCCATCCATAAAATACCTCAGTTATAAAATACTTCATTCTTAAATACCTATGATAGGTAGATTCACAAAAACAGTCGATTCCGGGAGGGTAGCAGTTAGGGCTAAACACGAGGCTTGTTTCTGGAGTGACAGAAGTGATTGGTATTTTTAATGATGTTTGTACACATCCACGTATACTCAAGGTCATTAGAGCGTATCTTTTAAGTGGGAGATCTGATGTGCAGTGAACTATTTTTCTGTAAAGTTAATATTAGGAAACATGAATTGAGTTTACAGGCATTAGGGTAGCACTTTGTGAGTCTGGGATGCCTCCGTCCTGGGGCACTGTGGCTCCTGAAGCCTCTGGAGGCCCAAAGCCCCTGTCAGAGTCCCCAGGGCTCCTCCCCCCACAGGGGCTCTAATGAGTGGCAAGGAGGTGGGGATGCTTCTCTCAGGGTTGGGACTCTAGTGAAAGGCCACCCTGTCACCTGGGAGCAGGAACCTCCCAGCCTTTCAGGGATTTCAGGCCTTTCTGTGTGTGGCTTAGACAAAGGACACTGTGTGTGTGTGTGTGTATGTGTGTGTGTGTGTGTGTGTGTGTCTGTCTGTCTGTCTTGGGCTTGGACACAGGACATTGTGTGTGTCTGTCTGTCTGTGTGGGGCTTGGACACAGGCCATTGTCTGTTTGTCTGTGTGGGACTTGGACACAGGCCATTGTCTGTGCGGGGCTTGGACACAGGATATTGTGTGTCTGTCTGTCTGTCTGTGTGGGGCTTGGACATAGGACATTGTGTGTCTGTCTGTCTGTCTCTGTGTGGGGCTTGAACGCAGGACATTGTGTATGTGTGTCTGTCTGTGTAGGGCTTGGACATAGGGCTTTGTGTGTATGTGTCTGTCTGTGTGGGGCTTGGACACAGGGCCTTGTGTGTGTGTGTGTGTCTGTCTGTCTGTGGCTTGGACACACGGCCTTGTGTGTGTCTGTCTGTCTGTGGCTTGGACACAGGACATTGCGTGTGGGCCTGATCTGGCCCTGGACTGCAGGAGGCAATCATGGCCAACCAAAGCCTGCAACTGAGCCAGCCACCAAGCTGTAGCTCCACTGATGGAGGAGGGAGCAGATGGGCTGGGGGCGTGGCTTGGTGAAGCTGAGGGGCGGGACTCCAGTGGTGGGGCAGAGCCCTTGCTGAGGCCGCAGGGCGGGGCTCCGGGTGTGGGCCAGGTTCAAGGTGGGTGGCAGAGCCCTTGCTGAAGCAGCATGGCAGGGCGGAGCCCTTGCTGAGTCTCCAGAGCAGGGTTCTGGGGTGGGGCGGAGCTCCGAGGAGGGGCTGAGCCCTTGCTGAGTCTGTGGGGGCAGGGTTCCGGGGCTGAGCTGGTGCCAGGAACTCCAGGGCGAGTTCTGCAGGCCTGACCTAGGTGGCAGAGGACCAAAGATGAGTGGAAACAGTGAGTGAGGGCGGCTCTGATTGGGCCAGTGAAGATTTAGGGCAGGAATCCTGAGGTGGGGGAGGAGGAGGTCCTGAGGAGGAAGAGGAGGAGGAGGTGGTCTTGAGGAGGTGGAGGAGGATGTCTTCAGGAGGATGAGGAGGTTCTAAGGAGGAGCAGGAGGTCTTAAGAAGGAGGAAGAGGTCTTTAGGAGGAGGCGGAAGTCCTGAGGAGGAGGAGTTGGAGTAGGTCTTAAGGAGGAGGAGGAGGAGATCTAGAGGTAGAGTAAGGGGTCCTGAGGAGAAGGAGATGGTCTTAGGAAGAGGAGGAGGTCCTGAGGAGGAGGAGGAGGTCTTGAAGAGGAGGAGGAGGTACTGAGGAGAAGGGGGAGGAGGTCCTGAAGGTCCTGAGGAGGAGGGGGAGGTCTTGAGGAGGAGGAGGAGGTCCTGAGGAGGAGGAGGAGGAGATCCTGAGGAGGAGGAGGAGGTCCTGAGGAGGAGGGGGAGGAAGTCCTGAGGAGTAGAAGGAGACCCTAAGGAGGAGAAGAAGGAGATCATGAGGTGGAGGAGGAGGAGGAGGAAATCCTGAGGAGGAAGAGGAGGAGGTGGTGGTGGTCTAGAGGAGGTGAAGGAGGAGGAGGAGGTTCTGAGGAGGAGCAGGAGGTCTTAAGGAGGAGGAGGAGGTCTTGAGGAGGAAGCAGAAGTACTGAGGAGGAGGAGGAGGAGGTCTTGAGGAGGAGGAGGAGGCCTTGAGGAGGAAGTAGAAGTACTGAGGAGGAGGAGGAGGTCTTGAGGAGGAAGAGGAGGAGGCCTTGAGGAGGAAGCAGAACTCCTAAGGAGGAGGAGGAGGAGGACGACGACAACAATGATGATGATGAGGAGGAAGTCCTAAGGAGAAGGAAGAGGTTCTGAGGAAGAGGAGGAGGAGGAGGAGGAGTTGAGGAGAAGAAGGTTCTGAGGAGGAGGAGGAGGAGGAGGAGGAGAAGTTGAGAAGGAGGTTCTGAGGAGGAGGAGGAGGAGGAAGTCCTAAGGAGAAGGAGGAGGATGTTCTGAGTACGAAGAAGTCTTGAGGAAGAGCAAAATGTCCTGAGGAGGAATAGAAAGTCCTGAGGAGGAGTAGGAGGAGATCCTGAGGGAGGAGGACAGGAGGAGGAATCTCCTGGCTGTGGTGAAGGGTCCTCCGTGTGTTTAATGGGAATCCTAAGGACGATGACCCTCACAGCGTTAGTGTGGTGCCTGGAGCCACTGCTGGAGTGCTGCTCCTGCGTGGGAAGGGCTGACAAGCCACCCAGGGCACTGGAAGTCTGGGTTGAGGAACAAATACAGGGGATGCAGTCCCTGCTGGAATCCATGTACACCCTCTGGGCTCTCCACCCCTTTCAAAGGGAGGGGTAGGAGGGCAGGAGGGTTGGGGAAAGGAGAGGAGAGCAGGAGAGCAGATGAGGAGAGGAGAGGAGAAGAGGGGAGGAGAGCAGAAGAGGAGAGGAGGGGAGAATAGGGGAGGAGAAAGGAAGAGAGAGGAGGGGAGAGGAAGAGAGGCGAGCAGAAGAGAGAAAAGAAGCATAGGAAGGAGGGGAGGGGAGAGGAGGAGAACAGGAGAGGAGGAGAGGATTGGAGGGGAGGACAGCAGGAGGGAAGAGGAGGAGAGTATTGGAGGAGAGGATGGACAGCAGGACATAGTTCTGAGAGGTGGAGTCTGGCGGCGGCACTGTCCCTGCTGCCAGCACAGCTTGTCTCCCTGCCACCTGTCCTGGTTGCCTGTGCTGCGCTGCCAGCTCCCTGCCCCTCTGCCCCCAGTCTTGAAGGGTGAGTGGAGAAGCCAGGCCTGGCTGGTCAGGGGAAGGAGCCTGTGTTCTGGGCAGTGGCTGTGTGGTGTCTGTGGCAGCCCAGCCCTCTGTCTGGCAGGGACAGCCTGGTGTAGGGTTCTGGTTGGATTCTAGGCAGGGAGGAGCAGGGGGTCCTGCAGTTTGGATCCTGTCTTTGCTTGACCTCCATCTGCTCCATAAGCACCAAGGTCTGCATCCTGGCACTTCTTACTTCAGTTAATTCCGCCACTCAGATTGCTGGTTCTGAGTCCCAGTGGTACCTCTGCTTTGCTTGGAACATCTTTGCCAGCCCCCTGGTCTTGGAGCGTTTCCAAGTCACTAGAACACTGTCTGTTGTCTTCCTATCTGAAAGCCTTCCTGGCTTCCATGTCTCAGCCAGCAGAGAAAGGAAGCCCCTCAAGGCCCCAATGCCTGCTGTGCTGACTACCCCAAGCCATCTAACACCACAAGAGAAGCCACAGCTTGGCTCTTGCCTCTGCCATGGCCACTCAGCCCACAATATCATCCAGCAGACACCGGGCTCCCCTCCTCTTTCCTCCTCCAGGGCACTGTTGTGACCCTCCCCCCTCCGCCATCTTTGAAGGTCCTTTTTATAGAGAAAATGGAATCTAGGGGTCTGGATTCCACGGAATGTGTTCCCATCAACTGACACCCACCTGGCTTGGATCCTCCAGGAAGGGGAGAGAGAGGCTATTCCTTCTGTCAGGTGCAACCCCCCCCCCCAGTGGCCTTTCTCACCTGTGAATTTCTCCTCTAGTTTCTTCCTTCCACATACAAACAGATTAAAATCTCTGGCATCTTGAAGCTGTGGCCTCCATGTCCTCTGCAGCTATGATGGCCTTTTCTCTCCACAGTTCTGTCACCCAAAGCTGTAGATATTGATCCAAAGTGTCACCATCACCTACTCATTACCTTTTTTTTTTAACCTTTTTTTGTGGTACTAGGAATTGAACCCAGCGCATTGTACCATGTGAGCTACCCTCTGGTCAGCCTTTTCCACTGTGGTGTGGTTCTCTTATATTTCCAAAGCTGTATCCACTTCCTTTGTCCTTCTGAATGGGCCTAGGTCAGAGCCCTGGACCCCAGCACAAGGTGGAAGGTTGACACTAGAAAGAGGAGTTTGTAAGGTCAATTCAGAATAAGAGGCTGGCTTCAAGAGCAAGGCATCCACAGAAATGAGCTGGGGGGTGCAAGCTAGGTGAAGAAATGGCCACAGAGTCAGGCGTGGTTACTCCCACCTGACATCCTATCTATTCAAGAGGCTGAGATCTGAGGATCAAGGTTCAAAGCCAGCCCAGGCACAAAAGTACCTGAGACTCTTATCTCCAATAAACCTCTTGAAAACAGGAAGTGGGGTTTGGCTGAAGGGTGGGGTGGTAGCCTTGAGCTGAAGAACTCAGGGACAGTGCTCAGGCCAAGTTCAAGCCTATGACCCACAAAAAGAAAAGAAGTGACTACAGAAATATTCTGTGAGGGACCAGGAAAATAGCCTAAACTAGCATGCACGAAGGCCTGGGTTCGATTCCTCTGAACCACATTCACAGAAAAGGCCAGAAGTGGTGCTGTGGCTCAAGTGGCTTAGCACTAGCCTTGCGCAAAGAGTTTCCAAGGACAAAGCCCAGGCCCTCAGTTCAAGCTCCAGTACTGACAAAAAAAAATCCTATGAGGCAACACTAAAAACCCAGCATAGCAGGGCTTGGGGGGTGAATTATGAATTCTCAGGCAGGGTGGCATTGGTCACCTCAGCCAGGACAACAGACACAGACACCTTCCTTTCTTAAAGGAAGTCAGGGTTTCTGTGTTTTTACTCAGTGAATGTATTTCTCTGCACCTGCAGGGCATGCTGTTGTTTCCCATCCCAGTGATGAGAGCAGCCTGCTCTAACGGCCTGGCCCCTCAAGTCAACTTTCCCTTGGCAGCTGGGATAATCCTGCTGAACATAAATGTAATTGCTTCCTGCCATAAATCATGCATCTCTGGGTGGCTGTCAGGTTAAAGTCCAGGCTTTTGGTTTTATCACCAACAGGCCTACACACGCACGCGCACACACTCACACACACACCAATTATCACTCATGCCAATGGCTAAATTATGCTCTATTTTCTGACTCGGTAATGATAACAACACACAGTTACATCACCTGAGATACACTACCAACACACTCATGCACTGATACCTGACACACACATGCATGTGTACATCACACACCTTAGCTTGTACATGTGCATGTGTGCGAACACACATACACACACACAATTCTCGTATATTCACATATTAATTTTCCACATACAGATGCGTACCCAGGCAACAGATTCCACACCCACCACAGGGTGAGCTGAAACCCACTCATAAAGATTCCATTCTTGCCACTCCCAATTGCATTTCTTTCTGGAATACTCTGGGCTCCCCTCCTGCAGAAAGTATGAGCTGGTGGCTGGCACCTGTAATTTCAGGAGACTGAGATCTGAGGATCATAGTTCTAAGCCCACACAGGCAGCACAGTCTGTTAGATTATCATCTCCAGTTAACTACCAGAAAGCCAGAACTGGTGCTGTGGCTCAAGTGGTAGAGCACTTGCCTTGAAAAGAACTGATACAACAGCCAGCAAGGGCTGCATCCAGAGGCCTAGCTCTCAGAGGCTGAAGTGGGATTCTGACCAGGTGAGTCTAAGAAACAAAATGAACTGAAGCTTGTTTGGTTATCACAAGAGTAGTAAGTCAGTCTCGCTTTTCTCCTCCCCCTCCCTCTACCTCTCTCTAACTCTCTGTCCCAGTGGTGCTCTCCTTGCGTGGGATCCTGTTCACATATAAGGTGTGTGCTGCGGAGGGGTCAGATTCTAAAATGTGCTAGCGATCAGGCCTGGGGAAACCGGGACACCAGGCTGGTGCTAGCAATCTTGGGTAGAGGGAGATGGCAGAGGAGTGAGCAGAGGCCCAAGAGGTGTTAGCTTCTGAATGCTAAGACCCAAGTTCTCAGACTCATGTCTGGTGTAGAGTAGGCCAGTCCACATGGCTCTGGAGCTGCGTCTAGTGGACAGTCAAGGTAGTGGAGTGACAGCTTGGCTGAGGGTGAGCCTGGGTCAGGAGGCTGAGGCCCAGTGGCACATGCTTGGGCACTAAGGGCTACAGGGAAGGGCTGTTGGTGTGACGTGACAGGTTAGAAAGCCACCCAAGACTGTCTGGAATGTCAGTGTTGGAGTGTTACCAGGCTGGAGAGGCCTAACTAGCCAGAGAGCAAGAGAGAAGTCTTCCTCTCAGCAAGAAGCGGGGTGTTAGGCCTGATGATGAGCAGAGAGGGATCACGGTGGGGCTGAATTCAGGCCACCACTGTTAGAAGGAACACATCTTTCTCCAGCACAGGAGGAAGTAACAACCACCAGGGTTTCATGACTCTGCTCTCACCCTCTATAACCATCAGCACACAAACTCCCAGAGCCTCTCACAACCTCTTCTGTGATACCATTGGTGCCAAGCGTAGCTCTCCTCTCTTCCAGCTTATCCCTCAGCCCCCTCAAGCCCCTCTTCTTGGTGGAACTTGTGGATCCCCTAAACACTGCCAACAGCTGTCTGCCCTCCTGTCTCACCCTGTCCTGAGCAGCTCCATCTCCAGCCTTCTCTCATTACCACCAATCCCCAGACCTCTAGCTTGGGTCCTGTCTCAGGCCTTAAGCCTGAGTTTTCATCTCTGAGTGGAGAGTTCCTGGGGAGGAAGATGGTCACCCACAAGGCAAGGCTGGGAGAGGCTGAGGGCGAGGCGGCAGAAGGCTGGAGGGTTAGTTCCAGGCTGGACCAGCAGGGCTGGTTTGAATTCTTGGTGTTGCTTTGGTTGAGAGGAGCAGAGGGAGGCAGGTGCTCCTTATCAGGTGAGTAGAATTAGGCCAAGATTTACCTTTTATCCTACTTGGGTCCTGTGTCCAAAGTTTGGTATTGTCTAAAGCTTACCTGACTCCTGGCCCAGGGGTCACCCCCCACTGTCCTTGAGCATGGTCTCTTCTGGTTGGTTACCTGGGTCCTGGGAAGGGCTGGCCCCGGCCTCGCCAGCCCACCATGGACGCTGCTAGCCTGAGTCTTTATGATGGATTTGAGCTTCTGATTCTCCCAGATAAGCCACAACAGCTTCTTCAGCTCATTTTCCCACACCAGCTTCTCTATCTGATGCCGAAGTCCCTTGTAATTGATGGGTAAAGACATACCCCAGGGTAGTGGGGAGGGCATTGCATCTGGAGGCTGCCCAGAGCCCTGTGCCTTTCCCGGACTGGAAGAGGACCCAGCAGTCTGCAAGGCTGGCCCAGTAGGCCTGGGTATTATGAGTTCAGAGGCTGTGCCCACATCCTTGCCCCTGCATGACAGGCTTAGCTCTGTGAGTACAGGCCTTTGTGCAGGCCCTGACTTGCCTGGAATGTCCAGCCTCTCTGTCCGGCCAGCCTCACCCCCAAGTGCCCCTCTAAAAGGCCTTCTTCTCTCCTACAGCTGTGCCCCATGTTGCAGCACTTATCCTGTTCTGTCCAGTGAGCTTCTTCATGCTTTCCCTGGCATTGCAGTGAAGGTGGGGGCTGGGCCTGTTCCGAGAAAGCCCAGCACCCCGCAAGGGCCTGGCTTGGTGTAGGTAGGTAGCCATGGACAATGCACTGCTGCCTTCCAGGTTGGGTGTCCTTTCCCTTGCCCTCTTGAGTTTGCCCCAACCTGCCCTGCCAGCCTTCTCCTGAGAGGGCTCCACTCTGGACACCCAACATCTTCTGACCCCGGGCACCTTGGCTCCTTCTTTGGCTGTGGGTCCTGGGAGTCCCCACAACAGCCTGGGCCTTCTGTGCTTGGTGATTCATCCCCCATCCCCAGCGGCGACTCCTCTGCCCCTGGAACCCTGCTCCCCAGCCTTTCCCTTCCAGTTCCAGGAACTCAAGACTCAGGGCACTGGCTCACTTGCTCCCTCCTCCCATCCACATGGCGCTCCCTCCCTCCTCTCAGAGCTTTCTACAGGGGCCTCTACCCACTGGCCAGCCGGGAGGCCTTACCCTGATGCTGGCAGTGGCTCCCGAACCTTTCACAGGACCGGAAACAGAGGGTGAATTCCAGGTTTAAGTCAGCGGGCAGCCCAGAAGGAGCAGAGGCCCGGGAGGAGGAGGAGCTCAGTCAGGGCTGGGGTCTGTGTGAGTTGAGAGGTCCACCTGGACCTCACAGTGAGGGATAGACCAAGGCTGGCTGACTGGATGCCCCAGGGAGCAGGGAAAGCCCTGTGATCTCCTGTGAAGAGGAGCACTGGCATGGCACCACCTGGCTCCTCTCCAGCTTTGGAGATGGCTGAGCTGTGAGAGTGGATGTCGTCTGTGATTTTGGTAAATACCACTCTACACAGTGCTGCAAGGACATTTTGTAAGAAGAGAGGTTACTTTCCACCTATGGATGGTCTGATCAATCAGCTGAATACCTGAAGAGCAAACTCTCTGTTTGAATTGCCATTGAAGAGTTTTGCAAAGGGACTGCACTTCCATAAGTCAGGCTAGGAACACAGTGCTCCATAATCAGTGCCATCCCTTCCTTCATCCTTGCATCATCTCTCTCCCTGACCACCATGCTAGGTTACCCTCCTTCCCTCCCTCCCTCCTTTCCTGTGCCCCCTCTTTTCCCACCCCCAAAAAACATTTCCACTTCCTAGCACTTATCTTGATAAGCTATATTAGTTGTTCAGAGGAGTTACACTTTCGATTCCTCCCCTAAGTAAACCCTCCTTTAGACAGCTTGTTTGTGTGTAAATGCCTTGAGCCCTGTGTGGTTTATCATGTCCAGTGGTATTTTACATCTTCCATTTACATACACCATTTTTCTCTCTGAGACTGGCCTACTTAACATGGTTATTCTAGGTCCATCCATCTTCTGCAAGCAACACAGTATTATTCATTCTAATGGATGAGTAAAATTCCATGATGCATATATATACCACATTTTGTTGATTCACTTCCTCTATTATAGGTATTGGGTGTTTCCATAACTTGGCTGTTGTGAATAGTGTGGCAGTACATGCCACTTGTACATGTGCAAGTGTCTTTACCATTTCCTGGCTTGTGATGCTCTGGGTAGGTGCCCAGGAGTGGTATGGCTGGATTGTAGGGAAAGTCTGCGTTTAGTTTTGTGAGAAACCTCCAGACTGACTTCCAGTGGTTTGTATTCATTTGCATTCCCACCAACAGTGGAATGGGGGTCTTCTCCCCCTATACCAGCCAGCATCTGTTACTGTTTGAATTCTCTGTCCTGGCCAGGCTTACTGGGGTGAGATGGGAGCTCAGTGTTGTTTTTATTTGTATTTTATTTATGGCTCGGGATGTTGAACATTTCCTCATGTGTCTTTTGACCATTTTTACTTCTTCAGGTAAATCTCTGTTCAGCTCCTTTGCCCATGTATGGATCAGGTTAATAGTTTGGATGGGATTCATTTCTTGAGCTCCTTGTCTATTTTGGATAGTAGGACCTTATTGGATATATGAATGGCAAAGATCTTCTCCCAGTATGATATTTGTCTTTCTAGTTTAGTAACTATGTCCTTTGCTGTGCAGAAACTTTTAGTTTGATGTAATCCCATTTGTTAAGTCCCTCTCATATTTGCAGCACCCCTGTGACTTTTCTTTTAATTTTTTTGGGGGGGAATGGTTCTAGGGCTTGAACTCAGGACTGGGGCACTGTTATTGAGCTTTCTCAAGGCTAGCACTCTACCACTTGAGCCACAGCACCCCTTCCAGCTTTTCTGAGAATGTGGTACTGAGGAATTGAACCCAGGGCTTCATGCATGCTAGAGAAGCATTCTACCACTAGGCCACACTTTCGGACTTCTTTAAAATTTTGGTTGTTGCTGGTGGTGGTTGAGCTCTTCATCTCAAGGCTAAAGCACTACACCTTGAGCCACAGCTTCACTTATCAGTTTCTCCTGATTAATTGGAGATAAGAGTCTCATGGACTTTAGCACCTGGGCTGGCTTTGAACCTTGAACTTCAGGTCTTTGCCTCCTGAGTAGCTAGGATTACAGGCATGAGCCACCACACCCGGCCTAATTTTTTTTTGATGGGCCTGGGGCTTGACCTCAGGAACTGTTCACTCTCTTGAGCCTCTTTGGGCTCAGGTTATTACTCTACCACTTGAACCACAGCACCAGTTCTAGTTTTTTTGAGTAGTTTATTAGTCTCATGGGGTCTTTCCTGCCTGGGCTGGCTTTGAACTGCAATCCTCAATCTCAGTCTCCTGAGTAGCTAGGATTACCGGCATGAGGGGTGGGAGTTTGGCCTAGTGGTAGAGTGCTTGCCTAGCATGCGTGAAGACCCAGGTTTGATTCACATACATACAAAAAGCCAGAAGTGGTGCTGTGGCTCAAGTGGTAGAACTCTAGCCTTGAGAAAGCCCAAAGACAGTGCTCAGGCCCTGAGCTCAAGCACAGAGCCCAGCACTGGCCAAAAAAAAGATCTTTACTGATAGCATTTTAATTTTCCATTGTACTAACATTTCTTTCCTCCAAGTATGTGAATATAATAGTTAATATAGTATAATGTGATATTATAGGATATTTATTACTAAATGTATGGCAGGCATCCTGTTTGTTTCATGCCAGTGGTAAGTAGGCATTGTGCCTGCTTTATCAAACTCGCAGTGAATTGGAGTGGCTGGGGACAAAGTGATCACAATTACATGGAGGCAGGGGAGTGGCTAGTTGGTGGAGGGTTCATCTAGCAAGCAGGAAGCCTGGGTTCATTTCCTCAGCATCACAATCACAGAAAAAGTTGGAAGTGGCACTGTGGCTCAAGAGGCAGAGTACTAGCCTTGGGCAAAAGAAGCTCAAGGACAGACCCCAGGCCCTGAGTTCAAGTCCCAGAACCGGCAAAATCAATAGCCAATGGAAATGTTGTGTCACTCAGGGCACATGGCTCTGAAAGTAGGCATGGCTGGCTCAGGTGAAACTCACTTGGATCATGGAGGGGCTCGTGTTCTTGAAGATTTCCAGGGATGGTAGGATGAGGAGCAGGGATGTAGGTGCTGGAGAAGGAGGCAGAGGACAGGCTCTAATGTTGAGGCTTTCTTCCAGAGGCTTTCAGAAGTCCCAAGGAGTATTTTCAGTAATAACTAGTTTTAGTGAAGGTGTAATTCGTATTAATTGATTTCAGTTACTGAATTATTTCTATGGGAACATTAGTTTACAAATTCTGTATGTATATTTAGAATGGAATTGCTTGTATAAAATCTATATCTAATGAACTGGGGATTCATCTTTAGTGGAGAGTATAACATTCTACTTGAGATAGTAAGGATTCTTCTCCCATAAGAAGAATTTCTGCTTTTACAGCCCATGTATAATTTGTGTGTGTGTGTGTGTGTGTGTGTGTGTGTGTGTGTGTGTGTGTGTGTGTGTGACTTAACCTCTGGGCATTGTCCCTGAGCTCTTCAGCTCAAGGCTACTGCCCCACCCGTTGAGCCACAGCCCTACTTGTGTTTTTCTGATGGTTAATTGAAGGTAAGAGTCTCATGGACTTTTTAGTGCCAGGGCAAGCTTTGAACCGCAAACCTCAGGCCTCGGCATCCTCAGTAGCTAGGATTAGAGGAGTGAGTCACTGTGCCTAAATTTCCTCCACAAACTGTTGGGCAAAATCACACAGGTTCTTTCCTGACCTCTTCATTTGCCTTCTCACCCAGCCATGCTTTCAGAATCTTTTGTTCATTGTCAAGAGCAGGAAAGAATTAAAAAGTCTCTGGTGAGTTGCTTTTTATTTCTTACATTGTGTTTTATGAATCTAAGGGTGTCCAAGAATTTAAAAACAGAAAAACAGATTCAGCTTTGGGAACAGGTTCATAAGTCAGATAAAAATGGCTTGTGGATTTAGCAGATTATAACATCTTACATTCTGTCTAAGTTAATGCAGATTTGCTTCAGTTTGTTTGTAGTTTTTCTAATGTGATTCAAGGACACCTAGGAAGTAACTTCCCATGGAAGGTAAATTTTCACTATCAACTTATCAGAAATCTCATTCTCATGCCTAACATTATACTGTGTTAAGTTCTACTGCAGTTAATGAAATAGTGTGGTCAAACTCACCTTCAGATATTCTGGAAGAATGAGTTAGCTATTTGTCCTTAAATTACTCTCCATATAGGCTTCTTGAAGTGCTTTGTGGTCTTTGTTTACTTGAAAGTTAAGCTTCCTTTGATTTAGTTTATGGTGCTTTTAGAAATCTCTCTTTCCATTCTCTAGGGACTCATCAGAGATAAGATCGAGTGATTAATTGGAGATAAGGAATCCCACTATCTACTGATTAACTGGAGATGAGTCTCAGTTTCTTTAGTTCCTAGGCTGGCTTTGAACCATGATCCTCAACTCTCAGCCTGATTATCAGCTAGGATAACATGGCTGAGCATAAATGAAAATTTTATCAAGAAATATTTGATGCACTTTCCAACTACATTCTGTATTGTAGAAGGTAGGCAATGTTCACAAAACTTCATGCTAGCCTTTCTTTTGCTTAGGAAGGAAATATCAGGCTATCAATGATCAGCCTTAATCTTTGGAAATTTGATAACAAAATTGATTACAATAGCATGTTTTTGTGCTACTACTTACTTTTATTTTTTAGCATATTTTTATTTGGGGACCTAAGTGAAATCTTGTAAGGACCAAATCAATCATTACCTACCTTCTCAAGTACTGCTGCTCCCTTTAACAATCACCTGGAAGCTATGCTTTTCAAAGATCTACTGATGTGGTTTGTATTCCCTATGAGGTCCTGCAGGTTTTGATTGCATATGAGGGCACTTTTCTTTTTTCCTTGTCCTGGGCTTGAGCTCAGGGTCTGAGCACTGTCCTTGGACTTTCTCCAGGCTAGAGTTCTACCACTTGAGCCTCAGCAACACTTCTGGCTTTTTTCTATGTATGTGGTACCAAGGAATCGAACCTGGGTCTTCGTGCATGCTATGCAAGAACTCTACCACTAGACTAAACTCCCAGCCATGAGGGCACCTTTTAATAGTAGCTCTAAATGGATTTTTCAGTGAGGCAGAATATGAACATGCAGGAATTATTATTTGTTTACTTCCTTGTTAGTGAATTTTATCAAAATGAGCTAAAACTACTCTATCAGACACCTACTTATAACTCATGTTGTCATGTCAATTTATTAGCTCCTTAATGTTTTGTTTGTCTCTATTGCTAGCAGCAGAAATGTATTCTGATGTATTAGGGAAACTTTGTATTTGTAATTATCTCCATAATATTTGGGAAAATGTGTATTTTGAGTTTTCTTTCTCCCACTCTATGGATAACACAGGAAGCTGGAAATATTTTATGTAAGACAAAAGCATACATGCAGAAGGATAAAATTCTAGAACTGATGTGCTCATGATTCAAATCTAATTTCTTGAAGGAAATGTGTCATTGCAGGAGGTGGTGACATTTGGTGATGTGGCTGTGGACTTCAGTTGTGAGGAGTGGAAGGACCTAAACAATGCTCAATGACCCTGTATAGAGATGTCAACATTTTGTCATAGGAGAAATTAAAGTCTATGTAAAGTATATTGGATAAAGGACCTTAAATTGTCAGATGCGCAGGTTAATACTTGTAATTTCTGTTAGTCAGAAAGCAGAGATGAATAAATCACAGCCTGGTAAAAATCAGGAAGCCCCAATCCCAGGAAATAACTGGGGCCTGGTGAAGCTTTCCTTTAATGTAAGCAACACAGGAAATATCAGTAGGAATATCATGGCCCGAGCCGTGCCCCCCCCCAAAAAAAAACAAAATAGCTTAAAAGTAGACATGTGGCTCAAATGGTTGAGCAATTACCTAGCAATCAAGAGGCTTTGAATTTGAGCCACATTACAAGCAACAAAATGGTGAATTAAAATAAGCACTGTTTCAAATTTAAGATCTGCTCCTCCCAGTTATAGTATGACACCAAAAAATTAAGAAAATGTATTTCTAGCTTTCAGAAGAACAAAAAGAAATCAAGAGGGAACTTTCCAAACTAGCAAAAGACAGAAGACTAGAAACTGAAATCTCATCAAATTGTCTTTGCCTGCCCAAGGAGATACAAATGGAGCAACAAAAACTGAATTCTGAGGTATTCCCTTTAGTCATTTCCAAATATTGTATGATTGTGCAGATGGACACATTTTAAGAACCAGCTTTGTGTGTTATGGAATTGCATGTGTGTATGCAATTGTTGGTCTCATCACATGAGGTATAGTGCAACAATGACAGGATGACATTCCCAGTGGCCTCAGCCAAACGAGGTTTTTGGGGGGGAAGGGGGAGGGGGAGAGCCATCCAGGGTTCCCTTGCCCAGCAAGTCACAGGCTATGTTCAAAATACCGCTATTGCCAAAATCCAAAGACAGCCAGGCACAAGTGGCTCATGGCTGAAATCTTAGCTACTCAGAAGACTGAGATTTGAGGATCGTTGAGGATCGTAGTTTAACGTCAGCCTGACAGAAAAGTCCCCATTAGACTCATCTCCAATTAATGACTCAAAACTAGAAATGGAGTTGTGGCTCAAAGTGTAGAGAGCAAAAGAGCTCAGAGACAGTGCTCAGGCCCCAAGTTCAAAGCTCAAAAAAAAAATCCAAAGAGAAAAGAGAAATTTGTAAATACTTTCCAAGAAGCAAATATTTATCTTTTGTATCAAAACTCTTGAAATCAACCACTTGTATTCTAAGTTTTGATGTGTGGATGTGGACGTTAATTTCTTCCTTCACTTGTAGATAAGAGAACAGGGAGCTGGGATGAAACCCTACTGTAAAAGTCATTTCCTTCCTTTGAGAAGAGCCAGCCTCTACCTCACATAACCTCCTATTTCAGTCAGAGAGCTTTTGGGAAGTGATGTGTCACAACAAACCCTCAAGCTGAGTCCCTTCCACAAAACCTCATTCTCATCCCCGACTCCATATTCATTTGGTTCAGTATTTCAAGATAACTTGTAAAGAAATGATTTATGAATTTCCCCTGAATTGCAAATATATCACATTAATTTTTCTCTCATTTTACACCTAGAATAAAAGGCCTGAAATGTTAAGCATACGTAAAATCTATAAGTAGTTGATAAAATATCTACATTATGCTATTGGATTTCTTTTTAAAAGAATATTTATGTTAGCTGGGGTCAGTGGCTCACACCTGTAATCCTACTCAGGAGGCTGAGATCTGAGGATCGCAGTTTAAACTCAGCCTGGGAACTAAAGACCATGAGACTATTATCTCCAATTAACCACCAGAAAACTGGATATAGCACTGTGGTTCAAGGGGTAGGGCAGTAGTCTTGAGCTGAATAGCTCAGGGACAGAGCCCAGGTCCAGAGGTAGAAGAGTAGCCTTGAGCCAAAGAGCTCAGGGACAACACCCAGGCCTAGAGTTCAAGTCCCCCAACTGACAAAAAAACATACTTTTACTGAACAGTTGTCATTATTAAGGAATTGTTACTAATGGAATTATTTATTCTCAAAAAATTGACATACCAAGGTTTTTAAGCAATAACTCTTAAGCAATTATATATCAAAACCACATAAGGTAGTATAGGGTACCTATACTGTAACTGTACTAAGGTAGCTTTTTAAATAAATGTGCATGGTTTTCTCACAGTGGTAAATAGAGAGCTTGTTTCCTTTACTAGATATTACCATATCATCTCACCTACAGAAAGAACTGCCAAAAAAAAAAAAGGACTGCCTCTCCATTTTCTGCTAGGTCCCATTTTACTTTGCACCTTTGCATCTGAGTGCTTGCTAAAGTTGTCCGTCATGAGCCCTGTCTTAGAATGAATTGCTTTGAGGGGAATCTTGACTTTAGAGTAGAGTTCAGCATTTCAGGTGCATGGCTTTCCCCTGCCTCTGATTGTCAGCTCCATTACTTGCCGTCCAATGGAGAAGTGCCATTGTGCTTTCTGCTGCATGATCATGACCCCCTGAATAGCACTGAGAACAAGACATCTATCTCTTGCTTCCTGTGCCTAAAACCACTGCTGCCTTTGGCACCTGTAGATACTTGCTTTAGCCATGGGGATTGATTCTGAAACCTTGTGCTCTCCACTTTCTGTCACTGTTACTGCTGTGAAGAAGGATTGGTCTCCTGAAGACTTCTCCCACCCACATGCCACTTCCTAAAGGATGGCATGTTATCAGAATATAAAATGTGATCATATGCAAATGCAGACAGTTCTCTGTGCTACTGGCCCTTTCTGGATGTTTCCTAGCTTAACATTTCCAAAGCCAGTGAATTCTATACTGTTCTGATTTTCATGGCACCAATGGAGAATTGAAGACACAGGCATTACCTTGCATGATAACACATACTAATTAGCTGAGGAGGGTGGTTCAGAGGCAGGCACTGTGCAAACTATGAACATGCTACCACTCACACTCTGAGATGCAGAGCCCATTTATTACAGAATAACATGCTATTCCATCCCAAGCGTAGCCTAGTTCTGCATATTTGTATATGTGAAAGTTTCATATTCTATACAATGTGTTAGTGCTTTAAATTCCAAATATAAATGTTTTCCACAAACACTTCCCCATTTTGCCAATTAGAATGTCTGATAAAAAAACAAACCTTAAAAATAATGTTTGAGCAAGAAGTAAAAGGAGAATCTCTTAAAGGAGGAGGACTGGGATCATGTAGAGAGTAATAGGAGAAGCTAATAGAAGATATGATTAACAGAAAATACGTGCAAAGAAACCCATTGTTCTAATACACACTCAAAACATTTTTAAACTACAAAAGTTCTAGAACAGGGTCATAATTATGTCTGTACAAGACTAGCCAGTATAATTGTAGGCTCTGTGGACCATGTGAATTCCTTGAAACTGCCTTAGCGAAGTACACAGTATGAGCCCTAAGGTGGACCAGAACAGCATGGGGATGAAGGGGTCTCACAATGCTTGAAACATGCCAGCACAAAAACAGTTGGTGTACAAAAGTGCACCAGAATGTTGCTAAAATGTTTCTCATCTCTTTTAGTTGCAAGAAGGAAAGGAGGAAGGATGCACAGAAGCTGTACCAAAGGCAAAGGAAATGGAAGATGAAATGCAAAAGTATAAATTGAAGCAGCATAAATTACATACATCTGTGTGAAGCTAAGGAACCTGCATTCTGAGTTCCTAAAATGCATATCCAGAGGTTTGGGAAGTAGTTCAGTGGTTGGGAAGATGGTTGGCTAAATGGGGGCTTTTATAGGATCCACAACAGAACAAGAAGAGAAACATGATATGTGTATAACATCTCAACTTAATCCTAATTTTGCACATTTTATATGAAACAAAAGTATGATTACTAAAATCTTTTGAGGCATTTCAGAATATCTATAATCATTTATTTAGAACCTTGTTTAAAATTATATGAAACATTTAAAACTGGATACGTGGAAATAATTATTTTAAAACCTGCCTTGTAGGCTTGTACTTCAAAATTTCCTATTGAAAGCTACCATAGAAAAGAAAACAAAGAAAATTGAAAGACTTCAACAAAAGCTGAAAAGACAAAGGGCAAAACTGGCAAGCTCTCCTTTGGTGAGTCTCTTCCCAAAGTCTACCACACTAAAGAGGAAGACTTCTTTTTCCACTGTCAGAGTAAGGAATGTTTAAGTCAATTTGACAAAGGTTATTGATGGCCGTATTTCTTTTCTCATCGGTTGTGGGGCTTGAACTCTGGGCCTGGCCACTGTCCATATCCAGCTCAAAGCTACAGCTCTACCCTTTGAGCCATAGTGCCAATTCCGTTTTTTTTACTGGTTAATTGGAGATAAGAGTCTCAAAGGACTTTTGTGCCAAGGCTGGCTCTGAACCTTGTTCCTAAGATCTCAGCCTCCTGAGTAGCTAGGATTACAGGCATGAGCCACTGGTCAGTATTTCTTGTATTCACATTGGTGCTTCTTCCTATTTACAGCTGTTGTGTTGATTTGATGGCACTTGAATTCAAAAAAGTTGATGAAGTTTGTAATAAGATGCCAAGGAAACTAGATCATTGTAAATGAAACTTGTATGCTCACTTAATTTTATCAGTGGTTAAATTTTGCCATCTAGAACTTGGTGTAATATCAGTATCAGAGAGTATTTTTAAATTAAAAAAATAAATTTATTGTAAAGATGATGTACAGATGAGTTACAGTTACATAAATCAGGTGATGAATACATTTGTTTTTGAACAGTGTTACTCTCTCCTTCATTTTCTCACAAGTTGTTCCCTCCAGATCTCCTGACCCTCCCCATAGTTTAGTACATTTACAACATACAGTTTTTGATATTACAAGAAATTTAAGTAAAAAACAAACTTGTACTAGAGTCCTGAGTTTGTCTTTATAATCTAATATTTCAGTGATGTTTTGCAGAGGAATCATTTGTAATCTGAATTCCTCATGAAGAATGCATGGTATGTCCCTAGGGAACACTTTTCCCTCTAGAATGTTTTTCTCTCTGGCATCTGAAAAGAAAACCTAGCTGAGCATGATGCTACATACCTACATGAACTCAGCCCATGGGAGCCAAAGTGAGGGCAGCTTCTGTAGGTGGCTGTGGGTGCATAGGGAATTAACATTTCCCTATCTCAAAACAAACTGGGCATGCTCATAATCATGTTCATAATCTCATGTCTAAAATCTCAGCTACTTAGCATTGTTTAAGCATTGTTGCTTAAAAAGTATTCCCAGGTTTTATTCTTTGTTGTTGTTTTTGTTTCCTTTTTTTTGTCTGTTGATTTATCTGTCTTTGTGGGGGTAAAGGAGAACATAAAGATGGGGAACAAAGAGTGAACAAATGTAGCAGTGGTACTCAGTAGATTGTATGTTGAAAATGAGTTGTACAACTTGTGGGTGGGAACGGGAAGGAGTGACATTGTCCAAGAAGAAATGTACTCATTACCTGACTTATGTAATGCCAAGCATTCTGTACTTCCCCTTTCTAATAACAATTAAAACTGAATATTAAAAACTAAAAAATGAAGAATCTATTTCACTTGGTTCATCAGACTTTCCAGGTCTCTCTTAAACAGCTCATCTCAGTAGAAATTTTTGAATCATTCAAGATGCCGATGTATGGAGAGAACTGAAAGCTATATAAGAATTTAGCAGGAGAAAGTGTCTCCCGTCACCCATGCTTGCTCCTGTAATGATCAAGAACACAAGATGGCATGGGGAGGACTCGATGCGAGTAGTGAGGTAGTTGTCTCCAGGAACTGATTCTGGATATAGTAGCTGTTTGCATGCAGTTCCATTATACACGTAGACATTTGTGATGACTGATCTCTCTGAAGGCTGAAGAAACACTAAAACATATGAATTAGTACCATTTAAGTGGCATATTTTGATACACAGGACAGGAAAATACACTGATAAAAGGTTCTCCAAACCAGGCACTGATGGCTCACTCCTGTAATCCTAGCTACTCGATCAAGGTTCAAAGCCAGCCCTGGCACAAAAGTCTGTGAGATTCTTATCTCCAACTAACCACTAGAAAGCTAGAAGTGTGCCATAGCCTTGAGCTGAGGAGCTCAGGGACACTGGCCAAGCCCAGAGTTCACGTCCCGTGACCAACAAAAAAAAGAAAGAAGAAAGGAAAAAAGGATAAAAAAGTGTCCTCCATGAAAGAGACTGCCAGGTTACATCAGATACATCAGGTTCTTAGAGAAGTGTATTAAGGAATTGACAGTTATAAAACGTGTAGTTCTACTAGTCATGTTCAAAAATAATAAGGGATTTGTTTTTGGTAATTCCCAAAGATGTGAAGTAGACATGTGGCCTAGGTTTATTAGCCACTTTGATCTCTTCTAAGATTCAAAAGTTCAATCTGAGATCTATCCAGCTGTAACCCTAACTCCTCCAGAGGTGCTCATGTCAGAGCCCATTAGCCAGGGATTCTGGGTGAATTTATTTCACAGGCACTGTGTTAACATGGAAAAACCAATCAAGAATAGGCTCTAGATATCCAACCCTGCAAATAATGCGGTTGAATATATGTCTGAAAGAAGCTTTAGAACAAGACCATGGCAAAAATAGGTCTCTAGAAAACTGCTCACCAAACAGAATAGGGGCAAGTCCTATAAAAAAGTCAGGGATTGTGAGTGAAAGCCGGACAAAGAATGATATTCAGCATCTTCAGGAAGTTTGTCCTCCTACACACGAGACCAGAAAATCACTGCTCACAGCAACATGAGTTAGAATGAACAAGCAACATGTGACACCATCTACAGAAGGGACCTCGGCATGTAAAGGATTTTGTAGGTCTGTCTACAAGTACAATGGCAGGAACAAATACCATAGAAGTATAAATGATCTCCTTAAATAGGTAAGGGCTGGAAATGTGCATGAGGGAAATGAGTTTAGCCTTGAAAGGCTATGGAAACCGGAAGGGGTGGGACCAAATGTCAGAGATTGCTGCAAGTTCAATAGGAGTGGCCAGACGCACAAGGGAAAGGTGTGGCCACTGTTTGTAAGTGGAAGTGATGAGCAAAGCCAGACGATTCCTCTGCTTGGGATGGCTTTCCACGCATGCTCCTCAGAACTCAGCCTCCTGATTGTCTGGGCTTACAGAAGTGAGCCATTGAAATCATTGTTACAGTAGCTGTTTTCATGAAGTTCTGGGCTTTGCATGGCCAATGCTGTAATGCTTAAATATGTATTTTAATTTGATTTAGAGCCAAGGGCATGTTCAAAAGGGTTCAGAAAATTTAATAGAAAATCAGATTGAATGCAGGCTTAAAATGTTGGAATCTCAAGTTTCTCAACTAAAACAAGGACAAGAGATGCACAAAATAGAGATTCAACATTCCAAGGAGTTCTGTGTAGAGAGAATAACCCATAGAGAGACTCAACAATATGAACTCAGCAAGTAACTAATAAAATGAGAATGACAGAACATAATCCAAGGTCAGTGACTGTGTCTCTAGAGAAATGGTTGATGAGATTAGTAGGCTATGAGACATAAGTACTATGACTTTGGAATATAATTGTTAGTAAATTAACTTGTAAAATGTTACTCAAACATGGGTACTATTATTTTCCTTATATGGATTTTCCCACTTAACTCTCTTATATGATGAATTTATTCTCTTAAATTATCTGCTACATATTCAATGTTAGTAATTAAGAAAGATATGTTGTTGTAAAATTCCTTTGCAGATTTGATATAAATAGAAATGCTGAATACAACTGTTTTTTTTTTTGCAAGATTCTACCCTAATTATTTCTCATGGGGGTGTAGCAGAAAAATACTATTAACTCCAAGGTGTCAGACACTAGGGTTAGTCTTCTAAACTAAGACTGGAATTGGTCAGTTCAGCGGCTGCATTTTTGTGTGTGGCCACTTGAGGGAGGCTGGAGATAAAATGCCTTTAGTGTCGCTCATCTGGGTGGGATATGTGCCTCTTCTTCCAACAATAGGACAAAATATTTTTGGGCAGCAAGTACGTCAGCTTCCTGGTCTCTTTTGTTATGCTCAGCACATTGCAAGCATCGACGGGAAGCATGGCTTGTTCACAGGCTTAACTCCAAGACTGTGTTCAGGAGCCCTTGGAACTGTGGTCCGTAGACACAGGAACTGGAAGTTTCCATAGAGAAGCCTCATGTTCCTTTGACCAAGTTATCAAAGAGACAACTCGAGAGATGATGGCTCATTGTGCTGCTACCCTCATTACACATCCCCTCCACGTGATCACTCTGAGATGTATGATACAGTCCATTGGCAGAGAATCCAAATACTGTGGACTTTGTGACTCCATAATAACTATCTTTCGGGAAGAGGGCTTGCTGGGATTCTTTTCGGGTCTCATTCCTCACTGCCTAGGTGACATTGCTTCTCTGTGGTTCTGTAACTCCCTGGCCTACCTCGTGAACACCTATGCACTGGACAGTGGGGTTTCAACCATGAATGAAATGAAAAGTGATTCCCAAGCTGTCACAGCATTCTTTGCCGTATGTTGACCTATCCCTTTATGCTTGTATCTAATCTTATGGCTGTCAACAACTGCAGGCTTGCTGGTGGATCCCCTCCTTACTCCCCACTGTATACTTCCTGGATAGATTGCTGGTACATGCTGCAAAAACAGGGAAATATGAGCCAAGGAAATAGCTTGTTTTTCTGGAAGGTCTCCTGTGGGAACTCTTATTATTATGACCTGAGAATGTTAATTTGAAGATGTGAGGCAGGGACAGTGACATTTCTATAGTCCCAGACGCACAGAATTATGGGAGAGAATGTTGATTTCTATACTGTGTGGCATACTTTTTAAATAATCATTTAATCTTGGGAAAATGGAAAAAAATGCCTTTGGTGTTTCTCTACTGCACTGAAAGGAGAAATGAAGAAGGGGTTAAAATATTTCCTTGTTCAGTGTGAAAGCAAGTGGAAGACAGAAGGGGCAAGTCCTGTCAGGCCCCATTGAAGATAGATAAAAGGAAGAAACTGCTCAAGAGCTTTTAAAATGATTTCTGATCCTGCATTCAGCTCTTATTCGTCCCAGAGGTTGTGACTGAATTATAACTCAGTGACAAATGCTTGTTTCCACTCATAGTATATAGATAGATGATGAGACTGAATGTTTTCTAGTTCTTGGGAATATTATCTACAAACTTTTAAGTTGATTTGCTAAAAGGAAATTTTTCCTTAGGTGTTCTTTGTTGACTAACGAAATGCTGGTATTTGTCCTTGGCAAACTTCACAGGATTGTGGACAGCATGAAGGAGGCCACTGAAGGAATTTCCTTGGTGATAGCACACACTCAGTCTCTTTCCCATACTCCTGTCACAAGGCCTAGCAGCGAGGGCTCTTCTATGGAAAACCTTCCACGTGATGCAGAATTGAAGGGAAGTTTCCCTCCTTGAGAAAACCATGTGACTTCTTCCTCAAATGCATACACTTCAGTTGAGAGCCTGGACCAGTACCTGAGCAGGGTCAGTTGCATTTCAATATGTTCCACTGGCTTGCAGTATTTGAATGATTGTTCTTCAGTTTTTGAAATCCTGACTTGTTTGACTGCTTTGTGTTCAGTTAATATTGCTACCATTCAGTGTTCATAATAGAATTGGAGATCTGGGCATTTTTTAAAACTTCAAGCTCTCATGCTGAATCTCTACAGTTATTTTGTTGTTGTTGTTGTTGGTATGTCTTTGTTGTTTACAGTGGTGCTTCCAATATCCTCCATACCTGTGCTCTCCACTCTCAGAATAATTTCAACAGTTGTTCTGGTTTCATTCATAGTTATCAAATAGTATACTTAAGAGCATTTCATACATGTCCCATACCTTCTTCTGTCATGTCCTCACTCCCCACTGCTGTCCCTTCCCCCAAAAGTTCCTCTTGTACATTCCTATTATTCATCTTTAAAGTCTAGATTTACAAGATAGAGAGAACCAGTGACATTTGGTTCTCTCAGTCTGGTATATTTGGCTTAACATGATAAGCTCTACTTCTATTTTCCTGCAAATGATATTATTTCATTCTTTATAGCTGAATGATTTTCTGTTTTGGCCACATATTGTAATTATGCATGTGCTCCTTGATGAACAGGTACTTGTTTTGATTCTGTGTTTTAACTCTTTTGTAGAGTACTAATATAAGCACAAAGGTATAGTGAGAAAAGATATGTTTTGTGTAACTTGCCTCCATAAGGATATGGAAATTGGCATTTTAACTTTCTGTGGAAGCTGCATCTGAATTGGTTTGAAAATGAACACTGCTGTCTAGACACATCACTGACCATGCTTAGTACTTATGAAATGAATTATAGAGCACTTAATGCTTTGTCCCACTGATTGTTTAGAGTAACCTGGGATATAAATTCCTTTGGCTATATTATTGAAAATACAAAGACCCCTTATAGGAGAAGATAGAATGTAAATAATGAATATACCAAAGGTTATGTTCTCTCACACATGTCTTGCCCTTCTGCTGCATTAGACTGAGTCATGTCCTGCCGAGAAAACCATTATCTTTTATCAGTCTCACCTACTAAAATCAGATAAATCATGGTATTTAGAGCAAAAGAAAATTTGATCCTTAAAGAAGCAAAAGTGCAAATCCTCAAGTATTCAAAGTAACCAAGAGCAAATTTTTTTTTGCCAGTCCTGGGACTTGAATTCAGGGCCTGAACACTGACCTTTGGCTTTCTCAAAGCTAGAGCAATACCACTTGAGCCACAGCACCATTTCCAGCATTTTTTGTGTATGGGGTCCTGAGGAATCGAACCCAAGACCTCATGCAAGCAAGGCAAGAGGCTACCACTAGGCCATGCTCCCGGGCCTAGCAGGAATTACTTCAGTGACCCAGATCTTCATCACTTGAATATATACAGAAGCGTACCCAAGATAAGTGCATGGAACCATTTTGGTGGCTAATTTATTGGGTGCAATTGAAGCAACAGGATCAAAAGAAACAGTAGGGGGGGCAGGAGTTTGGCATAGTGGTAGAGTGCTTGCCTACCTTGCGCGAAGACCCTGGTTCGATTCCTCAGTAACACATACATAGATCAAAGCCAGAAATGGTGCTGAGACTCAAGTGGTAGAGTTCTAGCCTTGAGAAAATCCAAGGACAGTGCTTAGGCCCTGAGCTCAAGCCCAGCACTGGCAAAAAAAAAAGTAAACAGTAGGCCAGGAGCAGGAGTGGATAGTGAAACTCATTACGAAGCCCCATTCTGTGGCTTGCTTCACTGATCCTATTCAGAGAGCTTGATGACTTAAAAAATTATCAATTCACAAGGTCACTTTTGACCTGTAATGAAAAAGGCAAATGCAGTGTACTACTTTAATTATTCTGTGGATCTACTTCTAAGCTTACCTTTATTAGCTATCATTTTGATTGACCATTTATCATAACAGTAAATCTGTTGAGAAAATTTCCGTTAAATGACTTTTTAGAAGTAAATTGGACTACTTACCTTGCCCTCGTGCCTTCACTGGAGTTTGTATCCTTAGCTCTTCAGCCTCAGAGGACTGAGCAGCACACTTCTTCAAAAGAACTAAGCAAGGAGTCTGCAGAATAATGGGATGAGCAATGAGCCAGTGGGAGATGTGGGGATCACATTCTGACAAAATGCTTGAACTTCCTCTCTTAGCAGGAATGGGACAGGAAAATGTGAGAAACATGTATATGACATGAAAGATCATGAATACAGGGGCTGATACACGACTTGTATGGCCAGTATGGCTTTTTAGGATGTAGAGCCATTGACCAGGAATCCAAACACCTATGTCCAGTCACAACTTCCTGACACACAGAGTGATAGCTAGGGTGCATAGTTCAACCAGGAATTTATTGGGAATAAAAGCAAAACAGGAGGACAAGTCATGAGTTCAAGCCCCAATTCCAATACCAGGAAGTACATAAATGACAGAAAAGACAGACTTATAGATGATAGATTGTATAATCATATCTGCACATAGGTACTTGTATTCAGGGAGGAATTATCTGAACATATTAATATTCAAAGACATCAGCAATCTAACTTGTTATGGAAGTCTAGGAGATAATTTTGAAACTTTTTGTATGGTGACAGTTTCTATGACTAGTTTTTATCTTTATATTCATCACTATTCATTGCTTCAGAATTTTTCTGTGAAATGCTGTGTAACAATTAAAGAAAAAATAAATACTTGACCTTTCTGACCCAGAGTCTATAAAACTAGCCTCAGGTATCTTCAGCTAATCACAGTTCTTTACTTATGATATTCAAATATCTATTGCTGAAGAAAGCACATAACCCTAAATTCCTATACATGTTCTTTCTCATGATCTTTTCTTTTGTTCCAATTAATAGCACTGCTGAGAATTAGTCTCTTCACTAATAACACTTTTCTATGTTTTTTAATCTGCTTACTTAAGAAAGGTGAAACAGCAGATTACATTGAAATGCAAACTTGCCTTCTCTTGTTTTCTAACACAGTAAGCTTAAACATAGGGCCTAAATGTTATCCTTTCCCTTTTTACAATCAAGGCTACCGTTCTACCACTTGAATCATAGCTCCACTTCTGATTCTTTGCTGCCAGTACTGGCTTCAATCTGATCCTCAGATCTCAGCTTCCTGAGTAGCTAGGATTCCAGGCATGAGTCCCTGGTGCCTAGCTCAAAGAAAATCTTTTTCATATGTCTTGCCACTGAGCCAAAGATCAACACAGAAAAAAAAGCCATATAGTATGACGCTAAATGAAAGGACCTCCAGGATGTAGAAACAAAAGTCATATAATGAGTGGTTGTTGTCCTTGATGTACTATGTTATCTCTCATCTGTTTTACTGTCCCTTGGTTATCTCATATTGTTATAATACTTCACCTTATTATCTGATATATTTTATATATGCTTAATTGGTTATTTGAAATAGGAGAGGGAAAGGGGGAAATTAAGTTGTGAGAGGGGAGGGGGGAGGGAAATGGGACACAGGACATGAGAAAGGGTATCAATATTTGTGAAGTAATGCACCTTCTATCTTATGAATATAATGTAACCCTACTATTAATTACAATAAAAATATATGGAAAAAAAAGAATTGTGCTTGAGAGACAGCAAGGGAAGAAATGACATTGTCCACAAAGGAATGTAGTTTTTACTTGAATATAACTAACCCCTCTGTACATCACCTTTATAATGACAATAATACAAAATAACTAAATTAAAAGAACCATAGAAGGAATCTGTAGAATAATGATATAAACAAAATGAGCTGTGGGGAGTTGTGAAGATCACATTCTGACAAGATGAATTTCCTCTTTCTAGAGCAATGGAATATTAAATGAGAGAAGCCTGTGTGTGAAATGAAAGGTCATATATACATGGGGCTCCGATAAGCCCTGTATGGCCAGTATGTCTTTTTTAGGATGCAGAGGCCACTGACCAGTAATCCAAACATGTATGTGCAGATACAACTTCCTCAGACACAGAATCATAGCTTGGGTGCCTATTTCGCCTAGTATTTCAGTTAGGAAAAAGCCAAAACAGGAGAGCAAGTCCTTGAGTTTAAGCCCCAATGCCAGTACTAGGAGATAGTATCTGCACACATGTGTATTTATATCCAGAAAGGAATCATCTGAACATATTAAAATTCAAAAGCATCAGCAAACTATCTGGTTATAAGACTAAGTTAGTGGTTAATTTTTCTGGATGATGGCGGTTTCTATGGTTTTAGTGTTTCTTTTTCTTTATACTCCTCTCCTAAATTGTTTTATGAAAACCTTTTTGCCAGTCTTTGGACTTGAACTCAGGGCCTGGGCACTGTCCTTGGACATTTTTTGCTCAACACTCGCACTCTGCCACTTGAGCCACAGCACTACATCTGGCTTTTTCTATGTAGGTGGTACTGAGGAATTGAACCCAGGGCTTCATGCATGCTAGGCAAGAACTCTACCACTAGGCTATGCTCCTGGCCCATTCTCCAATCTTTTAATTAAAACAGATTATTTTCTTTGGGCTCCCCTACAACAATCCCCTGTGGTTTGGTTCCTAGTTAACATTTCTACTAAAAATAAAACCTACTTCCACCCATCACACCGTGCCCTTAAATCTCCCCTTATATCCCTCTGTGCCATGCTATACAACTTTTAATTCCTCAGATGTCCTGTCCAATCCCAATGTGTGCCAAACCAACCTCTGCATTGTCAAGTCCCTGGCCAGTCCCAATGATGCTGCTTTGGGTGCAGCTCCTCCTTGACCAGATGTATGGACCCAGGCTTTTCCTCCCCCTGTAAACTGGTCTTTCCAATTCCACAGTACACGCTGTACTCCCACACTTAGTTCAAAACTGTAAACACCCAAGCCCTAAACCCTCATCCAGGCCAACAGAAATGGGCCATTTTTCTCCCAGTTCTTGAGGGAGTAAACTTGGTGTCAACTATGGCATCCTTGGGGCTCTCTGGTGGGAGTCCCCACCAATAACTCGGTGAACACTTACTCTCCTCTGTTGAGGGTTCTCCAACGCCCTGTGCCTTTTACAAACTCAAATAAACATAAAAAAAGCTGAAGTGGTAGAGAGCTAACCTTGAGTTAAAAAAAAGCTTAGAAACAGCACCCAGGCCGACTGAGGTCAAGCCTTTAGGGTACAGACAGACAGACAGACAGACACACAGACAAACTACAAATGGATACATAGAGCAAAGTCTGCTGTACAAATAACTGGCTCAGGGACTAAAGCTTGAGCTAACAGGAGATGGTTTTTACTGGATTCCTTCCTTCAACTCCACTCAGTCAGGTAAATGAACCCAGTAGGGTGACTCAGGCCTGGGGGTGGGATGGGCCACGGTGAGCCAATCACCACAGGTTGCTTCTGATTGGCTAATTGTAGGAGCGTCTTCATGAATCGTCCAATGAGAAGCGTCCATGGCAAGAGGCGCACGCTGCTGGCGTGAGTGGGGCTGTCTCCTCCTGAACTTTAATTCAGTCCCCGCGGCGGAGTCGCCGCTCAGTAATGACTCCCGCCATCCCAGTTGGGGAAGCTGAGCTGCGGTCCCGAGCGCGGCCTCTCGGGCTCTTCCCTGGACGCCAGCGCCCTCCACCCCGGGCCTCGGCCCCGCTGCTGACGTTTCTCCGGGTTAGACTCCCACAGATGTCACGCCCGGGCTGGTTTCAGAGCCGCCCGCGGGGGTGTGGGGTGCAGTGCCTGTGGATCTCCGCGAGGACAGCGGGGTGCGCGGGGAGCGGAAGTGGTGAGTGCAGAGGGCCGGTCCGCGGTCAGGATCCTGGGCTGGGTGGGGGGCGGATCCGGAAGGCAGGGCCTCAGCTGGGTCTGGTAGGCCCTAGGGGGCCGGGTAGTGAAGAGCTCCTCCAGGTAGGGAAGGGCTCCTCAGCCCTCCAAGGCCTGTGAGAAGGGCTGGGGCGGGGCGGGGCTGGCAGCGGGCACCTGAGTCCTAGGAGTCCTGCCACCCTGTCCTGGCCATCCTGTCTGCTCCAGAGGAGGGGAAGTCACCACAGGCTGTGTGGGGTGGAGGAATTTATTATTTGTAAGAAGGAGCAGGGGGAATGTGGTGTCCCCAGTCATCTGTCCTTTCTCCTGGTTTTCCTGAGAGACTTTTCAGGGCCAAGGGAAGCTGGGTAGATGTTGATTTTCCTTCTTTGAACCTTGAGTCATATTTAATTGTTCTTTCAACAAGAGGTGAACTGTTTAAAAGTAAAAAAATCACAGTTCTGTATTACTTTTAACACTATTTAAATATTTCAATTAAGAGATACAATGCATTAAAACCAATATCAAAGTGTGTGTCTACAGGAAAACTCTAACTATTGTAAATATAATGAATTTTAGAGTAGAAGAGATGGAGTTGACAAAGTCAAAGTATTAAAATTTTCAGTAGTATTCCAACACTGGTGGCTCACATCTGTAATCCATGCTACTGGAGTGTGAGATTTAAGGATCACAATTCCAAGCCTGTTTGGAAGAAAAGTCCATGAGATTCTTATTTCCAATTGACTACCTAAAAGTAAGAAGTAGAGCCTTGGCTTAAGTGGTAGAATGCCAGACCTGAGCAGAAAAACCCAGGGATGTTGCTCAGGACTGAGTTCAAATCCCAGGACCTGCACCAAAAAGCAAAAACAAAAACAAAAAAGGTGGGGGGAGCGGGCAAAATGCTTTCAAAATAACATGCTGAGTTGATGTGTTGAGTTGAAAACTCACTCTTTAAATTAAAAGTGTGTGTGCGTGTGCACACGAGCGAGAGCATGTGCATGCACATGCACATGGATGCGTTCTCAGGCACACACGTGCTTGGGTTCCTGCATTCGTGAGTGTTTATGCCTAATAGCTAGGATAATCATAGCCAAGGCTATGTGCCCAGCTTGAAGAGCTTCTTTTTTCCTTTTCTTTTTTTGTAGGTCATGGGGCTTGAACTCCAGGCCTGTCCCTGAGCTCTTCAGCTCAAGTCTACTGCCTTGCCCCTTGAGCCACAGCCCCACTTCAAGTTTTCTAGAGATTAATTGGAGATAAGAGTCTCAGACTCTTCAAACTTAATAGCTTCTTTCTGGAAGATAGGCTCCCAAACTGTACATCAGGGATTAATAGTACCCCTGGATAACCCCGTGGTGCTATGAGGACTGAATGTGTTAATTAGTATAAAAAGTGCTTAGAACAATGCCGGGCAGATAGAAAGCCCTCAATAACTCATATTACTTTGATCTTGAAATCACAGGGATCTTGTTTGTGATAGGACAGCCTGGCTGACTTTGTGGTGACCGAGTATCTCTCACCATGATCAGAGAGGTGAGCCAGGAATTGCCTGTCAACCTGGCTTCTTCTGCAGTACGTTTGCTTCTGGCTAATGGAGGTGTTCTCTTAAAAAAAAAATCCTTGAGGATTTCAAATTGCTGGCTAACACATTGGTCCTAAAAGTTGATTGAGTTGTGAATAGGTATAAAAAATGAAAACAACTCAGAGGGCTCATATTCTCTTTACTATGCTGAAGTTAGATCTAAAATGCACTGGGATATGACAAATGATAAAGGAATTCTAGCTACTCACATACAGGGAGACCAGAAGAGAATTCTCTTGAAAGAATCACAAAGGTGCAATGCCTGAATACCTTTTCATATTTATATAAAATAATATATGTACTGAAATGAACTCCAAGATATAAAAACAATGGACTTTTTTTTCCTTTTTTGCCAGTCCTGGGCCTTGCCCTCAGGGCCTGAGCACTGTCCTTGGGTTTTTTCCGCAAGGCCTAGCACTCTGCCACTTGAGCCATGGTATCATTTCTGGCTTTTTCTATGTATGTGGTACTGAGGAATTGAACTCGGGTCTTTGTGCATGCTAGGCAAGCACTCTACTACAGCCAGGTTCCTAGCCTGGTCTATTTTTGTCTGAAAACTTGACACTACTGTCAGCATTAACATCACCACCTAGTGCAGGAATAGGGTCAAATACTGACTGCGTGTAAGTTAATGTTGCAATGACAGGAGGTATAGCTTCTTCATCCCCATCTTCTCTGTTGTTGCTGATGTTTCTGATCCTTTGGAATTCAGTGCTTAGTGTACTGGAAAGGAAGTCATTTTTCTCAGGAGGAATCAAACATATATGTTTCTGCTTCACAGTGTTAAGAGTTTTAGAACTAGAAGACATTCAGCACAGCCTACAGATACTTCTACTACTCTAGTTTTGTGATATTTTGAGGTCTGAATCGGCCAAGCCCACTGTTGTGGCCTGCCAGTAAATTCTTCATTACCATCATCAAAGCCAACGTGAATGTTGTGCTCAAAATCAGATGAAGGAGAAATCTTTTTACCTTTTTTTGTTTGTTTTGGTCATGGGACTTGAACTCTGGGCATGACTGCTGCCCCTGAGCTCTTCAGCTAAAGGCTACCCCCTACCCATTTAGTTACAGCACCATTTCCGGGGTTTTGGTGGTTAAGTGGAGATAAGAGTCTCATGGACTTTAGTGCCCAGGCTGGCTTTGAACCAAGATCCTCAAATCTCAGCTTCCTGAGTAGCTAGGATTTAAAGTGTGAGCCATCGAGCCCAGGTTTTTACTTTCTTTTTCAGTGCTGGAGAAATGTGAACATAGTTATTCCTGGTTTTTACAAAGAATGGGAGGTGGGGCAGATGTTTCAAATTGATTCACTGATAAAGGATTTTGGATTCACTGATGAAGGATTTTTGCCTCTAGTGCCAAATATAACTGCTCCTCAGGAGGTGTGGTGGTGCTGGAGGCTGGTCTCCCAATTTTCTATTATCAGACATGATTCAGAATTTTGAAAAGATCATAAAAGCCAGCTATCATACTGCTTGATATTTATTTAAATAGGCTGAAGACACTGCATATAAAATTGTTTACAAGAGTCTGTCATCCCAGCCACTTGGGACTCCGATGTAGAAGAATCTCTTGTGCCCAGGAGTTTGATGCCATCTTGGGCATTATTAGGACAAGCAGGTGGCAGAGGAGGAAATATCTCTAGTTCCAGCCCTGTTGAAGAGCTCCAGAGGGGCTGGGAAGCTGCCAGAAGAGGAGCAGCATTGGAGCACGGCTGGGACAGCAGCTATACCCCAAGGACCAGATAGGACAGGTCTGGGCCAGAGTGGAAGTAAGACAGCCACTACTGCAAGTGGTCACAACTGCGAGAGCAGTGACCAGATGTTAATTATTCTTCCTCCTCCCCTCCCCCTCTCCCTGTCCCTCCCTATCTCCCTCCTCTTCCTCCTCCCTCTCTTCCTCCTCCTCCTCCTTCTTCTTTTGTCAGCCATGGGGCTTGGACTCTGGGCCTGGACATTGTCCCTGAGCTCTTCAGCTCAAGGCTACCACCCTACCTCTTGAGCCACAGCTAGTGGTTAACTGGAGATAAGAGTTTTACAGACTTTAGTGCCTGGGCTGGCTTTGAACCGTGATTCTCATATGTCAGCCTTGTGAGTAGCTATGATTACAAGTGTGAGCTTCCAGGGCCTGGCCAGATGTTGATTCTTAAGTGAAAGGCTGATTAACATCTGACCATGATGGGTCAGATGTTTTCCGGTTTCTGGGTTTATTGATAGAAGGAAACCCAGAAACATAACATTTACATGGATAGGGAGAAAAGAGCTTTGCTTTTTAAAGAAGACAAAAATAGAATAGAATTGTAGAGAAGGGATGAGAAGAGACAGCAAAATTGGTTCTTACTCTAGAAATCCTTTGTGTATTTTGGATACCGAGGCCAGGACTTGGATTTAGGCATTGTCTCTTAGTTTTTCATTAAAGGGCAGCACTCTACCACTTGAGCTACACCTGTATATCCAACTTTTTTTTACTACTTTATTGGGAAATAAGAGTCTTACAGTTGGGGATGGGAGTTTGGCCTAGTGGTAGAGTGTTTGCTTAGCATGCATGAAGACCTGGATTCAATCCCTTGGTACCACATACATAGAAAAAGCTGGAAGTGGTGCTGTGGCTCAAGTGGTAGAGCTCTAGCCTTGAGAAAGCCCAATGACAGTGTTCAGGCCCTGAATTCAAGCCCCAGAACTGACCAAAAAAAGGAAGAAAAGAAAAGAAAAAAAAATGTAACAGTGGCCCACACTGGCTCTGAAACTTGATCTTGAGATTTGGACTGATTCCAAAATTTTTGTAGATTGTGCGAAGCCTGAGCGGTATGAAAACTGAACTGGACATCTAGTTGGGGTTGGATAACCAACTCATTGGTGTTGTAAACAACAGATAATAGTTATCAAAAGTCATGACAAACTCCTATATTACAGGTTATTGCCTTCAAAGAACAAACACAAGTGGTGTAACAAAAGCCATAAAAAACCTAAAGGACAGCATCTAGGCCCTGAGTTCAAAGCCCCCAAAGAAGTTCAGAATATACAAAGTTATTCCTGGTACAGAGATCCTAAAATATCTTGAAATCTGATAACCAATTGGAGTGTCTTTGATTCTTTTCATAAGCTGTTTTCAAATATTGTCTGAATGCATGGGAACATGAACTCTGCCAGAGTGCTGCCTCTCTGTAGCATTGGCAGGCTGGGGACTGGCAGCCTGGCACCCCTGACTCACCCCTCTTAAACTCTCAATACTCAGGAAGCTCAGTTTGAAGCTCTCTTTGGCATGAAAGTCCATATCTCCAATTAATCATCAAAAAGGCAGAAGTGGAGTCATGACTCAAGTAGTAGAATGCCAGGCCTGCACAAAACAACTTAAGGAGCCGGCCGAGGTGGCTCACACCCGTAATCCTAGCTACTCAGGAGGCTGAGATCTGAGGATCACAGTTGAAAGCCAGCCCTGGCACTAAAGACCATGAGACTCTTATCGCCAATTAACCACTAGAAAAGTGGAAGTGGTGCTATGGCTCAAGGGGTAGGGTGGTAGCCTTATGCTGAAGAGCTCAGGAACAGGGCTCAGGCCCAGAGTCCAAGCCCTACAATGACAAAACAAAAACAGCTTAAAAGGGATAACACTAGGCTGAGTTCAAGACCCACAGGACTGGCTATCTGGTAGGGAAAACATGTTATAGATTGGCCCCTTTAGTGGATAGGGACTATATAGTGAGATGGATTGGGATAAGCCTGAATGCTGTTACAACTGAATTGTCAGCTGCTGGATAATTAAATCATGTTCCCAAACCACAACATATTAGTTGTCACAAGTGATAACAGATAAGTAGGACACAAGTCACAGCCTTCCCAGGTTGTAGGGAGTGTTTCATGACTGGTTGATTTTAGGCCTCTGGAAAAATCTTTCATGATGGTAAGAGTGGAATAGAAGGCGGTGTAGAGGAACCAGAGTTCCATTTCCTGGCTGCTAAAGTTTTCCTCAGTGTCCCATAGAATGACCTGTCCTGTGTTGTACCAGCCCAGTGCTAGTGGTCTCTAAGGCCTTGAAGCATTGCTGTGTTGGTTTCCATCAAACCATGAGCCACTGAGGCAGCTTCTCCCAGCCCCTTTTCTTTGTCTTTTTAGTATTTTGTTTTTGTCAGTGTATATGTGTGTATATTAGTCCCGAGGCTTAAACTCAAGACCTGGGCACTGTCTCTTACCTTTTTTGCTCTAGACTAGTGTTCTACCACTCAGCCATAGCTTCAACTTTTTTTTGATGATTGAGATATAAGCCTTAATGGACTTTTGTATCTTGTCTAGACTGGTTTCAGATCTCACACCTCAGCCTCTTGAGCAGGTAGGATTATAGGCATGAGCCACTGGAACTCAACTGAAATGCTCTTTTGCATCTACATTTCAGTAGGTTCTATTATGATGTGAGTGGAAGATGGAAAATTTCTTATTCAGGACTTGAGAGTATAGGATGAAATAGATTTCTTCAAATAAATTAGTTGTTTATTTCAGGCTAAATTTACATAATATAAACAAGTGTGGATTTATTGTGTAGGTGAATACTAGTCCATGCTCACTCTGGTGTGTCTTTCTAATCTTTTTCTGTATCCACACTTGCCAAAAGATGAATTACGTAGACATTCTTTATATATATAAATAGTTCTGTTCTGTTTTTGTGGTATCTTTGTTCAGTTTGGCTATCAGACTAATACTGGCTTCACAGAATGTGTGGCAAAGTTCTTTCCTTTTTCATTTTATGGAACATTCTTGATTCTTCTTTAAAGGACTGGGAGAATTCAGTAGTGAGCACATTTATTCTTGGGCTTTTCATTACAGTGAGACTATTACTATTGGAACTATTATGACCAGGACTAAGGGGCTCAGGTGCTTTCCCTGCAGGTTTCACTTCTTTCAGATCTCACCGATACAGAGGGGAAGCAAGTATTATAGGCATGAGTTACTGGCCCCAGGAGATGGGAAATGCTCATTTCCAGCCAGAACTGGCCAAAAAAAAAAAAGATGGCTGGTGAATATTAAATTGTTGACTAGGCAACACAATATATGTGTTTCTTTTGTTGTTGTTGTTAATAAGTTGAATCTCATTTCCAGTTCTGTGGCTTTTAACTCTTGCTTTTGGAATTATTTGTGGAATATTTTAGGAGACTGTGAACTTTGAGAATGTGGCCATCAATTTTACCTTGGAAGAATGGGCTTTACTAAGTCTTTCTCAAAGGAAGCTCTACCAAGATGTGATGGGGGAAACATTTAAGAACCTGGCCTCCATAGGTAAATATTCCCTTACTTAACTGTGAGCTGTTCCTGCCCTTGGTAATGCTGCATGATTTAGAATGAAAAATGGAACATGTAGATGAATATATGACTGTAAATATACCATGATCTCATTACGCCATGAAAAGTAATGTAGTCTTAATATTGTTTCTGTAATGTTGAAGGAATCAATGGTTTCTGTGTTTGTATTTTAGAAAAGAAGCAGGGACAAGAAAATAGTGAAGTTAACCAAAACTCCAGGGAAGAAAAAAGGTAATTGCACTAAGCAGAAACAATACTGTTCTTTCAAATATTGTAGGGTGGCAGGAAATTTTTAAACTAAACAGATAATGCAAAAACATAAGGATAGAAATTGACTTAATCTTAGGACATTTTTCTTTTAACATGTATACAAGTGGAGTTCCAAAATTTGTAAATTCAGAAGTCTAAAATATGACACTATGGAGACCATTTGGAGAAGACCATGCAGGCACAGGTGATACTTTTTAATGGTTTAGTGCTTTAAAAAAAGTTCTTAGTTTGTCTGCCTTTTGTTTTTCAGAACTATATTTTAGAGAGGCTCTATGGATCTGAAGAAGAGAGTCAGTTTAATGAAGCCTTCCAACAGAATGTAGAACATACCATGAATAAGAAAACTCTACCCAGACTTGCATCTTTCAAAAACTATATGTTTGGAGAAACCATCCTTGCTCCTTCACCCATGGGTATGCCTTTCAGAGCTCACACAGGACAAAAATCTTTTCAGTATCAGGACATATCAGTATATGTGGACAGCCACAACACTCATAAAGAAGATGGGAGAGCTTACAGGAAATTCCATCAGGGGAAAATCAGCTGTGGAATGCACAATGAGGAAAATCCATTTGCAGCTAAACAATGTGAAAACTCCTTTAGCAGTTTTTTTCACAGACAAGAAAAAATTGACACTGAAGTTAAACACTGCTGTGAAAGTATGCATTGTAGAAGATCTTGCCCTCATTCTGGTATTCTTCAAGGGCATGAAAGAATCCACCCTGGTGAGAAACCCTTGGCATATGAGCAATGTGGGAAAAACTCTTTTTCCAGTTCTCTTAAAGCACATGAAAGAATTGACACTGTCAAGAAACCCTATAGATGTAAGCAATGTGCTAAAACATTCACTTTTTCTGGTGCCCTTTGAAGACATGAAAAAAGTCACACTGGAGAAAACCCCTATGAATGTATGCAATGTGGGAAAACCTTCCCTTTCTCTAGTTACCTTAAAGAACATGAAAGGAGTCACACTGGAGAGAAACCCTATGGGTGTAAGCAATGTGGGAAAACATACATTTTTTGCAGTTCCCTTGGAAGACATGAAAGAAGTCACACTGGCCACAAACCCTACACATGTAAGCAATGTGGGAAATCATTCATTCTTCTCCATTTCCTTCAAAGACATGAAAGAATTCACACTGGAGAGAAACCCTATGGATGTAAGCAGTGTGGGAAAACATTTGTGTTTCCCTGTTCCCTTCGAAGACATGAAAGAATTCACACTGGAGAGAAACCCTATAAATGTAAGCAATGTGGGAAAGCATTTGTTCTTCCCTACCATCTTCACAGACATGAAAGAATACCCTAAAGAGAAACCTTACAGATTAAGCAGTATGGGAAAATATTTGTTCTTATTATAGCTCTGATTACCTAGAGTTATAGGATGAGCCCCTGGCTCCTGGCTGTTTTTGCTCTTTTGAAACAGGATCTCACTATGAGTGTAACCCTGGGTAGCTTAGGGCTAGTGATTTTCCTTCAAGAGGAGAAGCTGTTTCCTCTGTATCCTTACAGTTATCATTGCTATTTGGTATCCTGGGATGAAGAGAGTTCTTGGCATAGACTGCTCTTTTTCTGCAATAATAAACCAATCTAGGAACAGAGCCCCGTGATCCTCTGTACCCTGAGCTGTGGGAGAGTGTAAGTAGCTGTTTATTTAGATACAGGCATCTCCCAAGGTCCCCAGCTGGGGATGGGATCCCTGAGATTTCCAGAAGGAAGTGGGCAGATACCAGCAGCCTGCCTGGAAGATACCAGTAGCTGAGTGAAGGATGGGTGGGTGAGGAGGCATGCCTCAATCTTTTCACTCACTGTAGATCTCACTGTCCCGGGCTGATATGAGACAACAGCATAAAAATATTGCATGCATTTTGTAATACTGAACATGTAACTTTTCTGTGCACACACACACAGATATGTGTGGCACCAGTAGTACTGAGGCTTGAACTCAGGACTGGGCATTGTCCTTTAGCTTTTGAACTCAAGACTATAGTTCTACCACTTGAGCCACATCTCCAGTTCTGGCTTTTTTGCTGATTAAATGGTGATGACTCACAGACTTTCCTGTGCGCCCCTAGCCCCTCCCTGCTTTGATACTTAATCTGATCTCAATCTCCTGAGTAGCTGGAATTCCATGAGTGAGCCTCTAGCACCCAGGTTTACTTTGTTTGGATATACTATACCCAAAACTGTAATAGGAACAGCACTGTTTGCATCAAAACAGGCTGGGAGCTGGTGCCTCATATCTGTAATCCTAGTTATTCAGGAGGACTCAAGATCTGAGGATGGTGGTTGGAAGCCTGCCCTGGAAAGAACTTTCATTGAGACTCTAATTGACCAAAATGAAGAGGGAGGAGAGAGAGGAAAAAAGGAGGAAGAAGAACAGACAAAAGAAACATAGAAAAAAAGCAAGTGCCATAAGATGAGCTAAGGCTTGAGTGGTAGAGCAGTACCCACCCCGGTGGCAGGCCCAAGGGGACCCATGCTGGGTTCTGTGCCTCCTGTGCTACACGGAAGGCTGTGGGCCTTGAGGGGCCCTGAGGAACTGGACTCGGCCTGATCCTGCCAGGTGCTGAAGGGAGCAGCATGGCAGAAAGTTGCTGCATCCTCCTGAAGTTCCCAAGTACATCCACTACCCAGAGAGCAGAGCAAGGCGGTTTCCAGTCTAGGAACCCAGGCCTCCTCTCCCACTGTCCCCTATGCAGAGTGGGTGTGCCTGAGAGCGTGGGGGCGGAGCCCAGAGGAAGGGAGTGGGGACAGCACAGCCCCAATGCCAGGGCCTCCAGCTAGTCTGCTAGGGTATAGGGGCGTCCTCACTGAGGACCGGGCATAGGACAGGTGAGCTAGATCCTGCCAATCACTGGATGCCATTGGGAAGAGAGGAGACAAGTTGAGCTGCTTCCTATAAATTACTCCCAAAGCTGCAGAACTCAATCTGCCAAACTCCAGTTTTATCTTTTTCTTTGGTGGTCTTCGGGCTTGAACTCAGAGCCAGGGCTCTGTCCTTGAGTTTGTTGTTTTGTTCAATGCTCTCACTTTACCACGTGAGCCACAGCACTACTTGCAGCATTTTCTAAATAGTTTGCTAGATATTAGTCTCATGGCCTTTCCTGCCCTGGCTGGATTTGAACCACTGTCCTTAGATTAGTCTCCCGAGTAGCTCTGATTAGAGGCATGGGCCACCATTGCCCATTTTTAGGGTCTGTTGTGTATGTGCACACACATGGATGTATGTAATCACTGAAAATTGTTCCTGGTCATGGATGATCATTATCTGGGTGGTCGTGACCCACGCCCTCGTTTGCACTGTGTTCCCACAGGACCCTGTGGACATCTCTGATGTAACATTTAATGCCCACGTGCCTGGTTTCTCCTCCAGTGACAGGGACATCTCATCCCAAACATCTAGAATAGGATCAGAATGAAGATAAGTGAACACAAAATTAAAATCATAAGTGTATTTTGAGTGAATTAAGCTCAAGTATTTAATGAGTAAGTAAAGTGCATATGCATTTGATTAATATAGCCATACTATTCAAAGGACTTGTATGAAACTGGAACCTGGTAAAATGAGGTAAGTAGCGTTGGGAGAGATGGGAAAGGAGACATTTATCAAGGTGCAGTGTACTCATTAACTGATTTGGTTGAATAAAAACTTCTTTGCACAACTACTTGGAAATAATCACAGAAGAGGGAGCATCAGCTCCTCTCAATCTCACTCTCACTCATCTTGGGATTCCCCTGAGATGGAAAGGTGGTCAGATGTTAGAACTCTCACAGTGACAAGGGGCATGACACTTGCTTGTTGTCTACTTCCTGACCTTCCCTGCATGATGCCTTGAGGCCTTCTCCCTTCTTGCCCCACTCTCGTTCTCCCTCACCTGGACTGTAGTCCTCTTACCCTGGCCAAGCCTTTCTTCATGCCATCCTTCCACATCCCTGGGATATTAGTTTTCCAACTCTGCCATTAAATGCTACCATAAGGAAATCCAAACAGCAGAAATGTATTTCCTCAGACTTCTAGAAGCTATATGGGAAGCTGAGGTTGAGACTATTGTAATTCTTGGTTAGCACAGGCACAGCTAACAGAGGAAGTGGAAAATAGGATCACTGTGGAGCCACACTAGAGGCAAAAATCAAAATACCTCAAAATATCCATGTGGAAAAGGAGCTTCCTGTATGACTTATCAGTTGAACTGGTAGAAGAAAACTTGAGGCCCTGAGTTCAAACTCCATTGATCATTTCCCCTCCCCACCCCATACACATAGATGAGAACTTGGCTGAGTGTTTCAATGGAGGGTTGTTGGAAAATCTGTCTGTGTGCCCATCCATCTATCTATCCAGTGATCTACTGATTGGTCTATCTCCCTGTTTTGGATGTGAACGTATTTCAGATTAATGAGATTTGCTATGTGCCAGTAGCTCACACCTGTAAACCTAGTATTCAGGAGGCTGGGATGTGGGGATTCAGTTTGAAGCCATCTCAGTCAGAAAACTCTAATACTCTTACCCTTAGTTAAGCAGCAAAATTCCAGTGGTGGCACGATGGATCATACAAGCACACTGCTGATTAGAATAATGAGACATGGGAAAGGGAGGGAGAAATGCTAGTATTGAAATTAGTATGCACCTAATTCCATAGGGCACTTCCTTTTTGTTTGTTTTTGGGTTTTCAGAGATCAAGTTTTTGGTCTGAGTGGGAGATGTAACCAGACTCTATATAGTAGCCATCTTTACCACACAGCTATGTCCTCCTCCCAAAGCACTGTTTCTTGTCATCAAATATCTTTGTAAAATATCTCTTTGCATTTGAACAATTTGATTTGGGGTGCTGAACAAAGAAGCTTACATTGGATTGGGAAAGACATATCCATTTCTTTCCAAAACACGTTCCAGCCTTCACTGGTTCTCTTCCAAGTTTGAAAATGAAACTCATCTGTCATTCTAAAACTGATTTAATTCCTGGCTTAAACAGTCATGGAAAACAGATGTGTGAAGAGAGGACTTCTTATAAGCAGGCTCTTCTGAAAGCAAAAACTGAGAGGCAAAGGCATGGAATTTGACATAGTCCACATCCTGCATAGATTGTTTTCCTAGAAAGCACTTCAGGCTGCATGTGCACCTGGCTGCAGCGACTTGACCATCATTTAACCTTGTATTTCTACTACTTAACTTCCAAAGAGAAGAGGAATTGTCAGGGTTTTTAGTCCTCGGTCCCTCCTGACCCGCAGGAGGGATAGGGAGAACACGTCCTGACTAGGACGAGCCGAGAAAGGAGTGGGCCGACTGACTGCCCGCACCCAGCCCTCCCTCACCGGAAGACAATCAGACACGTCAGGGAGACCCGTCAAGGCAGGAACTCGTTTAATGAGGAAGTACATTCAGCTAATATAGGTTGCAGGGGCCTATCAACACAAAGGTGGGCAGCGTGGAGGAGGTCCCCATGTTTACTCTCACTCTAGGTCTCAGCAGAGAGTGATTCACAATACCGACGGTATAGCTCAAAGTTAGGCATGGTGTTCATACATGACAGCTCATTTCTTTGGGTGGTTATCTGACTCAGTGATGCAGATTCATGGGTCAGCCTGACCCTGCACTCTGCTCCCAACAAGGAACAATTATCTTTTGACCTGTATCTTGTTGCCTATTTAGTTTCAGAACTGAAAACAAGGACATACTGATACCGGCAGCCTGTCAAGTGTATTCTTTATTGTTACACTACTCTAAATTATTTAACACTCAGATGACAAGTACATGGACTGCAGATCTTTACATCAGCACATAAGTGAACAACATCACTCATTTAGATGGTACCTGTGAAGAAATTAAACAATACACAGAAATTTAGTATGAGTAGTGTAGAAACATCATTCTATCTACAGGGCTGAGTATTGAAACCATGGCACGTGCATGCTAGGCACACAGATCTGCTATTTGAGCCACACCTCTACCTCTGCTATCTGTGCCAGGCCTCTCTGCAGTACTGAGGTTTAACTTTAGAAGCTTGTGCTAGAGGAAGCCTGAAAAAGCTTTTGGCAATGCTGCTTCATCATGTGAATCTCTATTGTGCCCTCATCATGGCCAGGAGTGGACTGGTGACCCACTGGCTCAACTGGATGATAATATTACCGGGAGGATGCACACACACATACACAGTCCTGGGACCTGAAATCAGAGCCTGAGCATTGTCCTTGGGCTTTCTCAAGGCCAGAGCTCTATCACTTGAGCCATAGCACCATTCCCAGCTTTTTCTATGTATGTGGTACCAAGGAATCAAACCCAGGTCCCTTGTGCATGCTAGGCAAGCACTCTACCACTAGAGCAAACTCCTGTCTCAACTCCCTAAATTTTGACTGAGGATGTAATTTCATTAGAAAACCATCACTGCTCATTTAGCAGTTATAATCATGCCTGATGCCAAGATTTTAACACTTTACCCTCAGTAAATGATGTCTATACACAATTAATTCAGTCAGAAACCTTGGATTTAGGTGATAAAAAAAAGTTTCCATGCTAGATGTGGTGGCTCACACCTTTAATCCTAGCTACTGAGGAGCGCCTAGGCCCCAGAGTTCAAGCCCTGCAATCGATGTGACTGACCAAAAAAAAAAGTTATCATTAAGTGTATAGAAAGGCAATCAAGTAGCTGGGCCTTAGTGGCTCATGACTGTAACCGTAGCTACTCAGAAGGCTGAGATCTAAGGATTGAGGTTCAAAGCCAGCCAAGGTATGAAAGTCCATGAGACTTTTTTCTTCTAATTAACCACCAGAAAACCAGAAGTGGCACTGTGGCTCAATGTTGGAGAGCACTAACCTTGAGCTGAAGAGCTCAGGACAGCGCCCAGGCCCAGAGTTCAAGCCCTATGACTACCACCACCAAAAGACAGACGGCTCAGAGTTCAGGCCCCATGACCAACCAAAAACAAAAAGTCTTGGCCAGGAGCATAGCCTAGTGGTAGAATGCTCACCTAGCAGGGATGAAGCCCTGGGTTCTATTCGTTACTACCACATACATAGGAAAGGCCAGAAGTGGAGCTGTGGCTTAAGTGGTAGAGTGCTACCCTTGAGCAAAACGTGTCCCAGGACCGTGCCCCAGCCCTGAATTTAAGGCCTAGGTCCACCCCTACCCCACCTCACCCACCCCCCAAAAAAAGGAAGGAAAGAATATCATGTGCAAAATAAGGCAGAAATCCTGAGAGTAAGCCCACTGGCAATTGTCAACACCCAGAAAATAGGAAAAAGGGGACTTCATGGATAGATTCTTTTCTACCACCCCGAGCAAAAACCAAATGGTAGCAGGCACTTCAATATGAAACCTGTGTTCCCCAGTGTCGTGATGTAAGTTGGTAGTACAGAAGCTACTTTCTCTGATCCTTTGTAACTGCAGTCCTAGAAAATGTGAACCCATTGGAATAGGGTCTCATACACAAGGGATCCTATCAGTGTTTTCTAAGATTTCTCTTCACTGGTAACTAGAACAGCAAGAACTCCATCTCCACACTAGTGTCTTGGTCATTTACTGAACTTGCAAAAGGACAGAATGGCACAGACAAAAGCTGCACTGCTGTGACATTCAAAATAGTTCCCATAAACTTGTTGCCTTGTCTCTGTACATCTTTTATATACATCCCTATCTATATTTGGATATCTGACCTTTTTAAGCAAACCTCTCCCATCATCACTGTGTTCTGGTTCTCTTGAGAACACGGAAGGATTAAATGATTCATAGAAAAATACCATGTGAATTCATACACTTACTTTTTCATCCAAATTAGCTATAATTCACTAACAACTTAATATACTGTACATGCATGGGAATATTTCCTGCTTTTTCCATGAAATGAGGCCTCTTACTAAATTAAATGATGACCTCTGCAAAACAAAGTTTTTTATGCATGATCAACCAAGAGTTCTTTCCTTATGAACCTATATAATGTTTACTGTGCTTTTGCTGCTTTCCTTATTTTCCATTTCATTAGCTATGTAGGAACTCAAGCTGACATACCACATGTATTTCTGCTTCCAGGACTCCTCTGCTCCCTTCTTGCTGGTGCGACTCTTGGCTGCCTCTGATTTTTTTTCCCCCAGACCTGGGGCTTGAACGCAGGGCCCGTGCACTGTCCCTGAGCTTCTTTTGCTCAAGGCTAGCCCTCTACCACTTGAGGCAAAGTGTCACCTCTGCTTCTGTTTATTTGGTGCTGAGGACTCCAACCTAGGGCTTTCATGCATGACAGGCAAGCATTCTACCACTAAGCCACATTCCCAGCCCCTGCCTCTCTGATTGATAAAAGGATCTGCAGTACTCCCATCCAGTGTGATGGTGGGTCTTTCAAAGTAACTTGAGTTGTGTGGTGCAAAGAACGGATTCAGACTCCATTAAGCTACGTTGTACATAAAATCTGTTTCCATTCCCTCCAATAAGTGTTTATTGCATATAAATCCTGTGACCATCTTCATTTAGTCTTGTAGTTCCTAGGACTTGACTTCCAAAGAGAACAGGAGCAATTATCTTTTGACCTGATCTGTTGTTGCATATTTACTTTCAAAACTGAAGACAAGGATGTACTGATACCCATAGCCTGTCCTGTATACTGTATGGTTACAATACTCTCAATTGTTCCACACTAAAATGAGCAGCATATGGACTCACCAGGTGTTTGGTTCCAGACAAGATCAAAAGTCATCGTCCTTTGGGTGCTTGTGTCTTCACTATGAAGAAATTAAACACATACACAAGAATTCAGTCTGCAGCTAGTAAGTGCTGGTGTCTCACACATGTAATCCTAGCTACTAGGAGGCTGAGATCTGAACATTGTGGTTCAAAGCCAGCCTGGGCACAAAAAGTCTGTAAGACTCTTATTCCAATTAACAGACAGAAAACCAGAAGTGGCACTATGGCTCAAGTGGTAGAGCCCTAGCATTGAGCTGAAGAGCTTAGGGACAATGCCCAGGCCCAGAATTCAAGCCCCACGACCACCCCCCCTCCAAAGAAAAGTCTGTACAGTGTAGAAGAAAATCATATTTTCCATCTACAATGCTGAGTATTGAAACCATGATTGTCTGCATGCTAGGCACACGATCTACTATTTCAGCTATACCTCCACCTCTTCTGTCCCTGCCAGGCCTTTCTTCAATACTGAGGTTTGATTTCAGAAACCTGTGCTAGATGAAGCTGCATAGGAATGAGTCTAGCTTTTGGCAATGCTGCCTCATCACATGAACCCCTTGTGTGCCCTCAGCATGGCCAGGATTGGATTGATGAGCCGCTGGCTCAACTAGATAGTATTTACTGGGAGGGTTGAGGCCAGATGATAGTAATTGGAAGGCACTCACAGTAGGAGTGGCTTTGAAAGGCCATTTCCAATTCACCCGCCCAATACAGTTCAAGGGTTAAAGCATCAGCCAGCAGCCCAAGGGAAGAAGCACAATGACATACTACTAGTGCATGGGCACACACATGTGTGCAAACACACAAGTTCACGGAAGTAGTTTTGGCTGTGAGTTTAAGGACTTGACACTCGAGTTGCAATCAAAAAATGCAAATCATATGAGACTGTAAAAATGGTACTAAAGAGTACAATGAACAAGATGAGGGAAAAAAGGGAAGAAAATAATACAAACCTTCATGGTCCAATTATGTGAAGCACAGAGCTCACCAAACTCACAGGATGAGAAAGTTGAATAGTGAGTTGCAAGCTTACAGAAAAGGAGGAAGACAGGGTGGCTTCTGAGCATGGAGGTTCAGATTAAACAAAATGACCCAAAGTTGCCTCACAGCATAGGCAATGCACCTAACACTACCCAGCTGTACAAAAACAGATATGCTGGCACATCGTATGCTGTGGTTTTTATCCTAATTTTTAAAAAAATCTTAATTCTGGGAGGTCTTCTTTTATGACTAGTTCTCACTCCTTGCTGCAAACCTGTATCATTCTCCAATTCCTAAAACGCAAGGGAACTTTTAACATTCACATAAGAATTTGATTTTAAAAACAGTTAAATTTGTTCCGCTTGGTATTGAAGATGCTTTGTAATTCATTCACCTGAGGCCAAACAGGTATGGCTGAAGGGCTTCAAGTCTCTCCAGTAAGAGGTGGTGGAAAACTTTAAGGTTAGTATAATGAACCACATCAAAGGACATGGCCTTTCCTCTCTTCTTTGCTTTCAAGCAGCTCCTTCTTTACTCTCTTTCTTCCTAGAGCAGTATCAAATGTCTTTCTCACCTGTCTCTCATTGTTCCCTTTCTCCATTCTCTTCCTATACACTGGAATAGGCTATTATTCCTCTTTCAAAAAGCTGTGGAATAGAAAGACTATATTCTCTACAGGTAAGGAGACTATTGCTTTCTCCTGCTCCAATCTTGTGTGTCCAAGTGAATGAACAAACTTTTCCACCTCACTAAAGGTAAAAGATGAAAGCCACCGTGGAGCTCCACTAGGCAAATAGATGATTTCAGCAAAGGAAGTTCTGGGGCTTGATTTCAGGGACTGGGCACTGATCCTGAGCCTCTCTATGCTCAAGGCTGGCACTCTTAAAATTTTAGCCACAGCATTACTTTTGTTTTCCTGCTGGTTACATTTCTACCCAGGCATGCCTCACACTGTGATCCTCAGATCTCAGCCTTCTGAGGAGCTGCAAATACAGGAGTAAGCCGCCAGTGCCTGGCTCAAATCTAGTCTTAACCAGCTCATCTAAGCAAAAGACCAACATTTAGAAATAAAAACTGGATTAATTTTTTTCATCTTGGTGTTCTAGATTGGGCTGTAATCATTAAAATCAGAACACAGAGTCTGGTCATTTTCTGTCTCTTGGACCTAATGCATGTTTCACATCATTTGTGCCAATAAGGTAGTCATCAGCGTAACTGTGCTCTTGGTATAAAAAAACTCATTCTTCCTTATTTTTCTTGGTCAGCCACAGACCTTGAACTCAAGAGAATGGATGCTGTCCATAAGCTTTTTTTTCTCAAGACTAGCTTTCTATGAGGTAACTGACAGCTTCATTTCTGGCCATTTTGGTGGTTAACTGGAAATAAGAGTGTCATGAACTTTCGTGGCTTTGAGCCATGGAGGGGGGAGAGAGAAGAGAAACAGAAGAGAACAAGGAGGGGGGGAGGAAGAGAAAAAGTGGAGAAAGATAGAAGGAAAGGAAGGAAGGAAAGAAGGGAGGGAGGGAGAAAGAAAGCAAGAGGAAGAAAGCAAGCCAGCCAGAAAGAGAGGGAGGGAGGGTGGGAGGGATGAAGAGAGAGAGAGAGGGAGACAGAGAGAGAGAGAGAGAGAGAGAGAGAGAGAGAGAGAGAGAGAGAGAGAGAGAGAGAGGGAGAAGAAGAAGAAGAAGAAGAAGAAGAAGAAGAAGAAGAAGAAGAAGAAGAAGAAGAAGAAGAAAAGAAAAAGAAGAAAAAGAAAGAAAGAAGAGGAGGGAAGGAAAGCAAGAAAACAATCACGGAAGCCATGAACAGCCCCGGAGGAACTGGAATCAGCCTGATCCTACCTTGCAATGAGAGAAGTGTCCTCCTAAAGCTACCAAGAGCATCCATTTAGCTGCCAGCATGGAGGTTACCAGTCTAGGAACCCAAGGCCTTGTCTCCCACTGTTCCCTGTGCAGAGTGGGCATGCCCGAGAGCGTGGGGGCAAGCCCAGAGGAAGGGGGCAGGGACAGCACAGCCCCAGTGCCAGGGCCTCTGGCCAGTCTGCTAAGGTCTAGGGGCTTCCTCACTGAGGGAACAGCATAGGATGGGTGAACTAGATCCTGCCAACCACTGGATGTCATCGGGAAGAGAGAAGACAAGATGAGCTGCTTCCTGTAAATGAGCCCCTGAACTGTAGCGCTCCTCTCCTAAAGTACACTTTTGTTTTTGTGTGTTGGTCCTGAGGCTTGAGCTCAGGGCCAAGGCTCTGTCCTTGAGCTTGTTGTTTTGCTCAAGGCTCTCAACCACTTGAACCACAGCTCGACTTCCAGATTTTCTTAGTAGTTTGGTGGAGATACAAGTCTCATGGCCTTTCTTGCCCTGGCTGGATTTGAGCCGAGGTCCTCAGATCTCAGCATCTTGAGTAGCTAACAGTACATATGTGAACCACTGGCCTCCATCTGGAAGTCTGATTGTGTGTGTGTGTGTGTGTGTGTGTGTGTGTGTGTGTGTCTGTGTGTGTGTGTGTGTAACCATCTAATGTGTTATTCACTGATGATTATTTTCAGGGTGGTGGTGACCCATGCCCTCATTTGCACTGTGTTCCCACAGGACCCTGAGGACACCTCTGTTATAACATTTATTATTTTTTTTATTGTTGGAGTGATGTACAGAGGGCTTACAGTGACATTCATCAGGTAGTGGGTACATTGCTTCTTTTTGTGTGTGTGTGTGGGGGGGGGTCATGGGTTTTGAGCTCGGCCTGGGCACTGGCCCTGAGCTCTTCAGTTCAAGGCTACCTCCCTACCCTTGAGCTAAGGCCCACTTCACGTTTTCTAGAAGTTAATTGGAAACAAGAGTCTTAGGTCCTTTTGTGCCCGCACTGGCTTTGGACCTTGATCCTCAGATCTCAGCCTCCTGAGTAGCTAGAATTATAGGCGTGAGTCCCCGCTCCCCCTCTCTCCCCAGTGTACCTTGCTTCTTTTTTTTTCAATATTGTCTCCAATTTATTATCTTTTCCACAGTACAAATTTTTCACAAACCATAAGTCCTTTGCAGTTATTCAAAGTCTGTAAACAAGGGTCTGAATCCCCACACTCCCCACCTCAGTTTCAGCTTGTGAATGTTTTAAGTCCTTCAATCAAGCTTTAGCTCTTCCATTCACATAAGGAATCAAGAGGTTTCTCTCCTTAAATTATTTATATTTTTATCATACAGTCTGAAATGCAGTAAATCCCAGTGAAAGCCCTGGGGAAAACAAAACATGATCTTTACAGCAGGACTCGAACCTTTATATTAAATGCATTTTGAAGAAGCGTCCCATAATAAAAGCATGGGTTTTCGTTTCCAGAAATCAAGTCAATTACAAACCTTATTTTCTACTTAAAAACCCATTTTGATCTGAAAGTGAAAACAGTCCCCTATCCACAGTCATTTTACAAACTATACAGTTTAACTTGCAGAGATTTTTTTTTCCAGTCTGGAAAACAGTAGTGCAATTAGTTTTACTTCTTTTCAGTTATATAGTCCATCATGTAAATAGCTCTGTGGAAAGATAAGAAGATGCTCTGGTAAACAAGAAATTTTTGCAAGCCCATGCTGCCTTACTAGTCCTTTAAAGCTTGTAAGTCCATAGTGGCTTTCAACAAAATATTGTATATACATCACCATCAAAAATGCAGAAATAAATAGGCAGGAAATGACTCTAAACTGTCTCATCTCTTAATGATTTTTCAGTAATTGGCTTGATGAATTGGCTATGTAGTCACTTAAATAAGCAGACAGTAGGCAGTTGCCTTGCAGGACATTCCACTATGGCATCCAGTTTCGAAAGCCCCAATGGAGTTAATTGCAGTCCTAAAATTAAAACAAAAATATGGAGTAGAAGATGGATGGAAAAAAACGTGTACAGGTGCTACTGAAATGGAATCCCAACAAAACAGCTAGGTAGGTCACTTAGACTTCTTCTTAAAAAGGCTTTTGATTTTTGATGGCTTTTTGCTTTTCTCTCCATTATGACAAAGGTCATGGGGGATGCTGCTTATCCTGCTAACACTTGGGGCTTCCTGAACTGGTTTGCTTTCGTTGCCAGTGGAGGAACATGATGTGTGATGAGGTTTAGGCACCGGGATGCCACTAGAGAGCTGGTTCATGCTACAGGACTTCTCCAAGATGCCGTTGTACACTTTGCTTGCAGGACTGAAGATCATACTCTTTGTTTCTGTCAGACCTACACAATCAGGAGAGCCCAGGGAGAGATCTGCCGTCACGGGTGAATCTCCTCTGGAAGAATCCTCTAGGGAGAGCTCATCTCTGGATATCTTCCGAGGAGACACTGGTTGGTATATCTCGAGGCTGGGGGGAGGAGACTGCTTCCTTCCAATGGAAGAGTTCAAGGAGTCACATTCTGAAGCTGTGTCTGGCACTTCCCATTGCTTTTCGGCAGTGAAATAAATGGCCTCCTCCTCTTCTTCATTCCGATAGAGTGCAGGGCAACTTGACACTGAGAGGATGTCTGGATCCGGGGAAGGCAATGAGTGCTGGGGATGCTGAGGCCGGTGAGGATGACGAGGATGGGCTGGATGAGGAGCATGTGGAGGAAGCTGGGCTCGCTGGGACTGTGATGAAGAGGGCACAATGCTAGGGCGAGAGCGACACAAGCTGCTGCTTCGGGCTAAAGATCCAGCAGGTTTAGCCACAGTCCCAGGAAATGGAGACAGGATTGGGGGTGTGTCTTCATCTAAGTCATCAACCCCTCCAGCAATTGGGTAGGGTGGAATGGAAACTCGGGGCAGCACTACCCAGCTGTGATCTGAATAAAGGGAAGAGGTCAGGCTGGGGAGTCCCGAGTTATGGGCTATCTGAAAGCCACAGATCTTCTCAATCTGTTGCCAGCAAAAAAGTCGTTCTCGTAAACAAGTTGTCAACTCTGAGAGAGCTTTCTTTGCTTCCAGAATCTTGTGATCTACTTCATCTAGGGAGGAGCTATGAGCAACGTGCAGCGTCCCAAAGACGGTGCTTCTCTTCTTTTTAATTTTTTCTGCCTCATCCTTAGCGATACCTAACTGCATTTCAGCATTCTGTCTTTTGATGTTGTAGTACTGTACTTCTACTTCATGGGTTAACTGAAGCCATTTTTGAAGAGCATCTGGAACAGACCAGCTGCTTCGCAGTTCAAATTCTTTTTCAGCCTTTTTTAGAGCCATGCGAACCTGCTCCAATTCCTGCTCTGCATACTGACATCTGCTCAGTTCACACTCAGCTCCTTCCCTGAGCTCTCGCAGCCAACAGGCCTCCTCCTTGGCATAATTGATTTCATCCATCATTTTGCGCTCTAGATTTTGCTTCTCGACAGCAACATTTCTGTTTTCTTCCTGTGCCTTTTCAAGCCTCTCTTGTAAGACTTTGTTCTGCAGTTTGTAGACTCTCTAAGTCTTTCATCATTTTTGCAACATGTTCTTTTGATGTCTTATTCTGTGTATAAGCAAACCAGCATCCTCCAACACCAATTAGAATAGAAACTGTGAGAATAAAATCCTTCATCCAGTTATGGGGTGGACGCGTCAGAGGTCCAAATAAAACCACATCCAGGGCCTTGAGCTGTAGTTTCTGTCTGTGACTCCGGTCGTTGATTTTCAACTGAGAAATCATAAATGAAAGCTCATGTACTGCGATCCTGGGAAGTGTTGTTCCTTTGACATTATTGTCTCTAAAATTCTTCTCATATTGTGGGAGTTCCACAAATTCTATCAACCACTGAAGGGGATCTTCAAGGGTCCAGTTATGAACTTCCGATGCTTTCCATCGCTTCCACAAATCCTCAACAGTAATAGGCTTGTCTTCTCTGTGCAGATGGCTATGCGTATTAGTCGCATCTTTATACTTCCTATCTTCTCTGATAAATTCATGGCTTTCCTCTACTTCAATCCCACCATCTTTGTCATCATCCATTTGTTTATGGATCGTCTGAAGAGCTTCCAGACTAAATCTGTCTTCTTCTGTGAAGCATGGTGGACTCAGTGATCTGCAGGGATCTGTCAGCAGCGCCGGGCGATCGCCCACCACTGGCGCTAGAGAAGTGGCCGCCCCGGCCTAGCCAGTAGACCGTCGCCGGCGGAGGTGTCTGGGCACCAGGTCGCATCTGTCCATGGCTCCAGCCACCAGGAGCCCGAACACCAGCAGCACAGCCCAGCGCCGCTCAGGCAGTCAGCCCGAGGCCAGGGCTGGCTTTGCGGAGGGATGCGGGGCGAGGGGACCGCGCGGCGGCGGCGCCCTGGCCTCCGGCCACTCGCTGGCCCTGTGAGGCGCCAGACTCAAAGGAACTTAGGCTCAATGGTTTCCCTCATTCGTCATAATCAGTAGAAACCTTGGGCTCTACTAGCAGAGATCTGCAATAGAGCAAAATTTTGATACGTAAGGCCATATAGTATGAAGCTAATTGAAAGGACCTCCAGGATATTGAAACAAAAGCCATATAACGAATGATTGTTGTCCTTAATGTACTATGTTGTCTCTCATCTCCTTTGCTGTCCCTTGGGTACCTCATATTGTTACAGTCTCTCACTTTGTTATCTGATATATTGAATTTATTTGTATTTGGTTATTTGAAATTTGATAGGGAAGGGGGGAAAACCAAGACGGATGGGGGGTGTGGGGGGGAGGGTAATGGGTACCAAGACATGTGAAAGGGTATCAATGTATGTGAATTAATGCACCTTCTATCTGGCAAATATCATGTAACCCTTTTATTAATTACAATAAAAAATTTAAAAAAAGAAAAAAAATAAAGCTAATGTACAGAAGAAAATTTCTATTGAACTCTCTCACATGATTTACTGCTTTCTTGCCAGAGAAAGCTTTTCCTTAATAAATAGATTAATACCCTCTTGGGTCCTTTTGTATCTAGGAGAATACTTGTTTTTCTTCTTGTTGGTGTTGCTTGTTGGTGATGATCCTATGGCTTTAACTCAGAGTTGGGCACCTATATGTTTTTGCTCTTGGTTAGCACTCTCCCATTTGAGCCACAGCTCCACTTCTAGTTTTTTGGAGGTTTGTTGGAGATAAGTCCCATAGACTTTGATTCCTAAGCTGATTTCAAGCAGGGATTCTGAGACCTCAGCCTCCTGAGTAGTTAAGATTACAGTTGTGAGCCACTAGAGCCCAGCTGATGATACTTTTTCTTTTGCTTAATTCAGTATTAGGATCCCTCTGATCATATCAATATCATCTTTTGAGACATAAGCAATTTTTCTTCTAGAAAGTGTTTTCATATTTTATTTCTAGCCCAGTGAAGATATTAGTACTTAAAATATGTATTTGATACTCAACTATAGTAGTTTAAGTTAAATAAAGAATAAACACAAATATAAAAGCTCTGATTTTCTCTGTATGATGACTTCAGTGTGCAAGATGGAGTTTTAATACCTGTGAAAACTACTTTTAAAATATTTCCTCTGGCATCTATTAAACCACATCTTGTAATTTTTGGGGGGTGGGTCATGGGTCTTGAACTCGGCCTGGGCACTGTCCCTGAGCTCTTCAGCTCAAGTTTACCACCCTACCCTAGGTGTTGTCCTTGAGTTCTTCAGCTTCCCTAGGTGTTGTCCTTGAGTTCTTCAGCTTCCCTACTCTTGAGCCAAGCCCCACTTCCCGCTTTCTAGAGATTAATTGAAGATAAAGTGTCTCAAGTCCTTTTGTGCTGGGGCTGGCTTTGAACCTTGATCCTCACATTTCAGCCTCCTGAGTAGCTAGGATCTGATGTAAACACCTGAGAGTCTTTTATTGCAAGCTTGAGCCTGGGCTCCTAATCATCAGCCACACAGCAGGTTAGAATTGAGAGCCCCGATCCTTCAGTTAGCAGGGTTTTTTTTTAGTAATTTGACCATAAGGCACAAGCTGGCCATATGCAAGAGGCCAATAAAAATGTAACATTTCCACCTGGTTTCTTGCCTTTGTTCTTCTGTCAGGAATTTACAGCCCACAGCTTACTCAGGAAATTAGGGGGAAATCTAGAGAGGAGTCTCTTCAGTCTACTAGATTCCTTCTTAGAGAGGATACTTTCTGGCACTAATTTGATCACTGTGTGTGTGTGTGTGTGTGTGTGTGTGTGTGTGTGTGTGTGTGTGTGTAGTAAGGCTTGAAATCCAATCCTCAAAAACTTGCTTGGTTGTTTACTTATGGCTGGCTCTGTACCACTTGATCCTCTACTTTCTAGTTTTTTGATGACTAACTGAAGGTAAAGTTCTTCTATATTTACCTACCCCTGGTAGCTATGAACCAAGATCCTCTGAGCCTCTTGAGCAAATAGGATTATAAGAGATGAACTACTGGCATGCATATCTATTGGCATGGGGTTTCTTTCTTTTATTCACTTGTAAGAAATGTCAGAGGAAAACAAATGACTTATAATTAGGACTACTCAGATAAAACACTGATGTTTAACACATGGGTTAACATTTGCAATGCTCATCAACCTTCTGTATGATTTCAATCTTTTATATCTGTAATGTGCAATTAGATTTCTTCAGCCCTATTTTTGGCAATAATTAGGTCACTTACAAGAAAGTTGGTTCTTCCTCTCTTGGTTTTATAAATTTTTGGATATTTCAGGGCAGGATTTATGGAGTGTTAATTTTGCCCTGCTGTAGCAAGGCATCTCTGATGTCCTCTGTTCTGTAAAGACATCACTTCCTGGCAGTGTGTGAACAATAGGTAGTTTCCTGTCATCTCTTCATGTGTTTTATTCCTCAATGTCAGGCTCCTTTCTGAACACACGTGATCCACTGCTCTGTTACATATGCAAGGGGGTCCTGTGTAGCTCTCCTGGATTTCCCTCATACCACTCTGAACTCTCCAGTGCGCTGTCACGTGACACTCATCCTCCTCTCTTCCATCAGCCTGTTTCACTCACAATTGCATCTTGGGAACTTGGAGTATGCACCACCTAGCTCCCTAATTTCTTTGCCTTGGTCTGTGCATTCACTGACTTCATTCTCTTAAATAGGTTGTCTTCAAAGTGCTTTAATGTGGTTTGCTTGAATATTTTTGGATTGGCTTCATACAGAAACAGAGCTCAGTGCAGCTTACTCCACCTTAGGTAGAAACAGACTGCCATGAAGCATCAGTAAATATTGTAGACTGGATAAATGCCAGTTCATAGTCTCTCTTCCTGCTTCCTTTTTAGTGTTTAGCTATCAATGTAGCTATTTTCTTCTGGAAAGTACTCCTGTGCCTAAAGAAGGTCAATTCCTAGGAGAAAATGCATTTTATTCCAGCATCTAGTGAATCGATAGTGGCCATTTTTCTACCTTTCCATTGCCCTAGTCTCTAAGCTAACCCAGAACAAGGATGTAACTCATCTACCTACAGATCTTCATGTAGTTGTTTCATGAAGTAGAACCTCTTTATGCACTTGGACAGAGAGTGGATGAGAAAATATGTGTTCCTTTATAATAAAAAAAATAACCCAACCTGACATAGCTTTTTCCCTTGTTTTCTTTCAGGTTGGTTATTTCAGCCAGAATGCACTTCATTCATATGTAAAATACGTATGAGAATATGCTTGGGAAATATGTTGAGATGCCAAGACAAGGAGCAAAAAAAAAGCAAAGAATATGTTATCACAGTTACAGTGTGAAGAACAGGAAGGAGAATTTTGTCATTTTGAGGTAAATGCCTATCTATATGTAGTGTTTGACAGTTTGGGACAAGTTAGTTTACCACTGATATATGTAATGATCAAAGGCATATTTCTTAAATCATAATTTTAATGACTTCCTAAAAGGAGAATATACTGAGATCTCATTGTAAAGCAAAGCATTTTGAATATGCTATTTGTTGATGCTGCCAGAAAGAATATTCTGTATATAAATAATTTTATATGTTCCTATTTAATTACTTTCAATAAATATTTTTATGTATAGGATTATAAAATTAAAACATGAGTTTGATCAATATCTCAAAAATACTCATAGAAAGAATCTTCATTCACAGCTCCTCAGCACTCAGCCGTGTTATGACATATTTCCAATATTAATAACACTATGGATGCAAAGGAATTTTTCATTTATTCTTTTGATCTGGTTCTCAGAAATGCAAGTTCCTTAGGAGTTCTTTATTGACTAATGAAATGCTGGTATTTGTCCTTGGCAAACCTCACAGGACTGTGGACAGCATGAAGGAGGCCATTGAAGGAATTTCCTTGGTGATTGCACACACTCAGTCTCTTGCCCATACTCCTGTCACAAGGCCTAGCAGTGAGGGCTATTCTACAGAAAAATTTCCACGTGATGCAGAACTGAAGGGAAGTTTCTCTCCTGGAGAAAACCATGTGACTTCTTCCTCAATGCATACACTTCAGTTGAGAGCCTGGACCAGTACCTGAGCAGGGTCAGTTGCGTCAATGTTTTCCACTGGCTTGCGGTATTTGAATGATTATTCTTCAGTTTTTGACATCCTGACTTGTTTGACTGCCTTGTATGTATTGAGTTAAGATTGCTACCATTCAGTGTTCATAAAAGAATTGGAGATCTTGGCATTTTTTAAAACCTCTAGGTCTCATTCTGAATTGCTACAGGTTTTTTTTTTTTTGGTCATGGGACTGGGTGTTGTCCCTGAGCCCTTTCAGCTCAAAGCTAAAGCTCTTGCCCTACCCTGGAGCCCCAGAGCCACTTCTGATTTTGTAGTCGTTAATTTGAGATAAGAGTCTCATTGACTTTAGAGCCTGAGCTGGATTTGAACCGTGATCCTCAGATCTCAACTTCCTGAGTAGCTAAGATTACAGGCACGAGCCATGGTGCCTGGCCAGCTGTTTATGTTTGTTTGTTATTGTTATGTCTTTTTTGTTCACAGTGGGGCTTCCAGTATCCTCCATACTTGTGTTCTCTATTTGTGGGATAATTTCAACAGTTGCTCTGAGTTTATTAATGTTTATCAGATAGTATACTGAAGAGCATTTTATACATGTCCTATACCTTCTCTTGTCATGTCCTCACTCCCCACTGCTGCCCTTACTGCAAAAGGTCCTCTTGTACATTCCTATTATTCATCTTTAAAGTCTAGATTCACAAAATGGAGAGAAAATGTGACATTTGGCTCTCAGTGTGATGTATTTGGCTTAACATGATGAGTTCTCCTGTCCATTGTCCTCATAATGATTTCACTCCATTTTTAGAGCAGACTCATTCCTCATTTTGTCCACATATAGCAGTTTTGTATATACTCATTGATGAGTAGGCAATAGTTTTGATTCCTGTGTTTCAACATTTTTGTTGTTGTTGTTGTGAGACCTGAACTCTGGGCCTGGGCTCTTTCCCTGAGCTCTTCAGCTCAGTGGCTTCAATGCCACTTCCGTTTTTCTGGTGATTAATTGGAGAGTACTGTGCCATGTATTTCCTGCCTATGCTACTTTGAACTGTGATCCTCAGATCTCATCTCCTGACTAGTGAAGATTGCAGGCGAGAGCCACTGGTGTCCAGCTTCAACTCTTTTGAATAGTGCTAAAATAGGCACAAAGGTACGATGAGAAAAGTTATGTTTTGTGTAACTTGACTCCATAAGGATATGGAAATTAGCATATTTTAAGTTTCTGTGGAAGCAGCATCTGAACTGGTTTGGAAATGAACACTGCTGTCTAGACACATCACTGGCCATGCTCACCACCTTCGTGATTTCACCTCACAAAACCTGATTGTCCTGCACCATCTCAAGCTTACCCTCCATGCTGGAGCTCATATGCTTACAATTGAATGTCAGCAGATAATTTTATGGACCTGTAAACTTTAAAAATGAACTCTGTTTCATGAATAAAATTGTGTCCTTTGTTCAAACACAAAATCTTTTTCTATGTGGTTTTGTTATTGTAATATATAGTGGGTTTACAGTTATATTTGCCAGATAGTAGGCACATGACTTCTCACACACTGATACTCCTCATGTGTTGTCCTCATTCCCCTTCCCCACCCGATCATCTTGTTTTATCCCCTTCCATTTCTTATTTTAAATAAACAAATAAACGTATGTACATTATACCTGACAACAAAGTCAGATATTGTAACGATATGAGATTAACCAAAGGGCAACAAAAGAGAAGAGAAATAACATAGTACATTAAGAACAATAATCACACAAGATAAAGCTCTTGTTTCCATATTCTGGAGATCCTTTCATTTAGCCTCATCCTATATGGCCTTATGTATCTAGGTTTTATGCGATTGTAATCCTCTACCAGGAGAATCCTAGGTGCAAACACAAAATCTCTAAATTGTAATTTTCTTGACAACACTTTCACATTAATTTTTTTAAATAACATTTATTGCTGTAAGTCTTTTGGGTGTGATGGTAGATTTCATTTAAGTTCTAAGCAAATAATTGGATTTTACTATGCTACAGGTCAAACTTCCTGTGCCACACTTGTGAGCTCTATACCTTTGTCTTTAAATTCTCACTGTCTTGCCATCACTAGAATGCCTGCTGGATAAGTGAATATTAATAACTTCTATGTTAGGTATTGTGGGAAACCAATATGAGTCTGGGGTCTAACAGAGTTATACTCGAAAGGCCTATATTGAGGACAAAGGGTGAAGAGTACAATCTGCCTGCCTTCATGCAAGGGTGGAGTGACCTTTTTGCCTAAATTCTCACGGGTCATGACAGTGTGCTTTGATAGTATTCCCAGACTTGTTTGGTTACCCTCTCCCTCCAGGAGATAGATTTGCTGAAAATAACTTGATAGTTGAGACTGGATGATTCTTTATACAAACAATAAGTCTTCTGAGAATTCTTGTTATTATTCAAGTATGGAACTGTAGCTTGATTGCCAACATAAGCAATTGCTTTCTGTTCACTTGTACTAAGGTATAAAATAGACAAGCTGTTTAATAAAGTTGTCAGATGCAGCAATTGCTCTGGCCCTCCCAAACCCCTCTGTCTCTGTCTTATTTTCCTTTTAACCTCTCAGCCCTACTCTTCGAGGACCCTTGACTGGCTGGCTCCGGCAAAGTATGGGGAGTGTAAGTTATCAATGTGTTTCTCCTATTTGGATTCTGTGCTTACTGTTCTTCTCTCATCTATAGATGTCATGTAACCATTTCATCCCACCTTATGATACAAACCCGGTAAGTTTCCGTGTATGCACACCTGGAAATGCGCAGACTGTGACACATGCCAGCCACTGCTGGGTGTATGAGAGTACACTGATGATGGTTTTGCTGTTTATCCAGTGTTTGAATATTTCTACACCAAGATTAAAAATTACAGAAGCAAAATATTTATTGGAACACCTAGAGAAATATGTTATCTGTCCCAGTTGTTAAAGTAGCCATTTCCACCAGTGAGCCTTGGCTCAGAACTCTGATGGGATTCTCTAGATGTTTGAACATACAGAGAAGTCACACAGGCCTGTGTTAAAAATGAGATTCAACCATGTCTTCCTACTCAGCTCATTTCCACACTGGTGCCCAAAGCATGATTTGATATATAATTCATGAGATCCGGCTAGGGAACACGATGTTTAGAAATCAACAGGGAAATTTGAACTTTCTTCAAGTTAATGAAGAACATAATACTGAGCAGCACACTCACTTCAATATGGAAGTTACAAGTTGTTTTCCAAGAGGTACAAGACATGGGAGTATGGGCAGTATGCCTGAGAGACAGGAGTGGAGTGGGGGTTGGTTAATGCTATCGAGATGAGGTTGGTCAGATGCAATAGCCCTTAATATTTTAAAGCAGCTTCCACAAAATAATGAAGTAGAAGTAAGGCAACTTATTTGAACTAATCAGATAATTTTGAAACAAAAAGTTGGAGTAATTCTGAATCTTTCCTTAGCAGCAATCAGTGACATGTGGCTAAGGTCACATAGAAATGCCAATGATATCCAAATACAAATAAATTCAATAAACCAGATAACAAAGTGAGATACTATACCAATATGCTACAGTATCTCACTTTGTTATCTGATATATTGAATTTATTTGTATTTGGATATTTGAAATTTGATAGGGAAGGGGGGAAAACCAAGACGGGTGGCGGGTGTGGGGGGGAGGGATACGGGTACCAAGACATGTGAAAGGGTATCAATGTATGTGAATTAATGCACCTTCTATCTGGCAAATATCATGTAACCCTTTTACTAATTACAATAAAAAAATTAAAATTAAAATTAAAAAAGGAAGAAATGCCAATGATACAATCAGATCACTACCTTAATTTGCAACAGTCAAAAAGCATAATATAGCTAAAAAACTAGAAGAAAGGTTGATGAACAGTTCTTTCCTTATGACTATACACTAATGTTTCCTGTGGTTTTGTGGCTTATTTTCTAGTTCACTTGCTATGTGGGATACAAAGCTCATTTATCATCTGCATCTGTGCTTCCATGATGCTTCTGTTCCTCCCTGCTGGCACCACTGTTGGCTCTCTGTCCAGCCTATCTGATTGATAAAGGATCTGCAGAACTCCCATCCAATATGGTGGTGGGCCTTTCAATATAACAGAGTTGTGGGGTACAGAAAACTGATTCAGGCTCCATTAGCTACTCTGTATGTGAAGTTTGTTTCCATTCCCTTCAGTAAGTTTGAGCTGCATACATGTACTGTGGCCATCTGCATTTGACCTTGTAGCTCCTCCTACTTGACTTCCAAAGAGAACAGGAGCAATTGTCTTTCCACATAGTCTACTGTTGCTAATTTTCAATATTGACTATAAGGCTTTACTGTTATTGATAGCCATTTCCAACTCACCAGCATAATGCTGGACGGGAAAAGCACAGTTCAAGACTTCAAGCACTAGCAAGGAATACAGAGTCATGGGGCATAATGCCATAAAAGCAATGTGCATGCATGCACACACACGCACACAACACACACCCATTATAATTTCTTTGAGAATGTGATTTCACTAGAATACCCAGTCACAAAACTATAATCAACGATTTTTCTTGACATAGTTGTTGTTCACATAATTGTCCTCATTATCCATGCTAAAGAATGAAATTATAGTCAAATACCATGTAAATTCATTCGACTTACTTTTTTCACACACTTTTACTTCAATTTATCTAAGCACCATTTTAAATGATGCTTATGAAGAAGGATATTTCCTGTTTTTTTCATAGACATGAGACTCTACAAAAGCAAAGTTTTATGCTACATTGATGAAAATTTCTTTCCTGGTTAACCAACCCAATGTTAAATGTCCTCTTGTTTAAGCCATTTTAAAGCTAACATACTTTGTAGGAACTTATGTCCTTACTCCACATCTAAAATTCTGCTTCCATGTTCCCTCTTCTCACTCCTTGCTGTACTAATGCTTCCTGTCTGACCTGCCTATCTGATAGGGAAAAGGAACTGAAGGATAGAAGCAGGACCCTCATCAAATGGGGCAGTCAGAGTAGGAGAATTCTTTGGTATTAAGTGTTGAGCCTGGGTTTGTTTGCTCCTTTGTTTCTTAGGGCCTTCTCACTTCAGTGGCTTGTGACTTCCATATATCCATTGTGGCAATCTTACTAAGCATTGTGTTTGTTAGTAGTTGATTTCACAACAGACCATAAGCAATTATCTTTTGTCCTTTTCAATTGTTTTCCATTTATTTTTGTTGTATGAGAACTCAGTCAGTGAAAAACAGAGAAGCCAGATTTTGAGAGGCAGAACTGGGAGTCTTTATTGGAGAGCCAGTGACTGCAGGGAGACTTCTGTTCAAAGACCTGCAGCGTAGCATAGAGCTTGCACAAAGCTTTTAAAGACAAAAAAACACATGATTTGGGTGAGGAGCAGTCATTCTCTGGAGCCAATCTTCCCTAAAGCCAAACAGCATGACATCTCCATATTCTCTGAAGACAAGCTCTCCTAAAAATGGCTTGTTTCACTTTGAAGGTTTTGTAGCTGGATGAAAAGCCCTTATCACCCAGCTTGGTGCCAGGATGGATGAGAGAACAAGGTGATGGTGTGCAGACCCAGTCTCCTTATTTCATTTTGACATCTGAAAAAATTTCATGCAGATATTTATGGGCTGTTATGCATCCTGTATATTCTTATCATATTCCAAAATGATTAAACACAAATGACAAGTTAACTCAACAATGATCATGTCTAGTTGAGGAAGTGACAGTGGCTGCAAACAAGCTGTTTTCACCATTAACAAATTCAACACATACATGAAAAAAGAATCTGGAAGTAATTATGGAAGAAATCATACATCTGTCCATAGTGTATTGTCCACAGTAGTGTACCCATGGCCTTGAGCGTGTTTGGTATGTGCACTGTCACTTGAGATCCATCTGTAGCTCCTCCTCTCCACCACTGTTTTTGTTGGGTACTCAGATGGCAATTCAGGGGCCTGTAATAGACAAGGCTCTCAAGATAGAGTCACTATTTCACACGTGCTTGTTTCTTCAATGATACCTTTGTGCTTTCTCCATACTTTTGATCTTGAGCATCCTGCTGTCTGACATGTAAAATGGTTTCTACTCTTATGCCTGAGGCCAGGGGAAACAATTTTGAAGGAAACTCAGGGTAGACATGTGTCAGCATACAAATCTAATTCTTCAGCAAAATGGTGCCTGGAAGCATGGTGCCTGATTTAGTGCTTCAGTCATGAGGTAGAAGGTAGGATATCTGCAATGCCCTAGGTCAGAATTTATAGTGGAAGAATACAGACACATGTGCACACACAGAAATACCTCAGGACTCTAGCCTTTCCCATGTTGGCCATGCATGCACCACATCATCTCCTGTTTATCTCGCTGGTGTGTAACTCCTATGAGCCCTCTGTTCATCTGTCTCTGTTTTTGAGGTGGTGCCATACCCAAGGGAAACTGTAGACCTTCTGGCTAGTCTCTTCCCCTTCTGAAGATCTAGGAATCGGAATTTGACAGTCAGCTGGAGAGAGCTGGGGCACACTGGGATGCCTTCCATCCACTTCCTTGTTCCATTTTTGACCTCAAGAATCATATGTCCTTGTTTGGTATGTACACTGTCACTTGAGATCCATCTGTAGCTCCTCCTCCCCACCACTGTTTTTGTTGGGTACTCAGATGGCAATTCAGGGGCCTGTAATAGACAAAGCTCTCAAGATAGAGTCATTATTTCACACGTGCTTGTTTCTTCAATGATACCTTTGTGCTTTCTCCATACTTTTGATCTTGAGCATCCTGCTATCTGACATGTAAAATAGTTTCTACTCTTATGCCTGAGGCCAGGGGAAACAATTTTGAAGGAAACTCAGGGTAGACATGTGTCAGCATACAAATCCAATTCTTCAGCAAAATGGTGCCTGGAAGCATGGTGCCTGATTTAGTGCTTCAGCCATGAGGTAGAAGGTAGGATATCTGCAATGCCCTAGGCCAGAAGTTATAGTGGAAGAGTACAGACACATGTGCACACACAGAAATACCTCAGGGCTCTAGCCTTTCCCATGTTGGCCATGCATGCACCACATCATCTCCTGTTTATATCGCTGGTGTGTAACTCCTATGAGCCCTCTGTTCATCTGTCTCTGTTTTTGAGGTGGTGCCACACCCAAGGGAAACTGTAGACCTTCTGGCTAGTCTCTTCCCCTTCTGAAGATGTAGGAATCGGAATTTGACAGTCAGCTGGAGAGAGCTGGGGCACACTGGGATGCCTTCCATCCACTTCCTTGTTCCCTCTTTGACCTCAAGAACCATATGTCCTTTTAGACTCTTTCTGTGTCCTTACTGAATTCCATGCACATCCTCACCACACTCATTTCCCTTAGCCTCACCCTGTATGGCCGTAGGTTCATTACTTTTGAGCTAATGTGATTCTCTGCTAGGAAAATCCTAGACATATACTAATGATTACAAATGAAGGAAACCTTGGAGCATAGGTTTCTTTGGGTCTGGCTTACTTCACTCAATATGATTTTTTCCAAGTATTTCCATTTCCTTAAAAAACGGGGTGATGTCATTCTTCCTGATGGCAGCATTGAATTCCATTGTGTATACATACCACAATGTCTTGATCCAATCTTCAACTGAGGGACATCTAGATTGGTTCCATATCTTAGGTATGGTAAATAATGCTGCAATGAATATGGTGGTGGTACTAGGTTTAATATGTCCTTTTTTATGGACATTTGGGAAAATGCCCAGGAGCGGGATTGCTAGGTGATAATGGAACTGTACATTAAGTCTTTTGAGGAATTGCCACACTGTTTTCCAGAGTGGTTGAACAAGTTTACACTCCCACTCACAATGCAGTAGACATCACTTCTGGCCACATCCATACTGGCAACTGTTGCTATTTGATTTCTTGATACTGGCCATTCTAACAGGAGTGAGGTGGAATCTCAAAGTTGTTTGAATTTACATTTCCTTTTTTTTTCCTACTCCTGGGCTTGAGCTCAGGGCAAAGAACTGTCCTTTGGACTCTCTCAAGTCTAGCGCTCTACTACTTGAGGCTCAGCACCACTTCCGGCTTTTTTTTTTCTATGTATGTGGTACCAAGGAATCAAACCAAGATCTTCATGCATGCTAGGCAGGCACTCTACCACTAGGCCAATCTCCTGAGCCCTACATTAAGGACAACAGTCACTCATTATATGGCTTTGGCTTCCTTATTCTGGAGGTCCTTACATTTAGTGTCATACTATTTGACCTAATGTCTCTGGATTTTATTCTATTGTAAATCTCTGCTAGGAGAGCCCAAGGTTTTTACTGATTATGACAAATGATTAGGACAATGTCTACTGCCCCTGAATGCGCTCAATCTCCTCTACTGGCCATTCTTATTTCCTCCTCAGAGAAGTTTCTCTTTAAGTCTTTAGCCCAACTTTAAATGGGATCGTTGTGGGGTTTTTTTTGAGGATTTGTTTTTAAGAAAGTCAATATTTTGAGCCATTACTTTATTTTTGATATGAGGTCCTTGTCTATTGTATGGCTCGTGAAGTTTTCCCACTCTCTGGGCTTTCTATTTAACTTGCTAGCTATATGCTTTGCATACAGAACCTCCCCAATTATTGCAATCCCATTTGTCCAAACTTTATTATGTTGTGTTTCTGTGCCTTTATTAACCTGTGCTAAGGAGCCCTAGTGTGTCTCTTATTTATTCCTGTAAAGTTTCCAGGGTGTCGGCCCTTACCTCAAGGTCTTTGATTCATTTGGAATTAATTCTGGTGCAGGGTGATATATAAGGATCCAATTTTAGCTTTGCACAGGTGCTTAATCAATTCTGCCAGCACCATTTGTTGACCAGGCTATCTTTCTTCCATTCATATTTTTGCTCCCTTATCACAGATTAGGTGGCCATGGGTGTGTGCGTTAATTTGTGGGTCTTCAGTCCTATTCCATTGGTCCTCTGGCTGGTTCTGGTACCAATACCATGTTGTTTTGATTAGTATAGCTCTGTAATGGAGTCTGAAGTTTGGTATTAATATTCCTCTAGCACCAAACATTCAGTCTTTCAGCTCTGTGTACCTTCATGCTGCAGGAAAAGAAATAAAATGTAATCTAATAGAATGTAAGAGAAGGGCTACCTCCTTTCCTTGAAAATCTGTTCAGGGCACTTTCCCCAATTCTCCTTGCAGGTCCTGGAGACTGCTACCCACCTAGGAAAAGAGAAAGGTCATGTGGTGGGTATCCTTGTGACCAACATTCTTCTTCCCATCTTTCTCCTTCTCCACCAACCAAGGTGTTCAAAAGTCATTGTAAAGAAGATAGGAAGGAGAGTAGTAATGTAAAGAAATGGAGGGAAGTTAATAAAGGATGCCTTGGGAAAGGAAGCAAGGAAGAAAGGATTTGGGAAGTAAGAATTGTCTTAAATGGTTGTTTCCAGGTGAAGAAAGGAGGAAATGAAGACTATTGCTGGATTGAGTAAGGAGCAGCTGGTATGAGTATGTCTTGGTTTGAGAAGCTAAAGCTTCTTGGTAAAGTTAGTGAAGATGGTATGCAAGAAGAGGAAAAAGGGAGTTCCCACACACCCCTCCACAGAACTACTGCTGCCACAAGTTTCCCCCAAAGGAAGCTGGGGAGAACTGGTCAGGTAAGAGGGGATGTTACATCCCATACAGAGTCAGTTAGTGCTTCCCCTTTCAAAATTAACCAGAGCCCAGATATCAAAAGTACACACTTCATAAGCATGCCTATCTAATACTCATTCCTATCTGTCTTTTAACTGGGAAGGAACACATATCTACCACCTATTAGTTCTATTTATACTGAGTCTACCATCCATATTCTTTACTCCAGAAAATGACCAAGGCCTCCCACCGGGCCCTTACCATTCTAATCCAGTCACAGATTCTGACTGATTATTCTTAACAAGTCCACCATGCTGTCCTCTAGCCAGTGGCCACATGTCAGTCAGGAGTAGTGAGGGACATACCTACCAATGCAGAACCACCTACAACATAGGAGACACGTACCAACCACATCATTCAATACTTTCTTTTCTAGCCTGAACAGATGGCTCTCCTTTCTTCTGCCATTTATGGGTGCTCTATGTTTGGTCTTTTGTTTTTATCTGTACAGCTCCTGCCTTTTAAGTCCTTTAGATTTCATCCAGAGACAAGTAGGTGCATTCACCACAGAGGAACTGTTACTACTGTCTTTTCCTGGATGGGATAACATTTCTGCCTTCTACCCCTGAGATGGATGCCCCTTGTTAGTAGGAAGTAGCCAGAGGGAGTCTGTGCTCCTTTATAATGTTCAAAAGGCTGGGATGATAGTTTGGCCTGGGAAAATGGCCCCTTCCCTGATTCTTCTCTCCTTGACAAACTGCACCAAGACTCCTTCCCCTTAGTTCTCTCTCCTAGCAAAAGTGCACCTGGCCCTCCCTAGAAGTTCTGTTACTCAAGTTAAGTTTGGAGGACTAGATTGCCCTCTTAAGTTGGTGATGGTATTGAGAGTGTCTCCAAACCTCCAGAGAGCCACAACTGAGTTAATGATCAGACAGCCCATTGGCCTGATCAGGGTTTATGTTTTCTCAAATACATATATCCTAGTACTTTACCTTCCTTTTGTAGAATCATAAGTAGTTCATGTCAGCTTCTGGAAGATTTATTTGGGGTCATTTTATCTCATTTTCTCAATGAGATCATGCCAAATGGCTGTATGTCCTTTCTCTGTCTCTACCTCATGACTCTTTAGTAGATGTAATGGTTTGGGTAGCTCTGCCCAGTCTGTTGGACTCTCATAGGAGAAATTTTGCCTAAAAATCATCACAATTGGGTAGCTGAGTTGAAATGGGAAACCAAATAGCCAGCAAGTACGTAGTAAATAGTCGACACTGAGGAGGTGGTGTGGGGAAGGGTAAAAAGAAAGAAATGCATCATTTAGTCATGGCTAAAATGTTATTATTGCTTAAGAAAATACTCTGGGGTTGGTAGTGTTGCCTAGTGGTAGAGTATTTGCCTAAAATACAGATAGGCCATATTCAGTCCCTCTGTACCACATACACGTAAAAAAGCCAGAAGTGGTACTGTAGCTCAATGGCAGAGCAGTAGACATGAGCAAAATGTGTCCAAGGACGGTGCCTAGATCTTGAGTTCAAGCTACAGGACTTTCAAAAAGAATAAAAATAATAAAGTACTCGGTCATGGGTCCCAGTAAATTCCTCAGTAGCCACAGTAGGCCATAATTGCTAAAACATTTCAGGCTCCCCTGCAATTACCTTACATAGCCACCAGATGGTGATGTGCCCATGAACTATTTTTTTTTTTTTGCCAGTCCTGGCCTTGAGCTCAGGGCCCAAGCCCTTGTTCTTAGACTTTCTCAAGGCTAGAGCTCTACCACTTGAGCCTTAGCACCGCTTCCAGCTTTTTACTATGTATGCGGTACCGAGGAATTGAATCCAGGTCTTCGTGCATGCTAGGCAAGCACTCTACCACTAGGCCAAATTCCTGGTTCAGCCCATGAACTATTGTGCACGCTCCTTCCAGCCTGCTCAAGGACTCAGAAAAGTCTCTCTTTGTGTGTGTATGTGTGTGTGTGTGTCTGTGTGTGTGTGTGTGTGTGTGTGTTTATGTGTGCATGTACTTGTGTTGGAGGGGTTGAACTCACAGCCTAGGCATGCCCCCTGAGTATTTTTTTGGTCTAGTACTCTGCAACTTTAACTATAGCTCAAGGATTGTTTCTTTGGGGGGTGGGCAGGAGAGATGATTAATTGGAAATAACAGTCTTGTAATCCTCTTTCTAGGATGGGCTTCATTCAATAATCCTAAATTTCAGCTTCCTGAGTAACTAGAGTTACAGGTGTGAGTCACTAGCAACCACTGAACTGTGGGTTTACAGATGTAATCATGAGGCAGGGGTGAGGCAGGTGGGAGGGCTGTTGTGTGACTTCCTATTAGAATCCTTGTCTACCATGCCAAAGGGTGGAGGGTTAAAAATTAGGAATACAAGTGGTTTAGAGGCATAAGCTGGGACTCACAGGAGTAGCCTGTAGCCAACTAGTAACCAAAGGAAGGAACCTGAAGAACTGTATGTGAGCCCTAACCATCAAGAACAGAAGAACAAGAACAACAGGGTTGGGGAGGCCATATACTGCTGTGGAGCCTGGGTGGGCATCAAAGCTACGTAGCGTGGAAGATGAACAGACTGTGATCATAGCTAGTTACCTGATTGATGGACTGATTCTTCATCAATGGACAGGGCCATCGAGGTCACAGAGGAGGGGATGCCTTGGGGCAACAACAGGAAGATCCTGGGAGTTCCCAAGCAAGACAGTGAGTGAAGAAAACTCTGCTTTGGGGAAATGAACCTAGCCTTGAACCAGTAGCTTCTAAGCCTGATTTGGGGAAGGAGAAGCATGATTGACCTCATCTTAGTAAAGTGGACAACCTGACTCATACACCGTCGGGCACTTTCCAGAGCTACCATAAACCCTCTGCATGCAGTTGTTTCCAGGAAGTATCTGCCTGGAGACTCCATCTCCCCATATCCTCACTCTGCAGACAGAGGAGTCAGGTAAGTGAGAGTGAGCTGCCCAGCATGGGCCAGCATGACTAGTCTGACCCCTCTTCACACCTCCTGCTCACACTTTCTTCCCTCAGCAGGGCCTGGATACACTGAGCAAGACTACAAACATGGTTAATCAAAAGACAGCCCACAGATTACACAATGAGATCAAGAATCTAAACCCCCTTCAAACCAACTCAAGAAATGGGCAAATGTGATACACATATTAACACTGGCCAATAAACACACGAGTAAATGCTAAACATCTCCAGTCATAAAGGAAATGAAAATCAATCCAACACTAACATTGCATTTCACTCCAGTAAGATTGGCCAAATTCAAGAATATGAGTGGCAACAAATACTAAGGAATGGAAGGGAAATGGAACTTAGTACACTGTTAGTTGTTATTGTTAAATTATTAATTCATATTATGATTAAATGTTACTAATATTGGTTGTAAATAATTTATTGTTAGCATTAAGGCATCTTTAAATTTACAACATGTATTAAGCACCATAACAGAGGTAAAGAAAATTTTGGTAGTTCCTAAATGTTCAATTCCAATGTGTGTAAAGAAGACTGTGACAAAGAAAAGTAAGAACCACTCATTGTTTCCCTTTCCTTCCTCCTTCCCTCTCTCTCTTCCTTCCTTCCTTTCTTCTTTCCTTCCCTGATTTCTGCATTTTATCCACTAGTTTAATTTAGCTTTAATATTCTGTTCTTCCACATAGTAAATAAAAAAAAGGGAAATAAAGTAGAAGATGGAAAGGGAATGAAGTATCCAAGGCAGTTTTGCTCTTGTCTTTGTATATGCAACAGATGATGATTAAATGTTGCAAGAAGAGAGTAGAGTCTGGCACCAAAGTTTTACACCTGTAATCCTAAATATTCAGGAGGCTGAGATATGAGAATCATGCTTTGAAGCGAGCTGGAGGAATGATATTAGAAATACTTCTCTGGAATAAGCACTGAAATTTACAAGATGAGGTGTGATTCTAGAGGTAGATCACCAGATAAGAGAAAAAGAAAGAGAAAGAAAAAGTACAAGTTCTGGTGTATAGGAGGGGGTAAGAGAGCTAGGGGGAGGAGCAGGACAGAAGGGGGGAGGGGAGGAGTAGAAGCAGGGGGTGGAAAGAAGAGATGAAGAAATTGAAAACACAAAAAAGGGAGAGAAATAGTAGAAAACAGAACAACTTTACCTAGAATTGAATTACTCTGAGCATCTGAGTCCACCCAGCAACACACCCTAGAGTGAATTTACAAATACTATTCCCATGGGAATCAGAGCCATCGGTAGGGATGACTCCAGGCCTACACCCTGTTGAATACAAAGCCTTGCTTACTTGTGGTGCTAGTAAAACCCAGATGTGTTCAGGAAAGGATGAATATTTCAGGAGACTCAAATCCAAATGGAGAGGGAAACACTGATAGGCAGAGGGGAGGATGGGGGAAGTGGGTCACAAGACCATCTGAGGGAGACATGTCTGGGGGGAGGAGGTGCTGCTCCACCTTGAAACCCGGCACTCCCAGCATTGGCTGCGTGTCCTGGGGAGGGCTGATGGCAAGCTCTTCAGCACCCAGGGAGGAACCAGGATCATCTAGGGTTGCAAATTCCCTATGCAGTGACAGAAAAATCACCTGTGGCCAAAACTCACCACAGGAAGCTGCCAGTCATTCCTGGGGTCCCAGGTGTCACCAGTGAGGAACCCCTGAGGTAGCCAGTCAAAGCCATCTGGCCAGCAGTCCAGAAGATGCACCAATAAGGGACCAGGCATGGGACGAAGCGATGCTCCTGAGCCGCTCAGGCTCTTGTCAGGAGGAGAGTTACACCAGCCAGAACTTAGGAAAGAAAGTTACCCTCCTGGGCCTTCAGTTGTCCTGTGGACCACCAGGCCTTGCTGCTCACACGCTGGGGGCTGGGGGTCTATGAGAAAGGCAGGACGCATAAGTGGGCATGGGCTTCTGCTGGGGCCTAGGGGGGAGCTACCGGGAGACAGGACCTGGATTGGACATGGACTTGCTCTGGGGGGATGGGGGCTACAGGAAGACAGGCCCTGTAAAGGACGTGGACATGCTCTGGGGGCGGGTCTACCTGAAGACAGGACCTATACTGGACGTGGACTTGCTCTGGGGCGGGTCTACCTGAAGACAGGACCTGGACTGGATGTGGACTTGCTCTGGGGCGGGTCTACCTGAACACAGGACCTGGACTGGACGTGGACTTGCTCTGAGGTGGGTCTACCTGAAGACAGGACCTGCACTGGACGTGGACTTGCTCTGGGGCGGGTCTACCTGAAGACAGGACCTGTACTGGACGTGGACTTGCTCTGGGGCGGGTCTACAGGAAGACAGGACCTGTACTGGACATGGACTTGTTCTGGAGGCGGGTCTACCTGAAGACAGGACCTGGACTGGACGTGGACTTGCATGCATCACTTGCATCAGATGGGAACTAGTTACCACCCTTAGAATCGACAGGGAAAGTGGATTTTTCTTCATGTTCACTTCAAGCTAATTCATCTACCCTGCGTTTCACTTTTTTTAACATTGATTTTTACATCCTATTTCAAATGTCATGTTTAACAAAGGGAATCTCAATATACTGTCACTGGCTCATAGATTTTAGAATATAAATAAAATTAAGCTGAGTCTTTGTATGGCATAGATAATATTAATCTACATAATAAAACATTATGTCTATAGAGTATATTGCCCATCATAGATTTTTTATGTCTATGTAGTTACGTTTATATATGCAGGTTAATGTACTTTCTTTACATTGTCAGAGTGAGGAAACTATCACTCCATATCACCCAGAGTGAAACCCCATACCTAATAGCAGTCATATTTCCTGTTGTTTTCCTGACTCTCCATCAGAGCTATAAACAACTACCAATGTATCTGTGTATTTGCTTTTTCAGACTTTTCATGGATTGTTTTTCTTTTTTTTGGGGGGGGGATGTGAAAACGTTTACTATCAAATTAAGAACAGGCGGCAAAGGCAACCTATTCTGCATTTCTCAAAAGAAGATGAGAGGCCAGGAAGCACAGATCTCGCCCCATAGTAAAGAATTACAGAGTCAAATGTGCATAACAGTACTCTAGCAGGCTGTGAATTTATACAGGAGTTTACATGACTACTGCTAACAATACAACTTATACATCTGAGAAAGAAATACATGTTTCTGAAACAAATATCCCCATGGTAAGCCACATGTGCACGGTGGGGCCACCCAGGTGGCAGGAGTGAAGGCTGGTGCACACCGCCATCCTCACCCCCAACCTCAATGGCAGAGGCACACCTGCACACCACCACAGGTGCTCTTACTGCGTCTTTTGTTCACATGAGAGCGGCACAGTCCCGGAAGGGATGCCTGCCCCTTTATGTCCCGGATGCCAGTGCCAGCGTCAGCAAGTGAGTCAAGGTTCCTCTCAGCACTGCTGCCTCCACTCTCCAAACCAGCTGCACACAGGAAGAAGACAATAAGGACATCACACTGCTTGACAAAGGCTGTCTTCATTCCCCGACAGCAACGGGGACCTGCTTGTTGATTCTGCACACACAAGGTCAACAGCTCTCAGCTATGTACCAACACAGACTTTGGTCTCAAACGTTAGTCCCAGCCAACTCCTGCCTTTTCCAGAACCTACAATTAATTCAAGTGGCAAACAGATTAGTTCCCCACATAATCTCTAGGCTTCAGAATGTTCCAAACTGGGATTTATTCCACATACAACGTCATGATGTGAAATAAAGTACAAAAAATTCTCAAGTTTCATTTATTTCAAGGCACTTTCCACCAGAAGGCATAAAAATGAAAAGAAAAAGCTAATCTGTACAATACAACCATGTTTCAATAGTCACCAGAGTGACATCCCAAGGAGGCAAAGAAGGAAGCCATACTGAAACTGACTAACTCGGTTTGCTTGCTGCAGTCGAAGACTACAGCCCAGGAAGGGCAGGCGGAGCAGCCCCCGGCAGGGACTCACGCCCAGTCCACTGGCGATCCCGGGAAGAGACCCCAGTGTCTGAAACCGTCCAGGCATTCTGACTTTGGCGGATCCCAGCACTGACTGAATTGTAAATAAAATAGCAACACTTTGTCATATAACCACTCACCAATACTTCATGAGAGCCCCATTCATGACCCCACTGTCTGTGGATAATCCTGTTACTCTGTCTCCCACACCTCTGAGTGTGAGAACAAGTCAAACTGATTATATAGTTAGTACCTATGTAAACAATCTTATATACACTAATAAGATAATGTCAGTTATCTGGTACTTTACTTTATCTCTCCCCAATGTCTGCTATATTTAAACTATTAACTACTTGAAGATTAAAACTCCCCTATCAACTACCTTAATTTTATCCTCAAATCTAAGGAAGGAAAGAATCCCTCTAAAAAAAGATCACAGCTAGAGATGGCTGCTGAGACCTACCCTGCCTGGAGCCAAGGGTAGACTACCAACACCATCCTGTGGCCTGCAGGGCAGCAAAGGGTCCCTCTGGGGACTGGGTTGGTTACAGAATGCCCATAACAGCTGCAGCTCCACATCTTTTATATTCACTCTAGCTAAGCATGAGTACGGCCAAACCTCCTGAAGCCAAGAGCCGAGGATACCTCACTCAGTTCCAAGGAGGTGGGAAGTAAGTCCTCTGGGAGAACAGCTGACAAGATACTGAAGGAACATGCTCAAGAAGGCAGGGCACATTGGGTACAGTGGTTCCACCGGGACCCTAGTCGCTGGAGAGCAGACTGGGAGGCCATAGTTTGAGACCAGACAAGGCAAAGCTAGTGAGACTCCCTCTTAACCAAGAAAAGCTGAGTGTGACTGGTGCCTGTCACCCTAGCTATATGGAAAGGGTACACAGGAGGACTGAGGCCAGCCTGGCATAAACAGGAAATACTATTTAAAAAAATGACAAAACCTAAAAGGATAGCTGAATGCCTGTGGCTCACACCTGTAATCCTAGCTACTCAGGAATCTGAGATCTGAGGATTGCCATGCAGCGCCAATCCAGGCAGGAAAGCATGTTATCTCCAATTAGCCATCATAAAGCCGCAAGTGGATCTGTGGCTCAAGTGGTAGAGTCTTCAACAATAAAGCTAAGGAAGAGCATCCAGGTCCTGAGTTCAAGCCTTAGTACTGGCACACAAAACAAGCATGAAGGGCTATAGCCATGGATCAAGTAGTAGAGCACTTGCCTAGTTAGCTAGCACAAGGCCCCAAGTTCTGACCCCAGCACTGCCTAGAAACAGAAAGCCAGCACATACAAAGGAGTGTGCTAAGAGGCCAATCAGCTGTCAACTAAGCAGTTCGGTATTAGCCAATGAGCAATCATAGCCCGCTCTAACCTAGCTCGTTGGTATGCCTCAAGCTGCCCAACAAGGCAAGCAGTCCCCTAGTTCCAGTGTCTGGGAGGCTGAGGCCAGGCGGGGGAGGGGGGAAAGATGGCATCTGCACTGCTTACATTCCCACCAGGCTTACTGAAGGGGGTCCCTGCTCCAGCAAGGTCTCCACACACATCTCTGCCCTGATCTACATATGTACACACCATCGCCCAGCAGAGACTAGTGCCATGCCACACCTCACAGCCATACCTCCCACCAAGTGAGGAGCAAGTAACTGAAAAAAGCAGGACATCTGCAGCGTTGCTGACAACTGGAGTTGAGAACTACTCTGCCAAGCTCAGGAGCAGACGAGAAAGGCTGACAGGCCTTGTGTGACAGCCTCGGTCCTGGTCCCCACAGCACCCAGGTAATGCATGTTCAACTATTACTGTGAAGTGCGTGTCTTTGGAAAGCTTACAGTCCACTGCAGTGAAATGATATCTATGATATCTATAAAGCTGTCAACTAATGATGAAAGCATGAACTTGGATCATTATTTCACATCACAAACAAAAACCACAAAATGGAACAATGGCCAGGCCGGACTCAGTGCTCACACTTGTAATCCTAGCTATTCAGGAGGCTGAGATCTGAGGATCAAGGTTCAAAGCCAGCCTGGGCACAACAGGACCTGAGACTCACCCCCAATTAACATCTAGAAGTGGGGCATGGCTCAAGGGTAGGGGTGGTAGACTTGAGCTGAAGAGGTTAGGGACAAAGCCTAGGCCCAGGGGTAGGGTGGTAGCCATGAGCTGAAGAACTCAGGGACAGTGCCCAAGCCAAGTTCAAGCCCCATGACCCAAAAAATAAACAAATAAACAAACAAACAAAACAAAACAATGGCCTTAATATTAAAAGGAAAAAACAACATAAAATTCTTAGAAGAAAACATAAGGGCAAAGGGCAAATCTTCATGACTTTTGTACTTGGCATTGAATTTTCAGGACATGAAATCTGGATTATAAATAATAAAGGAAATAATAAATAGGATTTCATTAAAACTTTTTGTGTACTTTCTTGAAATTACAAGGAAAATTAAGACAGCTAACAGAATCACAGAAAAATCTGTGCATCATATATCGGATGAAACCAGTATCCACAAATTCAACTATGAAATTCTTACAATTCAACCATGAAAACGAGCCAAAACTAGGCAGAGGAACTGATATTTCTCTGAGGATATGCAAACAGCTAACAGGACATCATTTGAGAAATGCAACCAAAAACACCACTAAATACAATTTACCACCCAGAAAAATAGCTATTTAAAAAGTAGGAGCAAAGAATGTGGGCAGATATGTGGGAAAATATGAACTTTCATATATTGTTAATAGAAAAGTAAAATAACTCAGCTGTTAGGAGAGTTTGGCAGTTCTTCCAAAAGTTAAACATAGAATTAACTGCCATATGACTCAGAAATTTTATATGTACATATAAAACCCCTCAAATTTAAAACAGGTGCTCAAAAACAGACTGTATTACTCAGCTTTATAAGAGTGATTGCTGATACATACTACAACATGGATGAATTTTAAACCATTCTACTATTCTATCTTTATGTAAATTATGTACATCCATTGAGGCAGAAAGCACATTAGTAGTCTCCAGAGGTAGAGGGGTTTAGGGTGGGTAGAAATAACTACTTAATATGGTTAAAGTTCACTTTGGGATGTTGGAAGTGTTTTAGAACTGCCAGAGATGGTAGAGTTCCTACCTTGCAAGGACAAAGCTGCCTTCCACATCCAAAACATAAAAAAAGTTTTCAAACTACATAGAGATTGTTGGGATGAAGTATTTCAATGAGCTAAATGCCACTAAAATATTTTTATGTTATGTAAAGTTCATCCAACTTAAAAGAAAACTTTTTAAACTTAAATTAGTGCTCAGGTAACTTATGAAATCACTTGAAAATATACCTTTGGTTAACACTGCAATTCTATATACATCTGTTATCAAAATAGAAAAATGACACAGCCAATTACTGAATTATCTGTAATGGCATAATATATTTCTACACGCATATGGAAGGTAAATATATTCATATTTGTCTCCTGTTTCTAAAAAATGGCATAATTATTTCAGTTTAAATTAAACATTCATATCCCTTCTTTTACTAAGTCCTTATACTATGCTACTCTTAGGTCGTATGACTATTATTTAGATGTTTGGGTTGTTTCCAATTTTCCAAAATTACAACTAATGCTTCAAAGAATCACCCTAAAAATAAAAAATAAAACAATATACATAAACTTAAGTATTTCTAGTTAATGACATAATCCTTCTGAAAGAAAGTAATCTGTTAGGGAAAAGAGGAACTAGCCTCCACACTGTTTTCTGTAATCATAAATATTGTTGATGGAGGCATTATTATTCTGAGACTTCATACATAATAATTCCATCAACTTTTATATTTACAGTAGTTTTCTGTACCCCTTCAACAAGTTTTGATTGGGAAAGTATTTCCTAGTTCGACATAATATCCATTTAGGTAAAAGAAAAAAAAAGCAACCACTTTACATAAGTAAACTTGCTTAAAAAAATCAATTTTCATCCCCATCTTTCATCTTCAAATGTCATAAAATTAAATTTCATCAAATCAATCTATATATTTCTATACTCTCAGTATTTATCACTACCCCAATTGAGATTTCACCTAAAGTGCATGGGGCCTTCGGTCCAAGAGTTTCAGAAATGTCTCTTCTGTAGCCCATGACCATGTTAGCCACTCTTTGACTAATCTACTGAAATACCATCCCAGGCTACATCCTATATCAACCCAACCTTTTCTTCCATTGTGTAGGAATCAAAGTCAAAATAAAAATTAGTCAGCTTCATATCATCAGAAAGAACGACATCACCCCATTTCTAAGGAAATGGAAAGACTTGGAAAAAAAATCATATTAAGAGAAGTAAGCCAGACTCAAATGAACATAGGCCCAGTGGTTTCCTTCATTTGTCATAATTAGTATAAACCTTGGACTCTCCTAGCAGAGGTTTACAATAAGCAAAACCTAGATACATAAGGCCACATAGGATGAAGCTAAATGAAAGGACCTTCAAGATATACAAACAAGATTGTTTCTATACCTTGATTGTTGTTCTATTAAGAACTATATTATTTCTTTTTTTTTTCTTTGCCAGTCCTGGGCTTGAGCTCCGGGCCTGAGAACTGCCCTTGGACTTTCTCAAGGCTAGAGCTCTACCACTTGAGCCTCAGCACCACTTCCGGCTTTTTGCTATATGTGGTACCGAGGATTCGAACCCGGGTCTTCATGCATGCTAGGCAAGCACTTTAACCACTAGGCCAAACTCCCAGCCAAACTATATTATTTCTCATCTACTGTATTGTCCCTTGGTTATCTCATATTGTTACAGTATCTTATCTTGTTATCTGATATATTGTATATATGTTTATTTGAAAAGGATAGAGAAGGAGGAAAACAAGAAGAGGGGAGGAGGTGGGAGAGGGAAATGGGGACAAAAACATGAGAAAGGGTAGCAATGTTTGTGAAGTAATACACCTTCTATCTGGCAAATATAATATAACCCTTCTATTAATTACAATAAAAAATTAGTCACCTTCAAAATTAGTCAGCAAAAGATAGTTCAGGATATTGATGAGAATGGGCCATAAAGCGAGGCAACTCTTTTATACTATAACCTCTGATTTCAGCACAGTCTTGATTTGTTCTCTCCACTACCTTTCCTTAAAATCAGAAGCCATGAATAGTACTCTCCAGTGCACTATAACAACCTTTCCCACCATGGGTGGCTTTGAGGCTAGTGGTCATGGTTCAGACTGATTGAAACCTAGTTTGGTTCAACTTCAGGGGCTCCAGCATTCTCTATGACTTTCACTTATTGTTTTTACAGGTAATAATTATCAATGAACTTCTTTTTTTGTTTTTGTTGCTGTTGTTCGTCAGTCATAGGGCTTGAACTCTGGGCCTGGGCTCTTCAGCTCAAGGCTACTGTTCTACCATGGTGAGCCACTTTGCCACTTCTGGTTTTTCGGGGGTTAACAGGAGATAGAAGTCTCATGGACTCCCATGCCCTAGCTGGCTTTGAACCACGATTCTCATTACTCAGCCTCTTAAATAGCTAGGATAAAGGCATGAGCCAACAGCGCCCAGCCTGAACTTCATATTTAATTGTTTTTTTTTTTAATTTTACAATTCCTTTTGTATCTAGTTGAGGCGTTTCCTGAAAAGCTGGGCCTACTGCCCTTTCCAAATTCCATCCCTTAACTTTTTTTTTTGAAGGAAGAAAATTTCATTTCCATCCCTTAATTTGTATCTTCAGTAACAGATCACAGTCAAACATTTCATGTCACAAGTGATTGGGAAGTTACCCCACAATCACAGGTTCCTCAAGTCTACCTTTCATCAGTTTTTCTTATACCAAACCACAATCCAGTGCCTAGGAGTTGTTCTAACAAAAGCCCAGGATTTCTACAACTATCTAGAATTATACGAAACACATCACAAATTAAAGAAACAGAATGTCTTTACTTCGAATACCAGCTGCAAGTTGAGAAGCTCCCAGGGTACCTGTACTTCTGAACAACTGACTACAAATTCAGAGGTACTTATTTCTCCCTTGGGTGTGATAATTTGCTAGAATAATTCATACAACTCAAAAAAGCAGTACATTAATAGTTTTATTATAGCAAAAAAAGGATATAAATCATGACAACCTGAAAATGTGACAAACAGCACAAGTTCTGAGATGAGTCCAAATATAAACCTTCCATGTCTACACAAAATCAGCCCAGCCCATGTCACCCTTCTGCAGCATGACACATAATTGCACACACACAAGAATATTATTGACCAGGTATAACATGTGCAAGGTTTTTATTAGTCATTCTCCTTACATAGACTGAACTGAATTATTGCCCACATGACAGAACCAATCTCCAGTACCTTTTTCTTCCTTCCCCAAAAGTTAGATTATACCATATGGCTCAAAACCCAGTCCTCCACATATTTGGTCATTCTGACGTAACTTGCCTGCCCCCATGCTGTCACCTGATTAGCATAAGCTAGCAGGGCCCACCAAGAACAAAGATACTTCTGTTACTCTAAAAATTCTGAAGATGGATAGAGGCTCCCACACAGGAACCAGGGAGAACAACTAACTGAACTCCTTATTGTACATGAGAGGACATACCCCAAGACAAAACAAGACAGGAATCAAGACAGCAAAGGAAAAGATGCACAGATCAGTGAATAGAACACATAGTTCAGAAATAAACCCACACAAATACCGTTAACTGATTACAAGAAAGGCACACAAGTATTCCCTGCAGAAACGTCTTTTCAACAAGTAGTGCTAAAACTCACAACAAAAAACACAAAGAAGTCAACCCAAATACAAAAATTTATTCTAAAAATATATTAAGCATATGCCCTCTATAGCATAAAAAAAATCAGATAGTCACTGACTAACACTTATAATCGTAGCTAATCAGTAGGCTGAGATTTGGGACTATAATCCAAGCCAATCTGGGCATAGGAGTCTGTGAGACTTTTATTTCCAATTAACCAGAAACAAATCCAGAAATGGAGTAGTACAAAACCAGTCCTAAATGAAATGGCCAGGCAAGAGCCAATACAGACATTAAAAAGGTACTATACTAAACTTAATTTCCTGGTTTTGATCACTACCCCATGGCTAACATTAGGAGATGAGAGATGAAAGTTATACTCCAACTCTATTTTTCAATTTTTCTCTGTAAGTCTAAATAGCTAAAACTAATAAGCTGTAAGATGAAACAAAACTTTAAGTCATTCTTACATAGAATATCTGAGTAGCAAAACATTTCCTATTGATTACTTCACACTAACCGGAGTTAGTCAACCCCTGAAAACAAAGGAAATCTCAAAAACAAATAGTAATAATTTAGGAAATTAAAGCTTTTCAAAGAAAGATACTATATTTTCAAAACAAAAGTTATTTCTGCAAGTATTAAAAGCAAGAGGCAAAGAAAACAAGTTACATTACAGGGCAGAGAAAACTTTAAGAGCTTCAGAGCTGGTAAAAATCTCTAGTCACTTAATGCAAATCATAAGGGAAGAACAGTATGTATATATATATATATATATATATATATATATATATATATATAGAGAGAGAGAGAGAGAGAGAGAGAGAGAGAGAGAGAGAGAGAGAGAGAGAGAGAGAGAAATAAAAAGCACCAATTGTAGAACTAGGGTCAAAATTTTGGGTTCCTTTGTAGTCCATCTAATATTCTCATATTTTCTGCTTCATTAAATCCAGTTAAAGATTAACTTTCCATCTGCCTACATGAAACCAACTTAAGCTCCTAAATCAGCAACAATGACAAATACAGATTACCTGGTTCCTAAACTAGAAAAGAGATGAAAGATTAGGAAAATACCAACTAAAGGACACTAGAAACAGAAGAGTCTGCAGACAGTATGTTCTGGCTTTTGCTTTGTCACAGGACAAATTTTGGTGATGATGATGATGATGATGATGATGATGATGATGATGATGATAATGATGATGATGATGGTGATGATGACGATGACAACAACAACAATAGCAGCCTGAGTTTAAAATTTGCAATTACTATTCAGACAAAACAGTAACTTCAACTCTTAAATTTTTTCTAGTTTGTGAAAATCATTTAATTTCTCAGCTTCAGTGTACCAGTTAACTACATGCTATCTGATTCAATTCACAGAATTCACAAATTTTTCCATAAATATTATAAATCTACCTTGTGCCTGGTTCTATGCTCCATAAAGGAGATGTGGTGAGAAGAAAATTTACTTTTACATTCACTAATTTTTGTTTTGAACGACAGTCTCTGACTGGGAAGTATAAAGTTTAATTTGTGAAAGTACTCAGAAAAAAATATTCTACTCACCATCTCACATATAGGTACACTAATATTTAACACATCTGTCATATATTTCTAGGATGTGATTTGTATACATCATCTGTCCTTCTGAGATACCCGATTTTCCTTCCTTCCCATATTATTTCTCTAGCTTTTTCCCCCTACTTGTATTTTTTTCTTTACATTCTTAGCAATTCCCCTATTCTTCCCACACATCTCATTTTAGTGGTACTCTCAGGATACATGCTGGTACCTATAACTAAAATGCAAAACTTCTCAATTCCTTGGCCAATAAGCTAACTTTGTACCCATTATTCAAAACTCAATTCAAAATGTTCTTCTTTGAAACTTGATTATTATTTTCCTGCCCTCCTCCATCTATCTCCTTCATACTCCTATACTTATACATGTATATGAAAAGATAACTTGTTACTTCAAGACATTATATGTACTAATCACATCATATCACTTATAAAATCATCTTGTGATCATGTTTCTATCTGTCATATTAGGATCTGAATTCATTAAAAATAAAACCTTTTCCACATCAGTGTCCTCAGAATTTATGTGTACTTGCATCATCATAGTTCAAAAAAGTACTAAATTAAACTTCATATTATACTTAATTACATTAATATTGGATGAAAAAGTGTTTTAAAGGGTCACAACTATATTTGGCAAATCTGAACTTTCTCCAAATATAAGAGTTATATTAATAGGAAAAAAATGAACCTATGCTGATCAGTATATATGTAAAGCTTTACTACTCGGGGAAAAAAACTTTTGAGAAAGTTTCTTCATCTTACTGTATCCCCTCATCAAATGTGTGGAGAAGTTCACTTCTAATTCTCTGTGATTTGGTGGTCAAGCAAAAGTGGAAGGAACAATAGGAGTTTGAGATTTTGATTTACCTATGTTAAGCCCGTCTCAACTTTCTGTAAGCCGTCCCTCCACTAGCCCATCTGTGCTAGCATCATATTTCCAGCAAGCTGCAGCTTGCTATTATGACATGTGATACCTTAGAAACTTACTCTGAAAAGACACTATGTATGTGAAAAAAATCCTAAACAGCAATAAACAGTATCTTTAAGTGTTTCTAGTTTTTTTTTAACTAAATGGTAATGGTTATCAGGTCATCAGGCATCCATTTTAACAAGTGTTTATTAAAACATTAAGTATCAGAACCCTAAAGCAGAAATGAGTTACCAAGTATACATTAGTCAGTCAGAGGTAACTCATGCTTATAATCCTACCTACTCAGGCAGCTGAGGATCATAGTTCAAAGTCAGCCTCCACAGGAAAATCCATGAGACTCTTATCTACAATGAACCCCAAGTAACTACCAGAAAACTGGAAATGGAGCTGAAGCTCAAAGAGGTAGAGCACTGGCCTTGAACACAAAAGCTCAGGGACAGCATCAAGGCCCTGAGTTCAAGCCAATGATCCACCAAAAAATTAAAATTAAATAGAAAATTAAAATAAAATCCATACTATATTCAAGGTGTGTAGCAGAAACTGGAGAGCAAAGGTGTTTAGACTAAAAAAATATAGTGAGAACTGAGCAAAGAGAAATTATGAAAATAAAAAAGAAATTAACAAGTTATACTTCCCGTTTCAAATAATCTAGAAGAACAAACAAAAGCAGAAATGTTACTCAACAATTTCTTAAAGTGAGGACATGAGCTTTTTTCCCCCTACAGTCAATCCATTATAGAATTTGGTAAATTCCAATTATCTTAAGAGAAAAAAATATTACAAAACATTAAGGACAAAATGTTTGTAATATCTCAATCAAGTATAGTGGCACAAGTCTACAATCCCTGCACTCAGGAGGCTGAAGTAGGAGAATATTTAACTGTATAGTAGAATATAAACAGGTGCCCTTGAACCTTACTTGAGAGCCATGATGATTGAAGAATGGGGGGAGGGTCTGAAAAATGTTGCAAAAGTAGCTGTGAAAGATTATTTGTGGCTTTACAAAAAGTAGAACATTTAACAATTTCATGTATCTTTTTTGTTGGGGGGGGATTGTTTTGGGAGGAGATTCTTTTCCCCTAGTCTTTTTGAAGTAATCTCACTTTCTATGTAGTTTAGGTTTGCCTTCAAGTCAGTCTTCTTGCCTCAGCTATCCACTAGGATTGTAGTCATGTGCTATTACATAGGGCCATGCTGTCACTTTTTAAATAAATGCAAAACTGTGTTAGTAGCTACATCCTCTTTTGTGTGTATGCTGGTACTGGGGCGTAGACTCATGGCCTTGTGTTCTCATTCACTCACAGCTGACACTCTACCACTCCAGTTCCTCATTTCTGCTTATTAACTGGAGATGAGAGCCTCATGGATTTTTCTGCCCAGGATGACTTAGAACTTCAATCCTCAGATCTCAGCCTTCCGAGTGGCTAGGGTTATCACTGCACAGCCCCTGAATCATTTTACAGAGATAACAATCATCATTTACCCTATAATTGTTACGTCACATAATGAATCTGAATGAATAGGAGGACTCATATAGAAATATAGCAGACTCATATAGAAAAGGAGGGAACCAATTCACCACACAAAAAAAAGAGAGAGACAAACCTGAATAAAATCAAAAGGTCAGCCATGAAAATGACCCTATGGACCACAAGTCTAAACTTGAGATTTCACTGCAAACCACAGGGACAGAAGTTAAATATCAATAACCACCATGAAACTCAGCACTAATATAGACTTCATAGTAAAATCCGGGCTGAAGGAGAACATATATATATATATATCATAAAAATGATAATTTTACAGAATAAAATAAAAATCTGAATATAATTCATTATCACTAGTACTAACTTCTCTAGGTCCATTTCATGTCAAAGAACCAATAAATCCTACCTGTGTATGCCAAGAAAGAAATACAAAATATAATTTGTTCTTTACCTTCAGACAATGAGGAAATCAGTTTAAAGTGACCCCAAAGGCGAAAGTACTGATACAAGGGAAAGCACTGCAGTTAGAAGCAGAGAAGAAGGAGTGATTAATTCTAATGGAAAAGAGGCATTTACTAAAGACTACAAATACTAAGTCTGTTGGAAATCAGGATAGCAAACATCACTTCATATTGAGCAAAACAAAAAAAAAGAAAGCTAGGATGTGATTTTTTTTTAATGCTAGAAGTGGGATAGAGATATGATTCAAGTGATAGCCATTTGCTGAAGAGCAAGTAAATCACCAAGCAAATGTGCAACACTTAGCTGAAATCCTATTTCCAGTAATAGTAAAAAGGAATAATTAATGCATATATATACACATACATACATATATATTACATGTGTACATACATACAAACATATATACATACATGAATACAGATACAGATACATAAAGTGCTGCCAGGTGCCTCATTAAATAGTAACCCTTAGGGGGCAAGGAGAAAAAAACATTAGAGAACAAGTACACATTTGACCAGCAGAGAAACTAAGGAAGGAAGGCTTCCTAGGCTTAAGAACAACATAGGCAAAAGTAACACTGAAAAAATACAAGTAATCTCAAATAGTATATACACAAATATATAAGGAATAGCAGTATGAGAGTCCTATAACAAAGATACAGGTATAAATAAGGCACATAAACTCATCACTTAAATGATAACTATTTGGCAATAGTACAATGCCTGTTAAAGGGGGCGAAAAACTAGCAGAACAAATATATTGTGAATATTCCTTTTTTATGTGTGTGGGGGGGCAGTTTTGAACTCAGGGCTGAGCACTGTCCTTGGGCTTTCTCAAGGCTAGAGCTCTACCGCTTGAGCCACAGCATCACTTCCAGATTTTTCTATATATGTGGTACCAAGAAATCCAACCCAGGTCTTCGTCCTACCACTAGGCCAAACTCCCAGCCCCACGAATACTCCTCATAGAGATTTAAAAAAAAAGCCATCTCTAGTCTCTTTCTTAAAGTAAAATAACCAGGATAAATTAAAGGATAGAAAGCCAAAAATTATCTAGGTTACCTCTAAAACTCAAAACAAAATTAAGCATTTTTATGTTCTTCTCTACTTTTGTACTTGAGATATTCCAAACTTCAGTAAAAATAACCCAGAAATTCATAAAAATCACAAAAACTACTAATAAGAATATTATTATACTCAGCACATAGTTAGGTCTCAATAAAGTCTAGACCAATCATCAACATAGAAAATCAAATATAGAAGCAGATACCAGTGGCTCACATCTAGAATTCTAGCTACTCAAAAACTGAAATCAGTAGAATTAAGGTTCACAGACAGCCTGGGCACAAATGTAAGACGTCATTTCAATCAACAACTGGACACAGTGTACAGTGTATAGGATCCAAGCTACATAAAGTATAAATAGCCAATCTTAGGCATAAATATAAGACCCTAAGACCCAATCCAAAATATAACAAGGGCAAAAAGGGCCAAGGATATGAGTCAAGAAATAGAACACCTGCCTAGCAAGCATCATGCCCTGAATACAACCCTCAGTTACACCAAAAAATAAATCTAGCCTGTTGTTTTTTAGTAAACCACAAATGTTCAGTAAAATATATCTGTATACTTGAAATTAGAATAATTACATGAAAGACATTCAAACAATTGTTAAACTCCATTTTAATATTCAAGATTATTTAAAGGATAAGGAATTACACAGTCTTGGAGATATAAACATAATTACATAGACATAAAAATCTATGATGGGATATTACTCTATAGATATGTCATATAGATTGATAGGTATCTATGACATATTAACTCTCAGCTTAATTTTAATTATGTTCTAAAAACTATGTACATAGACGGCCGGGAGTTTGGCCTAGTGGTTAAAGTGCTTGCCTAGCATGCATGAAGACCCGGGTTCGATTCCTCGGTACCACATACACAGAAAATGAAGGAAGTGGTGTTGTGGCACGAGTGGTACAGCACTAGCCTTGAGAAAGCCCCAGAACAGTGTTCAGGCCCTGAGTTCAAGCCCCAAGACTGATGGGGAAAAAAGAGTTCCTTAGTATCCATGACAAGAACATTTAATTCTATGCTTTTCAAAAAACCAATTAAAGTGGGCTGTTTGCTCACACTAGTAACCCTAGCTAGCTGAGATCTGAGGATCAAGGTTCAAAAACAGCCTGGGCAATACAAAGCCTAGAGAGTCTTATCTTCAATTAATCACTAGAAAATTCAAAGTGGGGCTTCTTGAGCTGAAGAGCTCAGGGACATCACCCAGGCCCAGGGGTAGGATGGTAGACTTGAGCTGAAGAGTTCAGGGACAAAACACAGGGTGAGTACAGGACCCACAAAAAAGGAAAAAGAAAAAGAAAGAAATTTAATTGACAAACATTTTAGTAAGAAAGACACACATCAACAACTTCTCTCAATTACTTGTCAAGCCTGGAAGAAATTAATGCCTACTACTTGTGTCCAAATCTTTTGGGTAGTTTTCCAGACATGTTCCTCACTCACACAATGAGAGGATGAAAATGTTGGCTCAGTGAGTACTCAAGAATAAAGAATGGTTTCCCATTGCACCTGGCTTTCCTCTACCATGAAGGATTTCTCTGTGTAATTTCCACAAGTTTCTGAAAAAAATCTTACATTGGGTTTCTTTGCTGTGTGAGTGCTCTCTAATGCTAGTTGAAGGCTGACTTCTGGTTGAAGGACTTCCTCCAATGTTTACATTGACAGAGATTCTGTCATATGTCCAGGTCTCTCTCAGATACCTGTAGAGATGTGACTTCTGGTAAATGTTTTCCCACATTATTATACTCAGGTTCTCTCCTGTGTATGTTCTCAGATGCACCAAAGAGTGACTTCTGAGTAAAAGTCATTGCACATTTGCTCTATTCATTAGTTTTCTTTTGTTCTATGTGAGCCAGTTCTTTGATGGACACTGTGGTATGGCTTCCAGGTGAAAGACTTTGCACATTTGCAACATTTAGAAGCTTTCTCTTTTTTGTGTATTTTGTCATCAGGATGTCTTCTTGGTGAAGGATTTTCCATATCTGTTACATTCATAGCTTCTTTCCTTGGGTGTGTGTTCTGAAACAAACTAAGGTATGACTTCTTCTTAAAATACTCTCCCACATTTTTTCATTCATATGATTTCTCTCTTCTGTGTGTCCAATGATGATCCCTGGGCTGTGCCTTCTGGGTGGATTCCACATTTGATTCATTCAAAAGGCTTCACTCCTGTGTCTTCTCTGATGCACAATGGAATTTGACTTGTGTTTGAAAGACAGTCCACATTTATTACATAAGGATTCTCTCCTGTGTGGAGATGCCACATTTCTTATATTCATAAAGTTTCTCTTCTGTGTGAATTCCCTATCATTAATTTTTTTGGTCAGTCCTGGTGACTGAACTCGGTCTCAGCACTGTCTTTGGGCTTTCTCAAAGACAGAGCTCTACCAATTGAGCCACTTCTGCCCTTTTCTATGTATGTGGTACCAAGCAATAGGACCTGGGTCTTCACGCATGCTAGGCAAGCACTCTTACCACTAGGTCAAACTCCTGACTCAGGAAAGTGAGACCCTTATCTCCAGTTAATCACTAGAAAATGAGAAATGGGGCTGTGTTTCCAGGGGTAGGGCCGTAGCCTTGAGCTAAAGAGCTAAGGGAATAGCCCAAGGCCTATGCTCAGGCTTTAAGTTCAAATCCCAGAGCTAGCAAAATAAAAGAAAGTCTCAAGGACCCTCCTGCCACCTCTCAGATCTCAGCCTCCTAGCAGCTAGGATGACAGGCAGGTGGCACCACTGCCAGGTTTGAATAACCTGTTGTGGACTCTCCACAACATTGGTAGGCAAGACAGACATGTGTCACAGGGCACTGGGCACTGCCTGCACTCAGGTTTACACATAGGTTTGAGCACACAACCACTAGTATCTTCGAAAGGAAGAAATCATTGGCCATAAGTGGAACAGTGTGCAGCGGTCAAAGTGTGGATCCCTTTTCAGGGCTGAGGATACTGAGGTGCTGGGGTCAAAGTAGGTCTTGGTGTCCTGAGTCCCATGCCAAGGCATGTGAGGAGCCACAGAACCGGGGAGTAGGGTACGAGTGAGGCTCCAGCACTCTCTGCAAAGCTGGAGGAGCTGGACTCACTGCAGCAGCAGCAGAAGAGGCCAGGATATGTTGAGAAACCTTAAGAATAATAAAATATGTGAAGTCTTTTTCCTAGAAGAAAACTCAGTTTGCATCAGGGTACCCACACAGAGTGAAGGCTTATGAATGTAGCAAATGTGTAGTCTTTCACTCGCAAGGAACAGCTCAAGGTTCCACATGAGAGAAATCCTATGAATGAAACAAATGTGGACAGTTGTTTCTTTTTGTTTTTGTTTTTTACTTTACTTGTCAGTTAACTGGATGCAAGACTAGTTAATTTCTGGTAGTTAATTGGTTATAAGTGTCTCTTGGACTTTTTGTGCCAGGGCTGGCTTTGAATTGCAATCCTCAGTTCTCAGCCTTCTGAGTAGCTAGGATTCCAAGCTTGAGCCACCAGCACCTGTGAAATGTTTTCAAGAAGTCAGACTTCAGTTTCCAGAAGAAAGCACACAGGAGAGAAATTGTTTGAATGGAACAACTGTGGAATGTCCTTTACTAAGAGTTCATGGCTCTATATTTATAAAACACACAGGAGACAGAAATCTCATTACTATAATCAATGGAGTAAAATCTTTTATCTGGAAGACATGCCACAGTATTTATCAGAGAACAGATTCACTAGAAGAAAAGTAGCACACAGAGCAAATGTTCAATGACTTTTAATCAGCCAAGAATGTGGAAAGCATCCATTTCCCACTACTTCTCTAAAGTCTCCCACTGTATGTCCATGCATTATAGAAATGACATACTACATAGAGTTCAATTTTTGAATGGAAGAAGGAATAACATGTTTATTATAAAATTTGCACAGAAGTCAAATCTCTTTTAACACTTTTTTTTTGGTGGGTCATGGCAGTTGAAATCTGGGCCTGGGCACTGTCCCTGAGCTCTTTAGCTCTAGGCTACCACCCTGCCCCTTGAACCACAGCCCCACTTCCCTTTATTCTAGTGATTAGTTGGAGATAACAGTCTCTTGGATTTTAGTGGTCTTACTGCCCAGGCTGGCTGTCAAGGTAATCCTCAGATCACAGACTTGTGAGTTGCTAGGATTACAGGAGAGTAGCTAGGATTACAGGTGTGAGCCACCATGCCCGGCTTGTCTTAACTTCTTTTATTTCCTTGTTAGTTCCTGAAACATTCAGAAACATGGAAGGACACACAGTTTGGTATACATTTTCTTTGTATGTTGGTACAAGTCTTGGCAGCATGAACTCAGAGCCAGGCACCATTCTTAAGCATTTTTACTCAAGGTTAATGCTCTACCACTTGAGCCACTGCACCAATTTTGGTCCTTTGGTTGGTAAATAAAGAGAAGAGTCTTTAAAGTTTGGATGAATAACCCCCAAATGACTAGTTTTTCCTATATATTGAATTAATCACTAGGGATGTGTTGCTTGAGATTGTTTACTCTTGCCATTCTGTTTTTTTTTCTGAGTTATAATAAAACACCACTGTGGATGATGTGAAGAGCCTGTGTTTTCTCCCTGTTCTGGAGGTTGAAAGTAAAGTTCTCAGGAGGATGAATATCTATCTGCCATCACTACTTTCCCTTTCTCCATCTCCCTGAAGATAGGTGTACCACACAATTAAGACATGCTTTTGTTAAATGTAATTCTGGGAGTAATGCAAAAAATGAGGGAGTAAAGGAAGTTACAAGATGGTTGGGTGGAGCCAGTCTTGGTAGGTCACACCTAGAATACTAGTTACTCAGGAGGCTGACATCTGAGGATCAAGGTTCATGGCCAGCCCAGGCACAAAAATACCTGAGACTTTTTTTTAACTTTATTTTTTATTGTCGGGATAATGTATAGAGGGGTTACAGTTACATTTGCCATGTAGTAGGTGCGTTAATTCTCTCACATTGACACCCTGAAATGCGAATCTCCAATTAACCTCTAGAAAACTGGAAGTGGGGCTTGGCTCAAGGATAGGGTGGTAGCCTTGAGCTGAAGCGATAAGGGATAACACCCAGGGTGAGTTTAAGCCCCTTGACCCACAAAAAAAATAAAGAAAGAAGGAGCTAATAATAGAAGTAGCACTGATCCACGTGCAGTTGGCTCATGCTTGTAAAGTAAGCTACTCAGGAGACTGAGATCTGAGAATCGGGGTTCAAAGCCAGCCTCAGCACTAAAGACACCCAGGTCCTGGCATTGAGGAGCAGGGGACAAGGCAAAAGACACTGTACCTTCCCATGGGCACTGACCCATGAAGCAGCCCCAGCCCAGGAAAGCCCAATACAGTGGCTGGGGTCAGTCCCCATCCCCTTTTGTCCCCACCTGTTATTGACCATTGCTCAGCCTGTTCCTAGAGTGATATAGGATGGCTCTCCTGATGACTGACCTGTCCTATTAGAAAATTCATTTATTAAACAAATCAAAATTTTTAAATTAAAATTATTTTTTGCCTGTCCTGGGTATTGAACTTAGGGCCTCAGCACTGTGCTTGGGCTCAGTGGTTCACTCCTGTAATCCTAGGGAGTTAGGAGGCTACTCAGATCTCAGATTGCAGTTTGAAGCTAGGTGAGGCAGGAAATTCAGGGATACTCTTATCCCTAATTAAACCATTGAAAAAAGCTGAAAGTGGCACTGTGGCTAAAGTGGTAGAGCATTTGCCTTGACCAAAAGAAGCTCAAGGACAGGGACCAAGCCCAGGGTTCATGGCCCAGGATTGGCAAAACAAACAAAACAAAGACCAAACAAAACAACAAAAACATTCCTACAAGTTGTGAGTAAAAGAAATTAAACAATTTTCCCAATGTCCTCCTGCCAGTGTAGAGGAAAGCCAGGATTCAGCTGCACACTAGTGGTGGTGGCTCACACCTGCAATCCTACTTAGAAGGTTGAGACCTAAAGGTTAACATTCCATGCCAGGTGGGGCAGGAAACTCCAGGAGATTTTCATCTCCAAGGATTCACTAAGAAACTAGAAACACCTTTGGCTCAAGTGCTGTAGCAGCAGGCTTGAGGGGGAAAAAATGGATAGTCCAGACTCTGAGTTCAAGCTCCAGGATGTGTGTGTGGTTTGGGGGGGAAAAGTAGGGAGGAGAAATAACACCCCCCCCCACACACACACATAAAACAACCCTCTAGAACTAGACAAGAGTGCCTGAAGCACTGTGGATGGCCAGCAGTGGATCATGGAATGGCCAGGAGGAATGCAGCTGCTCTTCCTCACCACCATCCTCACCCCTGCTGATCTACAGTCTGAGTGGCAAATAGAAGGCTGCAGCGCAATGACCACAAAGGCCCAGCTGGGCTGGCTGGCTCCAAAGTCACCTGCTCAAAATCAAGTCTGGTATTTCCTAGACATCAGCTACAACTGAAATCCAGTGAGCTTTGGAATAGAAATTACCCCAAGTGGGCCGAGAGTTTGGCCTAGTGGAAGAGTGCTTGCCTAACTTGCACGAAGACCTGGGTTAGATTCCTCGGTACCACATACACAGAAAAAAGCTGGAAAAGGTGCTGTGGCTCAACTGGTAGAGCTCTAGCCTTGAGAAAACCCAAAGACAGTGTTTCCACCCGAGTTCAGGCCCCAGGACTGGCAAGAAAAGAAAAAAGATTACCCCAAGCTAAGGTCACTTAATGAGTTCCCACCAACTGTGATGTCCACCAGCTACTTGAGGAAATGAAAGAGGGAAGACAGAACTGGTCTTGAGCCAGAACAGTGGTTCATGCCTTTAGTCCTAGCTACTCAGGAGGCTGAGCTCTGAGGATCAAGGTTCAAACCAGCCCAGGCACTAAAGGACTTAAGACTCTTTATCTCCAAATAAACTCTAGAAAAGGAAGTGGGGCTTGGATCAAGAGTAGGGCAGTGCCTTAAAGAGCTCAGGGACAATGCCCCGACCTAGTTGAAGCCCCAGGACCCATTAAAACAAAACAAAACAACAACAGAATTTGAATTAGCATGGAAGAATAAACTATACCTGAGTCTGTTCAACTTTTGGTGATCTATTGTGCTTTTACCCTTTATGTATACAAGTACCAGAAATGCTAGATGTTTCAATATGTTAAAGAAATACTATAGCTCTTATACTGACTATATGCATTAAAAAGGGTATTACAAAAGACCCGTTTCTTTTCGTGTGTGTGTGTGTGTGTGTGTGTGTGTGTGTGTGTGTGTGTGTGTAAGCCAGGAATAGCACTCACATTCTTACTTGATGTTTTCACTCAAGGCTGGAGTTATAGCACATGAGCTACATGTTCAGTTCTGGATTTGGGGTTGTAAATTGGAAATAAAAGTCACATGAACTTTTCTACCAAGGCTGAGGTCAAACTGCGATCCTCAGACTTTAGCTTTCTGACTAGCTAGGGTTACACAGTTGAGCTGGTCCCCAGTTAGAGCTAATTCTTTGAGGCAGAAAAAGTCAAGGCTGAAGGTGCCTAGAAGAGGAAAGAGGACAGAACATAATAATAAAAAGTTAGGACACAAAAACAAGTTATCAGTGTATCCTAAAAAAATTTCTGCTTGGGACCAGGAGTTTGGCCTAGTGGTAGAGTGCCTGCCAAGCATGCATGAAGACCTGGGTTTAATTCCTCGGTCCCATACACATAGAAAAAAGCTGGAAGTGGTGCTGTGGCTCAAGTGGCAGACTGCTAGCCTTGAACAAAAAGACCAAGAACAGTGCTCAGGCCCTGAGTTCAAGCCCCAGGACTGGGGAAAGAAAAAATATACTAAACCAACACTTCGGAACTTAGTAGAGTTTATAGGTAAACAGTTTCTCCCAGACATTCCAAATTATTACTTGATACTGAAGCTTTAATGGGTCCTAGGGATAAGCAAACCACAAATCCAGTCACTATATCAGGACATTTATAATATTTTCTATTCTGTGTGTGGATATAGGTTTTATTGCAGTCTGGAATATAATGATCTAATATAAATAGGGTCTGTTGTTATTATATAGGTGATGTACACAGGGATTACAGTTACATTTAAGTCAGGTAAAGAATACATCTATTTATTTATTTACTTTTTTTCCTTGCCAGTCTTGGGCTTAAGCTCAGGTCCTGAACACTGTCCTTGGGCTTTCTCAAGGCGAGAGCTCTACCATTTGAGCCTCAGAACCTCTTCCAGCTTTTTTCTATGTACATGGTACGGACGATGTTTCAATATGTTAAAGAAATACTATAGCTCTTATATTGAATATATGCATTAAAAAGGGTATTACAAAAGATCCGTTTCTTTGTGTGTGTGTGTGTGTGTGTGTGTGTGTGTGTGTGTGTGTGTACACCAGGAATGGCACTAACATTCTTACTTGGTATTTTCACTCAAGGCTGGAGTTATAGCACTTGAGCTACATGTTCAGTTCTGGATTTGGGATTGTAAACTGTAAATAAAAGTGACATGAACTTTTCTGCCACGTCTGAGGTCAAACTGTGATCCTCAGATTTCAGGTTTCTTACTAGTTAGGGTTACACAGTTGAGCTGGTCCCCAGTTAGAGCTAATTCTTTGAGGCAGAAAAAGTCAAGGCTGAAGAGGAAAGAGGACAGAACATAATAATCAAAAGTTAGGACACAAAACAAGTTATCCATATATCCTAAAAAAAATTCTGCTTGGGACCAGGAGTTTGGCCTAGTGGTAGAGTGCTTGCCGAGCATGCACGAAGACCTGGGTTTAATTCCTCAATCCCATATACCTAGAAAAAAGCTGGAAGTGGTGCTGTGGCCCAAGTGGCCGACCGCTAGCCTTGAGCAAAAAGACAAAGAACAGTGCTCAGGCCCTAAGGTCAAGCCCCAGGACTGGGGAAAGAAAAAAATCTACTAAACCAGCACTTCCGGACATAGTAGACTTTATAGGAAAACAGTTTCTCCCAGACATTCCAAATTATTACTTGATATTGATGCTTTAATGGGTCCTAGGGATACAGCAAACCACAAATGCAGTCACCATATCAGGACAATTATAATGCTTTCTAAGTTGTTTTTACTCTGTGTGTGTATATAGGTTTTATTGCAGTCTGGATTATAATAATCTAATATAAATAGTGTCTTTTGTTATTATATAGTTGATGTACACAGGGATTACAGTTACATTACATTACATTACATTTCTTTCTTTATTTTTTTTACTTGCCAGTCTTGGGCTTGAGCTCAGGGCCTGAGCACTGTCCTTGGGCTTTCTCAAGGCAAGAGCTCTACCACTTGAGCCTCCGCACCACTTCCAGCTTTTTTCTATGTACATGGTACGGAGGAATCGAACCCAGATATTCCTGCATACTAGGCAAGCACTCTACCACTAGGCCAACCTTCCAGTCCTTTCTGTTTTTTTAATTCATTAATTTTCTTCTTCATTTATTTTTATGTGGATTATAGGGCTTGAACTCTGGTCCTGGTTGCTGTCTCTGAGCTCTTCAGCTCAAGGCTACTGCCCTAGTCTTGAGCCACAGCCTCACTTCCCATTTCCTAATGATTAATTGGAAATACGAGTCTCTGGGGCCTGTAATCCTAGCTACTCAGGAGGCTGAGATTTGTGCATTGAGGTTGAAAGCCTGTCCAGGCACAAAAGCACCTAAGACTCTCATCTCCAATTAGCCACTAGAAAATCTAAGTGGCACTGTGGCTCAAGGGGTAGGGCAGTAGCCTTGAGCTGTAGAGCTGAGGAGCAATGCTCAGGCCCAGAGTTTGAGCCCCACGTCAGACACAGACACACACAATACCAAGACAGTAGAAAATTGTACCTTTAGGCACATCTAAAATTGGACTCATCTCCTTTCTAGGACTCAGCTGTCAATAGCGCTAAGGGACAATGAAATGCACTTAATTCATACTTGATAGGGCACAGAAGGAATATTATCAGAAGTCACTGAAGGAAAATAAATAAGTTAAGCACCACCATAGATAAATAGGCAAATACGATATATGCAATAGCTTATTATACAACTGATTTAGAAAGGACAACATTATAAAAAGATGTACAGGTGATATTTTGGAGTATACTATATGAACCCTAATGGAAAAATTACCTTGAATAATAAGAATATTATTTTGGGGGGCCGTGAGTTTGGCCTAGTGGTAGAGTGCTTGCCTAGCATGCATGAAGACCCGGCTTCGATTCCTCGGTATCCCACATACATAGCAAAAAGCCAGAAGTGGTGCTGAGGCTCAAGTGGTAGAGCTCTAGCCTTGAGAAAGGCTAAGGACAGTGCTCACGCCCTGAGCTCAAGCCGAGGACTGGAAAAAAAAAGAATATTATTTTTGGCTCATTGAAAGCAATATACGTGTATGCTGGATATTATAAGAACATAGTATGAAAATAGTTCTTAAGGGTAAATAAAATACTGTATTTGATCATGAGAAAATGTTGTTAGTTTTACATTTACAAGAGGTAACTTTGTTTCATGCTTTTGTACATTTAAGAAATATATATATATATGTAAAACAAATATAGCAAAATGTAACATCATTAACTAACAGAGAAGGCACAGCTTGTGCATATTGTTTTTTAAAATATGTTGATTTTGGGCTGGGAGTTTGGCCTAGTTGTAGAGTGCTTGCCTAGCATGCACGAAGGCCTGAGTTCAATTCCCCAGTACTATATACATAGAAAAAGCTGGAACTGGTGCTGAGACTCAAGTGGTAGACCTCTCGCCTTGAGAAAGCCCAAGACAGTGCTCAGTCTCTGAGCTTAAGCCCAAGACTTACAAAGAAAAAAAAGCAAATATTTGATTTAGGTAGCATGTTTATGCTTGACAAGACTGTAGTAACTTTTTGAAATCTGGAAACAAGTGTTATTTGTACTTTTATTATTACTATTAAGGTGTTGTACAGAGGGGTTACCACTACAAAAAAACTAAGGTAATGCCTACATTTCTCTTTAAGTGAATTTGTAGCTGGCTGGAAGTACCTCCTGCCTATAATTCTAGCCACTTGAAGGTTTGAGATATGAAGATCACCATTCAAAGCTAGCGTATACGAGAAAGTTGACACTTTAATCTCTAGTTAACCACTAAAAAGTTGAAGTGAACTATGGCTCAAGTGGTAAAGTGATATCCATGTGCAAAATAAACTCAGTGGTAATGCCCAGAGTTCAAACTCCATACCAGCACAAAACCCAACTTCTCAGTTTTGAATCTCAGTCCTCCAGGCAGACTTATTTTACAAAGTCTTCCAGATAATACTGTTGTTCATGTAAGTTTATTAACTCAAAATTAAATACACCCTGACATCACAGACAGTGGGCAGACACTCATTAGCAGTTCTTACTTGTTGGAGTAGGTGTCGTACAATCCTACTTTCCTGTCCTCAGTTCCAACAACTGAGCAATCTTCCTTGTTTGCCTGCAGCAGCACTAAAAGGAAAGTTTGCAAATGAGAACATAGGACACAAGGGGAATAGAGTGAGGAGAATTTTTAAAATACTCAAATGGAAAAATTTCTGCTCTGGAGTTCTTCAAAGTTTCAATTATTAAAAGAAAAAAATATAAACACAACTACATACACATAAAAACCTATGACTCTATAGATATGTTTTAATTCATAAATTAATGTATCTATGATATACAAACCCTTAGCCTAATTTTGATTATGTTCTAAAAATTAAGTGCCAGCGATTGTATACAGAAATTCCCTTCTTGAACACTTGTTTGTTAAACATGTCATTTGAAATATAATGTAAAAATCAATGTTTATAAATTCTCTAATAAAAAAAGAAAAAAGAAAAAATAGTAGCTGGGCTCACACCTATAATTCTAGCTATTCAGGAGACGGAGATCTGAGGATCATTGTTGGAAACCACACTGGGCAGGAAAGTTCAAGATTCTTATCTCAATAACTAAAACAAGTTTGAATCCTCTTGCAATCTCACCTCCCACAAATGGTGAGGTTTTTGTTTCCAGTTTTGCATCACTTTGTCCATATCTGGGGACCTAAATGTGCACGGACATAGTAATAAAATAGTTCAAACAAATGATGGGCACATAAGACAGTTGGTGTTTGTTTTCTTTCTAGAAGAAGATGTGTTGACTTACCTCAGAGCCAGGAAAGTTGTAGATCCCGCGTGGTGGGTGGCGCCCCACCTGGCCCAGAAACACGGAGGTCCATGTGGAAGAGGCACCAGCACCTGATTGCCACCCTGTGTGCAGAGCCAGAAAGGGAAAGCTCTGGCGTTCCCCATGACCACATGAACATGGAGAGCTAAGAAACCTGGAACCAAGGCCAGAAGAGAGGCCCCGGTAGCCTCTGAGCGCTGCCTTCCTTCTCTAGTGCCGGTTGTTTCTCAGCAGCCAGGATCACTGGGTGCCCGTGCGCATGCGTGGCACTTCTGCGCCAGGACCTAGCACTGGCCATGCATGCGTGTTCCTGTGCAGCACTGGGCTAATCTTGCAGTGGTCCAGCTCCATTTGCAAGCCAGCCCTGAGGCTAACAAAGCCCAGTGCCAAACAAAAGCATGAAAAAAAAGAAATTCAGAGGTATCTTCCTGGGTTTGAGCACTATCCTATAAGATCAGGGGTTTTGAGGGGCGCTCTTGCTCTCTCTGTATCTACAGTTCTTGGGGCTTCAACGCAGTAACCTGGTGCAGTTCCTGTTTTATTTTTCTGTTTTTCTCTTGACTAGTGTTCTTCCACTTTAGCCATAGCACCACTTTTGGCCTTTTTTTGTCAGCCATGGGACTTGAACCCTGGGCCTGGGCACTGACCCTGACCTCTTCAGCTCAAGGCTACAGCTCTACCCCTGGAGCCAAATCACCACTTCTGGTTTTCTGGTGGTTAACAGGAGGTAAGAGTCTGACAGTCTTTAGTGCCCAGGCTGACTTTGAACCACAATTTTCAAATTTCAGCCTCCTGAGTAGCTAGGATTACAGGGGTGAGAAACCCTGGCCTGCTCTGACAATAGATTTGCATGTGTACAGATCCTGAGTTTTGAAGTCATGGTTTGGTCAATGCACCTGGGCTATTTTGCTCAAAATTCCTGCTCTACCACTAGAGTCAAAGCTCTAAGTTTAGTGTTCTTACTATTTAATTGCAAGTAAGTCTCACAGCTTTCCTATCCAGGCTGGCTTTGAACTCTAATTCTCAGACCTCAGCCTCCATAGTAACTAGGGATATAGGCATAAGACACATGCTCAGCCTGTAATTTTACCTGTATTTTCCTTGAGCAAAGCAGAATACTACATGAGTTACAATAGCCAATGAACTCTTCTTTTATTGAATAGTGCTACTTCCTATAACTATCTTTTTTCCATGCCAAGGGAATAGACTCAGCTTCCAAGATGACCCACTAAAGAAAACTAAAGAAAAATTTTGCCTTAGCAAACTATATCTTCAATGGGACAGAATAAGATTAGCCAAGATCTAGAATCATTTGAGCATAAGCAAAAGGGTGGAACACAATCGAATGTGCTAAGCAGAAGACTAAAAATTGTCTGTCTCAAAAGCTTTCTCAGGGCCGGGAGTTTGGCTTAGTGTAGATTGCTTGCCTAGCATGCACAAAGGCCTGGTACCACATATATAGAAAAAAATCTGGAAGTGGATCTGTGGCTGAAGTGGTAAAGCTCTAGCCATGAAAAACATCCTACTACAGTGCTCAAGCCCTGAGTTCAAGCCCCACGACTGACCAAAAAAAAGTTTCTCAGCTCTGAATGTTTAACAGAAGTCCTGAAAAGTTTGATATGCCAAGTGGGAGAGGCAGGGCACCTCCAATGAGCCAGGGACCACCAAAGTCCTGGTAGAGGTGGAGAAATTAAAGGAAGATTGGAATGGAAGCAAGAATATACAAGTGGCTCTGCTAAGACATGAGTCCTGAGAATACGTGGTTTGCAGATCTGAAAACAGCCATGAAACAAGGATTTTGATTTCATGAGCAAATCCTTAAAGTACTGACTACTTACAAAGTACATTTTATAAAACAGCCCTTAGATAATGGCCCATATTGAGTGGTAAAATATCCTGGTTCAGTCCAATCAACTTTCAGTCATCAAATTAGGTTGTTCATTCTCACATATATGCAATCATGAACACAAAAATTAGAAAAAGCAAAATGAAAACAAAATTCTGTCATTTCTGCTGGAGTGGAGGGAGGGGATCCAAGGGTTCCCTTTATTTTCAATGACATGAATGAAATCAGGAAAGAAACAAGCTCTTTCCTTACTCTACTGGTGTTGAACACAAAACAAATATACTTAATTTCATCAGATGATTTTGTGTGAGAATATCAATGTTCAAATCCAAATTCTCCTAGGTTAAAGAAGAAAGTATAGAATTTTTTTTGGGGGGTGGGTTTTTTTTTTTTTGGTGAGCTTGGGTGCTGTCCCTAAGCTCTCGAGCTCAAGATTTGTGCTCTACCATTTGAGCCGAAGTGCCACTTCCTATTTTCTGGTAGTTAATTGGATGTAAGAGTCTCATGGACTTTAGTGCCTGGGCTAGCTTTGAACCACGATCCTCAGATCTCAGCCTTGTGAGTAATTAGGATTACTGGCATGAGACACTGGCACCCAGCTGACTTTTCCTTTTGTTCTGGACACCTGTTGATGGTACTTGTAGTTAAGACTGATGCCTTTTGGGTTTTGATATAGTGAAATTTATCATTTTTTAAGCATGCCTTTAAATAAAGGATTAATAAAAATCAGAGGTTGACTTTTTTCTTTTGCCAATCCTGGGGCTTGAACTGAGGGCTTCAGCACTGTCATTGGCTTTCCTTAAGGCCGGAGCTCTATCACTTGAGCCACAGCACCACTTCCAGCTTTTTTCTACGTATGTGGTACCAAGGAAGCAAACCTGGGTTTTGATGCATGCTAGGCAAGCACTCAACCACTAGGACAAACTTCTGGCTCCAAATGTTGCTTTCTTCACAACCAGTGTCTGTACATCATTCAAGTAAAGATTTTCCTATGCAAATGTGTACAGGTAAAGGAATTGCTTTAGAAAATCCCACCCCCACCCCCACTGCCAGGGTTAAGTATCCTTAAAATGATAGCTCAGAGCGGGGTGCCAGTGATTCATGCCTGTAATCCTAGCCACTCAGGAGACAGACTGATAGATATCAGATAGAGATCAATAGATAGATTGATAGGTGGGTAAATAGACAGAATAAGGCTAAAGCTATGACTACAGCATGCTTGCCTAGTACATGGAAGCCCAGGAACTAAACACAAGAAAGGCATAAAATATATAAATAATAATCTGTGACTGGGAACATGGCCTAGTGGTAAAGTGCCTGCCTAACAATCACAAAGCCTTAGGTTTGATTCTTTGGTACCACATACATAGGAAAATGAAATGATCCTGGGGCTAAAATGATAAAGCACTAACCTTGAAAAAGCCCAAGAAATTTGCCCAAGCCATGAGTTTAAGCTTCAAGCCTGTCAGAAATAAGTAAAGGAAACAAGCAACATTTCATGAATGGTGATTAAAACACCTGTGTTGTCTGAGATTTGTCTTCCTCACACTCTCCTGTTCAAATACGTAGTTCACCATATAGAATATCAAAGTTAGATAACATTCTGACACTTGGCTAAAATAGTTATGAAAGGTTTTAATCTTTAGGGTAACGCAAATGTGAACTACTGTAAAGCATTCTGAATACTACAGATTAGTTGAGGCCAAGATCAAACTGTACACAGATATGGAAACACACAGAACAAAAGATGGGCTTTTTATAATTAATGAATTTCAATTTATCTGACAGTTTTAAAAACTTCAGTTATATGCCAGGCATGGTGGCTCATGCCTGTAATCATGGAAGGCTGAGATCTGAGGATCTAGGTTCAAAGCCATCCCTGGCACTAAAGAGAGACTCTTATCTACTATTAACCACCAGAAAAACAGAAGTGGTATAGGGTGGTAGCCTTGAGCTGAAGAGCTCAGAGACAGCATCCTGGCCCAGAGTCTAAGCCCTATGATTAAAGAAAAAGAAATCATTAATAAAAATATGTAGTGTACCCAGGCTCTGTGGCTCACACTTATAATCCTAGCTACTCAGGAGGCTGAGATCTGAGGATCACAGTTTAAAGCCAGTCCTGGCACTAAAGACAATGAGACCTTTTTTTGGGGGGGGTGTCATCAGGCATGAACTTGGCAAGTTCAGCTCAAGGCTACTGTCCTACCCTTGAGCCAAACCCACTTCCCTTTTTCTAGTGGTTAATTGGAGATAAGAGTCTCTGGTCCGTTTTGTGCCCTGACTGGCTTTGGACCTTGATCATAAGATCTCAGACTCCTGCCTAGGCAGGATTACAGGCATGAGCCACAGCACTGGGCTAAGTCCATGAGACTCATCACCATTTACCCAACAGAAAACCAGTAGTGGCGCTGTGTCTTGAGGGGTATGGGAGTAGCCTTGTGCTGAAGAGCTCAAGGACAGTGCCCAGGCCCAGAGTTCAATTCTCATGACCGACAAAAAATAAAATATGCGGTGGAAGCTGGGGCCTGTGGGCTACTCACGTGTACTTCTGTCTATTCAGAGGCTGGATCTCAGGTTCATACTATAAAGACAGCCTGGGCATGGGAAAGGAATGTGGCTCAATAGTAGAGAACTTCAGACATCAACAAATGCTGATGGTGATGTGGAGAAAGAGGAATCCTACTGCACTGCTGGTAGGAGTGTAAGTTAGTACAGCTGCTGGAAGGCAGTTTCCAGATATCTGAAAAAAGTAAAAATAGAACTTCCCTATGCATCACCCATGCCACTCCTGGCCATCTATACTGAGCATCATAACCCGGGATATGATAAGGACATCTGCACAGCTATATTCATCACTGCACTACTCAATAACCAAGTGATGGAAACTACCCAGGTGCCCCCCTACAGATGAGTATATCATATATATATATATCATATATACATATATGATATATATATGAGCTAATTATATTGAGTGAGATAAGTTAAGACCAAAGGAAGAAAAGGTGCCTGGTCTTCTTGATATGTGGATACTATATCCAAACAGTACAAGAGCAATATTTGGGTACTCAAGGTTATTGACACTGTCTTGGAAATGTAAATATAACTACATAGACATAAAACTCCATGATCCCATATAAACTATATAAATCTGTTATTTAGATCGCTATGTGTCTATAACATACAAACTCTCACCTTAATTTTAATTATGTTCTAAAATTTATGTGCCAGTGGTTGCATATAGAGTCCCTTCTTGAATACTTGTTAAACATGACATATGATGTAAAAAATCAGTTTTAATAAAATCTTTTAATAAACAAAAGCAAAAGCAACAAAAAAAGTAGAGAACTTGCCTAGCATACATGAAGCCCTGGGTTTGATTCCTCACTATCACATAAACAAGGCTAAAAGCATGGCGCTATGGCTCAAGCAGTAGAGTGGTGGCCTTCACCAAAGCAAACTCAAGAAAAGTTCACAGGCTCTGAGTTTCAGCCAGAGGCTATCAAATTTTAAAAATAAGACCCTGGCAAAAAAAAATCTGTGAGAATTACATTTCAAAATCTCATTCCCAGCTTTGGAAAACAAATCAAAGACAAAAAATAGATCTACAGATCCATTGATCTACACATCAAGTGGTAGAAAGCAAGCCAGAGAGAGTGTCCAGCCCTGACTTGAAGCCCCAGATCTGGCACCAAGGGAGAAAATAATACTGGTGGAATGAGATTTTTTGGTTTGGTGCTATTTTGGGGATTTGAAGCTAGGCATATGGTCTGCCCCTGAGATTCTTTGAAGTCAAGAGGAAATGGATCATCTCCCATGTTATGTGTTTGGTTTTTTGGTTGGTGTTTTTTTGCTAGTCCTGGGACTTTAACTCAGGGCTTGAGAACTGGCCTTGAGATTTCTCAAGGCTTGTGCTCTACCACTTGAACCACAGCACCACTTCGTTTTTTCTGTGTATGTGGCACCAGGGAATCAAATTCAAGGCTTCATTCATGCTACCAGTAGGCTACACTCCTGGCCCTCACAGCCCACCTTGCAGTGAGTTTTCACACTTGACCCTGTGTCCCAAAGCTACCAACTGGGAAGCTTCACAAAGCTGGTCATATGACCAGGATCCCTTTCCATTCTGACACATATTCTTGATTCTAAAGAAGAAAAAAATGTGAAACAAACCCCAGGGGTGTCACCTGCCACCTATAGCACAAATACCAGTGCTTGAAAATAGTACCTCAGATTTTCTTATCTGTTTACATAAAAGCATATCTACTCGTATATTAGAGGTTGAAGTTAGTAATCTCAATGGTAGCAAGTCAACCAAAATGACTTCTTATATAGATTAAAGTCTAGCCCAAATATTCTGTGCAGCAAGCTTCTTTCCAGGCCTTTCTCCAAACAGACCCCTAGATCAGCTATTGTGTCATCTTGAAAATCAACAGTCCATGTCATACCTCATGCACACTTAGAAAATCTTCATGAACACTTCCAAAAAAGCAGCAGCTTACAGCATAAAATTGTAGTGAAGACTTACCTCTACGACTTCAACTTCTTTCATTTCATATTTGCACAAAGCAGTCTGGCTCACTGAAGGCAAAGTGCTTCACTTATCAACCCTTTCCTTTGGTGGATGGAAAGGGGAAGTTATCCCAAAGAACAGCTAGGAGCTTGAGGTTCAAGCTGGACCAGCTTTGAGACACCTGTTATATAAAATACAGCTTACATATCTTAACATCAAGGGTCCTATCTTACCACAGTCTACATCCTCCGTTGCCTGCATTACTTTGGCCCTCTGTATTCACCAGTAAATGCAGCAGAATCATTCCCCCAAATACAGCTCACTGGCCCCTCACTAAGGACCTATATGCTGGGACATCAGATTGTACATGGAAAAGAACAATGTTTGGGTCAGGAGTTTGACGTAGGGGTTGAGTGCTTGCCTAGCATGCATGAAGACCCAGATTTGATTCCTTGATACCACATACATAGAAAAGGCTGGAAGTGATACTGTGGCTCAAGTGGTACAGCTCTAGCCTTAAAGCCCAAGGACAATCAATACTCAGACTCTGAGTTGAAGCCCAGGACTGGCAAAAAAAAAAAAAACTCTGATTTGTATTCAAGAATTTGAACAGGGAAATTTTAATAAAATTAAAACAATTTATGATATAAACATTAGATATCAATCAATAGTAAAATATTTGTGAGAAGCAGGGGTCGGGGGAAGAAGCAAGTTCAAAGTTGCCTGCAGGCCGAAAGGCTAAGTCAGGGTCCACAATGGTATCTACCAACTTAGGAAAGACAAGCGATCTTCTTGTCACTTATTCAGTTTACTAAGTGTAAGAATGGAGAAATTTTCCATTAATCACACAGTTGGTTGATCCCGCTAACCAAGAGCTTTGCCAATTTGAACTGTTTGTGGCAGATCTAGGAAGTGTTAAAGTAAATGGAAGAAAGACTGCTTGTTCTTCAGAAATATCTCTGAGTCATTGTTCCACATTTGGGGTTAAGAACAAGTTGGGTATCCATACAATTCAAAACTGAGTTGGGCCTTTCTACAAATGAAAAATCACATGCCATCCACAGGCTTTATACAGTAGTGATGGCTCCAGATCTCCATCTGTCACCATCATTCGCATCACTGGTGGCTACTAGGTTATGAGTTCTGGGGTGACTGCATTCTGTAGGGCCAAATCAGAGAATGAAAATAAATATATGATTATTAGAGAAGTTCTGGGGTGACACAAGTGCCATGAGGACCTAACGGGAAAAGTTGTAGAATGTGAATTTGAAATGATCATGGATGAGGAATTAGGGTCTATTTAATGACTGGCCATGCTTGTTTTCTTTCTATAAGAGAACACACAATACCTGGAGGAGAATTCCCATAAAAGGCTGTTGTTCCAAACTGGTAGTAATAAGGACAATCTCCAGCCTGGGAGGACTTTCCCTAGGGATCTGGTTCCATCCATACTCACAGGCGCCCACACAAGGACTTCCCTGCCTTGTCCTTGATCTGATAGGTCACAGGTTCTTCCAGTTGGTCAAGGAGAATGTGTAAATGGAGGAGTATGTCCGAGGAGGGCATGTTGAGCATCACGTATAACAGGAGTTCAGTCAGGGTGTGTCTGTTCTTCAATCATAGAAATCATCAGGAGAAAAGTCCATCCACATCATGAAGATGGAACAAAGGGTGCTGTGGGCAGACTGGTGACAGGAGGATGAGCAGCGCCCTCCCTATCATCAGGACTTTCCCACCGAAGTCCCTTTCTTTGCTTGACTCCCAAGCAGAGGCTGTTCATCTTAGATGCACAGATGCAACTTGTGAAAGAAGTAGACACTCCTGCAAGCAGAATGATCTTCACCACTCAATTCTAGAAACTTCTAGAGTACAAGTCTTCAAAATTTCATTCAGAGGGGCAATTTTAACACTGATTGTAGACTTTCTGCACAGAGCCCTCCCTGTCATCCCTGAGACCAGAAGCACACCCACAAGTATGTGCTCTGCCATCCACTCAAGTCCCAAGCCTCAACGCCCTGCTGCAAATCACATTTGGTGTGCAAAGGAGAAATTTGCACTTGGAGACAGAAAGTCCAAAGATCCAGTTTCAAGGACACCCCTTCCCTTGGCCCCAAAGCCCACTTACTTCTTCACTTGCTCATCTTCCTTACAGTTAGGCCAGAGTGATTTGTACCTGATGAAGAGGAGGAGGAGAAAGTCATCCTCTGGCTCTCTTTTTCAGAACTAAAAGGACATCTATGGGGTTGGTTAAATCACAGTTGAGAATACATAACAAGAAGGCACATGGAATCAATCTATACTTTTCTCTGAAAAATTGAAGAGGTTTGAAGGAATGTGTCCAATATAAATGCTCTGCACGGTGACAGTGGCTTGTGCCTAAAATCCTAGCTATTTTGGAGGTTGAGCTCTGAGGAACAGAGTTCAACACCAGCATGTGAAGGAAATTTCCACGAGACTGTTATGTCCATTAATGAGCAATCAGCCCAAAATGGCTCAAGTAATGAGCACTCCATCACTTCACCACCAAAATCAGAGACAAAAAACAGGTCTTGCATTCAAGGAAAAGGATCAGAACCAAATACAAAATGCCTCATATATCTGCAAAAGTGGAAACACAGTATCTCCTTTCCTGGTGGTTCAGTAGACACAGAGCCCTCAGTCCACCCGCTTCCTAGCTGTCCTCTGTCCACATTATTGCACAGGCCTCCAAGATTGCTTTTGAAACCTTAACTAATTGGAAATGTGGTTTCCTAGGGCTGCATTCATGTGAGGGCTGAATTTGTGTGCCAGTGTCATGTGCCTCTGATCATACCCTCTTAGTAAGTAGAGTTCTGAGGCTTCTGTAGCTTCTGAGGGGAATGACATGTACTGGGAGGCCAGGTCTAGGAAACCAGACAAGGTGTACAGTTGTGTTATCCCATATTCCCAATACAACACCCCAGTGGGAACACACAGGCTCTGAGATGCTAAGTATTCTCAAGTCCCAGCCAGGAAAGGCTAATTAGCCCTGAGCTTGAGGAAGGAACACTCACTTTCGAAACAAAATAGTCAGCACTTGCTCCATTGTCCCACAGAGTCTATAATTGTGTAGAAAGTTTCGAAGAAAGAAAACATTGCCTTTCTGGGTTTCATCACCATCATCTCCAGCAGGCCTACCTCCAGGCTCCACACGTTACAAGGGCACATTCACAGTCCTCCCTGAGTCATTGTCACTCTAAGGGGTAAAGACAAATTATCTTTTAAGAGTGGAAATGGGAGCACATTTCAAATTGAGTAATTGTGACAGAGTAGACTGAAAACCATACAGAAAATAGTCTATCATTATTGGAACAGAAAAGCACAGAAGAAGAAGGTATCCAGACTATACTTCACCTGAGCTGCCTTGTGATTTCCATTGATTTCTTGGTGGAAAATAGACTGAGGTGTTGAACTGGTGGCTGGGCACGGTTCCAACCTCTGCAGGCTTGAGAGACACACCCATTTCCCAATTTTCTGAAACCTGAGTCTCCTGACAGTCTCCTACAGCATGAGAACATCTTTCCCCTTCCAGAGTCACAGGCCAAGTGAGCTGGCTTGACCAGAATGTCAGTTATAGTTCCTGGCTACCAGAGTTCCGGGTTCCATTCCATTGTGAAGGAGGTAGGGTCACTGCTCAGAGTCCAATGACCTATTCTGCTTCTCACGTAAGTCCTACCTGGAGACAAACTAGAGGCCAAATGCCCCTTCCCACTGCACAATGTGTACACATAGACAAAGTAAAAGTCATACCTTGTCTTTTGAATCCTGAATTCCGCAGCTAGGTCTAGGTTCTGTCCTGGACTGTGCTGAAAGGAGCCATTCCTAGGTTACATCAATACCTTCCTTGTCACCATTCCTCTCATCCTGCACAAAACATTTTGTCTGACTGTGCCATGGACTTTCTGCACACTTTGCTGACATTACGAGGACTTTGTTAAGTGTTTATAAGTTAAATATCAGATTTTCCTTGAAATCACTTTGTGGTGTCATCCAGAGCAAAAACACATACTTGGCTAATGGAAAATAAAGATGTATCTGAATCAATGTCATGTGTTCTCATAGGCACTCAGGAACATATGAGATTAGAAATATCATGCCTCTGGCCCTACATAGGTTACAGCACTATCTGTAAAGCCAGCGGAGCGTATTCATTGCTGCTGCAGCAGCAGCTGCAGCAGAGGAGACCAGTATCCAATCCTGAATCCCCAGGGACCCGGGCCAGTTGAACACCGCATACCAGCTCCCAGTACACACCAGTAGATGATCACCCAACCCACCCCTGCAACTTTCTCACAACCCTGTTGGTGTGGAGGGACCATCAGAGGAGTGGGATGCACCATTGAGGCTGGAAGGGGGAGATCTAATGTTGGAACCAGCAGACTGCACCAGAGAGACTGGAAAGCTCCACAAGAAGGCTTATCGCCAAGGATACAGATGTTTGCTAGCAAGTGTATAAGAGGGCACCACAAGCCTGGTGGCTCCATGGTACCCAACACTGGTGTTGGGGGTGGCACTCACTCCCACCTCCCACAGCGCTGACTCAGCTGAAACTTGGAGCCTGTGGGTGGGGCCTTGCTGGAGACTGTGCTCCAACAGCCTCTGCCTCTGCCATGGTGGAACCTAAGCACCTAAAACCCTGAGGAGCTAGGATGACAGGCAGGTGCCAGTGGCTCCCAAAGCTAACCTTATCTTTGATTTAGAAACTCTTTGTCAATAACAGTTCAGTGTGAAGTAATAGGATATAGTAATTGGATTAAAGTTAAGTGGACATACATATGTGAGAAATTTACAATTTAGAAATAATGTCAGGAATCAAACCTGTTTACACTAGTATAAACAGTAAAACACTTAGGAATAAATATATCCCAGATGAACAATATAGAGAAGATTGGCATGATCCCTGTGCAAGGATGACACTCAAATTCGTGAAGCATTCCATATTTTTGTATATATCATTGTTTCTTTGGAATAGAATAGGGAAGGGAGGACAAGATGATTAGGAGGTAAGAAATGGGGACAAAAACATGAGAAAGGGTAGCAATGTTCGTGAAGTAATGCACGTTCTTCCTGGAGAATATAATGTATTCCTTCTATTAATTACAATAAAATATAATTTAAAAATATATCCAAAATGTTACCTTGAACAATGAAAATTACACTGCACAGATAGTCTTGAAAGCATCCCAGTTTTTGCCTGATCTGCTTGCCTCTGAGGAATTTTCTTTTAAGGAAGAAATTATTAGTTTGTATAATTATATTTGGTATGAAGTTCAAGTCAATATATTCAAATATGCTCTATGACCTCCATTTTCATGTGGAATAGCTCAGGTTTACAAAAAGACACAATGAGAAACCATGTACTCAAGGACTAAATATCATGTATGAAAGTTTCTTACCCAATATTTCCTGATCATGTTGTGTGTAAAGGATCATCAAAAATCATAACAAGCTGGGCCTGATAGCTCACACCTGTAATTCTACCTACTCAGGTGCCTGAGAACTGACGATCATAGTTCAAAGCCAGCCCGGTCACTAAAGGCCATGAGACTCTTATCTTCAATTAACCACTAGAAAGGTAGAGGTGGCACAGTGGATCAAGGGTAGGGTCATTGCCTTGCCCTGAAGAGCTCAGGGACTGTGACCAGACCCAGTCAAGCCCCAAACATGAAAAAAAAATCATAATAAGCCTTTAAGAGAGAAGCATAGGATCTTAGATATGAGGGAGACAAGAGATCTGTCCCAGCCAGGAGTGGCAACTCACACTGCAATCCTAGCTACTCAGTAGTCAGCTGAAGAAATTATTAAAGAAAAGGCAAGGCCAATAGTTTGGACTAGAGGTAGAGTCCATGCCTTGTACAAATGAAGACCTGGGTTCCATTCCTCGGTACCACATACACAGAAAAAAGCCAGAAGTGGAGCTGTGGCTGAAGTAGTGGAGCTCTAGCCTTGAGAAAGCCCAAGGACAGTGCTCAGGCCCTAAGTTCAATACCCAGAATGGGCAAAATCATTTTTAATTTTAAAATTTTGATTTATTTAATAAATGAATTTTCTAATGGGACAGGTCAGTCATCAGGAGAGCCATCCCATATCACTCTAGGAACAGGTTGAGCGATGTTCAGCAACAGGTGGGGGACCAAAGGGGATGGGGACTGACCCCAGCCACTGCTTTGGGCTTCCCTTGGCTGGGGCTGCCTCATGATTCAGTGCCCATGGGAAGGTCCAGGTTCTTTTGCCTTGCCCCCTGCTCCTCTATGCCAGGACCTGGGTGTCTTTAGTGCCGAGGCTGGCTTTGAACCCTGATTCTTAGATCTCAGTCTCCTGAGTAGCTAGGATTACAGGCATGAGCCAATAGCACCTGGATCAAGGCTACTTCTATTATTAGCTTCTTATTTATTTTTTTGTGGGTCATGGGGCTTAAACTCACCCTGGGTGTTGTCCTTGAGCTCATCAGCTCAAGGCTACCACCCTACCCTTGAGCCAAGCCCCACTTCCAGTATTCTAGAGGTTAATTGGAGATAAGCATCTCAGGGTGTCAATGTGTGAGACTTAATGCACCTACTACATGGCGAATGTGACTGTAACCCCTTTATACATTACTCCAACAATAAAAAATAAAGTTAAAAAAAGTCTCAGGTCCTTTTGTGCCTGGGCTGGCCTTGAACCTTGATCCTCAGATGTCACCCTCCTGAGTACCTAGGATTATAGGTGTGACCCACCACTCTGGCTCCATCCAACCATCATGTTTTTTCCTTTACTACCAAAATTAAGTTTAACAAAAGCATGTATGAATTGTGTGGTATCTTCAGATAGATGGAGAAAGGGAAAGAAGTTATGGCAGATAGATATTCATCCTCCTGAGAACTTTACTTACAACCTCCAGAGCAGGAAGAAAGCCCAGGGACTTCATATCATCCACACTGGTGTTTTACTGTAACTCAACAAATGTAATCCTAGCTACTGAGGAGGCTGAGATGTGAAGATTGACCTTCACAGCCACCCTGGGCAGTAAAGACCACTAAAGACTAAGAAACCCTTATCTCCAACTAATCTCTAGAAAAAGGAAAGTGGGACTGTGGTTCAAGGGGCAGGGAGGTAGCCTAGAGCTGAAGAGCTCAGGGACAGTGCCCAGGCCCAGACTTCAACCCCCATGACCCACCCAAAAGAAAAGGTGTTAAGAGAGATTTGACTTCTGTGCAAATTTTATACTAAGCATGGAATTGCATCTTCTATTCACAATTCAACTCTATGTAGTATGTCATTTCTATAATGCATGGACATACAGTGGGAGACTTTAGAGGAGTAGTGGGAAATGGATGCCTTCCAAGTCCTTGGCTGATGAAAAATCATTAAATATTTGTTCTGTTTTCTAATTTTCTTCTAGTGAATCCCTTCTCTGATAAATACTGAGGCTTGCCTTCCAGACGAAAGACTTTATTCCATTGTTATAGTAATGAGATTTCTCTCTCCTGTGTGTTTTAGAAGTACAGAGCCATGAATTCTTAGTACAGGGCATTCCACAGTTGTTCCATTCAAACAATTTCTGTCCCGTGTGTTTTCTTCTGGAAAATGACTTCTTGAAAACATTTCACAGGTGCTGGTGACTCAAGCCTGGAATCCTAGCTACTCAGGAGGCTGAGATCTGAGGATCGCGATTCAAAGCCAGCCCTGGCACAAAAAGTCCAAGAGACACATATAGCCAGTTAACTACCAGAAATCAACTAGTCTTACATCCAATTAACTAGCCAACAAGTAAAATAAAAACAAAAACAAAAGCAAACAACTTCCCACATTTGTTTCATTCATAGGATTTCTGTCATGTGGAACCCTGAGCTGTGACTTCTGAGTGAAAGACTACACATTTGCTACATTCATTAGCCTTCACTCTGTGTGGGTACCTTGATACAAACCAAGTTTTCTTCTAGGAAGACTTCACATATTTCATTAGTCTTAAGCTTTCTCATCAGTGAGACTTCTTTTATAGTTGCTTAGATGTCATATTTATGTGAAGGACATTGTACATTTGTTACATTCAAACGTTTTCTCTTCTATGTCATCTCTGATTATTAGTAAGTCCTTCCTCTGGATGAAAGAGTTTCCACATTCATAACATTCATAAGGTTTTTCTGTTTGTCTCTTTTGATGGTTGGCAAGGTCTGCCTTTTAGGTGAAAAGTTTTCCACATTAATTATGTAAGTTTTCTCTCCTGTGTGTACTTTGAGATTTAATAAGGTTTGCCTTCCAAGTGAAAAACCCTTCACATTCATTAAAATTCATAAAGTTTCTGTCTTGTGTGTGTTCTGGTGATTATTAAGGATTGTTTTCCAGGTGAAAGACTTTCCTCATCTGTTACATTGATAACATTTCTCTCCTGTATGTGTTCTCTGATGCAAAGAGAGCTATGACTTCTTTCTGAAAGACTCTCCACATCTGTCACATTGATAAGGTTTCTGATGGGTATTAAGTGCTGACTTGTGGGCAAAATCTTTCCACACTTCTTACATTGATAAGGTTTCTCTCCTGAGTGTGTTCTCTGATGCAAAATGAGGCATGATTTCATTCTGAAAGACTTTTGACATTTCTTACATTGATATGATTTCTCTCCTGTGTGTGTTGTCTGATGATTAGTAAGGCTTGTCTTCCAGGAGAATGACTTTCCACATGCATTACATTCATAAGGTGTCTATCCTATGTGTGTTCTCTAATGGCAAGGTCTATTTTCCTGGTGAAAGACTTTCCACACATCTTACATGTACTTGATTTCTTTCCTGTGTGTATTCTCTGATGGGTAGTAAGGTATGCTTTCAGGGAGAAGGACTTTCCACATTCATTACATCCATAAGGTTTCTCTCCTGTGTGTATTCTCCAACGATTATTAAGGCCTACTTTCTGGTTGAAAGATTTTCCATGTTTGTTGCATTCAGATTGTTTTTTTGTATGAACTCTGCAGTGTCTCCTAAGAGCTTGATTTGTGGGTGTTTTCCCACATCTACTACAATCAGTTGTTTTCTTCCCTCTCTGAACTACTGCTTGGATATTGTGAGTAGACTTATCATAGTTGTCTCTATGCTGGTTATGGTTACTGTCAGAGTCTCCCACAAAAACCCAATTCTGCTTAATATGCTCTGAGGTTAATATGGAAAAAGAGGATGACTTTTACACCCCACTTCCAGAAGCGTCGGAGACACAATCCTCCAAAATGCTCAATGTCATAGGCAATGTGAAGGTTGTTTCCCTATGGGATCTGACTGTCTGCACACAGCCCTAGCTGTAATCCATGAGAGTCCACACTCACAATTGCACCCACAACTCTATTCTGTATTTTTGTTGGCAGTCCTGGGCCTTGAACTTAGCTCCCTGACCAGTGTCCTTGGGCTTTTTCCTCAAAGTTAGCACTCTGCCACTTGAGGCATAGCACTACTTCCAGCTTTTTTTTTTCTTTCTATGGATGCACTACCTAGCAATCGAGCCTGGGCCTTGGTGCATGCTAGGGAAGCACTCTACCAATAGGCCAAACCTCGGGGGCCCTACAACTGTGTTATCTAACATGTACTGAAGTCTGAACCTCAAGATCTAGGGGAAATCACAATTGATGTGCAAATAAGAAATTTGTGCTTTGAATAGACGCCTCAAATATACCCAATTTTTAGGCAGGCGTGGTGGCTCATGCCTACAATTCTAACTACCCAAGGGGCTGAGATCTGAGGAAGGAGGGTTACAGCCAGCTCAGGCACAAAAGACTGTGGAAATCTTATCTCCAATTAACCACCAGAAAATCGGGAAATAGTGCTGTGGTTCAAGAGTAGAGCGATAGCTTTGAACTGAAGAGATCATTGACACCACCCAGGCCCAGAGTTTAAGTCTCATGACCAATTAAAAAGATACCCAGTTTTACATGACAGATCTATTTCTGTGTAAGTCCACTTCTTTACTTGCTCATCTTCCTCCCAACTACAATGGATGGATCTGTAGTGATGGAAGGAGAGAAGGAAGTCAACTCTATGGTTTTTCAATGTGGATCTAACAAGACAAGTACAGGGCTAGCTAAATCCCAGGCAGGAATATGAAACTACCCAGGTGAGATATGTCTACACAGTTCCATGAAAATTCTCCTAAGAGGCCTCTATGCATCTGTCCAAAGTAAATGCACCTCTAAATAACTAAATGCTCTAAATAAATAAATGAATGAATTAAAGAATTCTCAAAATAAAGAAGTAAATGCCATGCCTCTAATCTTAGCCACTCAGTAGGCTGAGATCTGAGGATCACAGTTGGAAGCCAGTGTAGTCAGTAAAAGTCTAAAGGCACTTGTCTTCAATTAGACAGCAAAAAGCCAGAACTTGACCTATGACTCAAACGGTACAGTGCTAATCTTTGAACAACAAAGGGATGACACTCAGGCTGTGGGTTCAAGAGGTAGGACTGGACTACACACCAAAATGTAAATGCTTTGAGGTTTTAACAGGCAAAGCTAACACAATCCCTCCTTGATGGCTCAGAAGTGATTCAGCTCCCGGCCTTTCCTCTGTCTCCAGTACTTCACAGGCCTCTGCCATTGTTAATGAAACCTTATTTCCTACTGGGAAATGTCTTTTCCTAGGACTTCACTGATGTTTGGGAAATGAAATGGCATGTTGGCATAGTCCTAACAAAATAGTCGGCTTGAGCACTTGTGTCATGCTCAGTTCCCCTGTAAACACCCCAGTGAACCAAACAGGCTGAGAGAGGTGCCAAGTATTCCAAGACTTGGCCAGGAGTGGCTGATCAGGCCTGGGTTTGGGGGGGAACACTCACTTTTTCAAGAGAATATCCAGCAACTGCTCCATTGTCCCCCACTCTCTGAAATTGTGCAGGAAATTTCCCACGTAAAAGAGATCACCTATCTGGTAGGCAGGGATCAGCTTTATCAGCAGCATCTCTAGCAGGCCTTCCTCCAGGATCTATAGGATGCAAGGTTCATTCAGAGTCTGAGCTGACTCACCGACACACTATGTTGGCAAAAAAAATGGATCTTTCAAACACAGAAATGGGGGCAAACTTCACACTGAGGAATTGGGATAGAGTAGATTGAAAATGACACAAACTGTCATCTTAGTATAGACACTTGAAAGCACACAAGAAGTTTGTAGTGTGTGGGGAGGATGATGATGGTGTCAAATCGGTTTCCTTTCAGGAATATACCTCGTCTGAGTTGCCCTGGAGTTTCCTGGCTTTCTTCCCAGAGAAAGGGCTAATATACTGGAATTTTGGCTTGGCCCTGATGCAGCATCTACATCTTCTAGTGAGGCATCCAAATCTCTCATGCCTGAAACCCAAGTCTCCTGACCTTTGGCAACAGCACAGCAACATCTTTCTTGTTCCTAAGCCACAGGCCAAGTGAGCTGGCTTGAGCTGGTTGTCAGATACAGTGGCTTGGTTACCAGAGTTCCATACTCTGTTCCATTGTGATGGAGGTAGGGTCACCTTTCAGGGCCCAATGGCGAAAGCTCCTTGCTCATAGAAGACCTCACCAAAGATATAATGGAGGCAGAAATCTCCACTCCAACCCACAATATACATGTGGAGGTAGTAAACAGCACACTTTGTTTGTAAAATCCCAACATCTTTAACTAAGCCTAGCTACCAGTCTGGTCTCTGGCTCAAGGAGCCTTTCTTGAGTAAGATCTAAACTTAACTGTCACTATTCCCCTCATCCTTCACAAGCCATTTTGCTTCACAGTGCCTTCTCAGCCTGCATTTTGCCTCTTACACATTTTTTTGCTTTTGCTAGTCCCAGTGCTTGAACTCAGAGCCTGAGCATTGTTCTTGGGCTTTCTTTAGGCTATAGTTGTCTCACCGAGCCACAGCACCACTTCCAGCATTTTCTATGTATGTGGTAGTGAGGAATAAAACCTAAGACTTTTTGCGTGTAGCCAAACACTCTATCACTAGATCAAACTCCCAGGCCATCTTGCACATATTTTTTGACATTGATCGACTAGGACATTGTTAGATTTCTGTATCCTAATCTATTTTTTTTCCTGATGAACATCTGTGCTGTCATCTGTAAAAAATGTAAGTGGGAAAATCACAGAAGTACGGGCGAAAAAAAAAAACCATTACACACATAGAGAAGTGTTCATTCTTTGTAGGATAAAGGATATTTTGATATAGTGATGATGACTGTTATAAATACTATGTCCGGTTTGGGAGTTTGGCCTAGTGGTAGAGTGCCTGCCTAGCATCCATGAAGATCTGGGTTCTATTCCTCAGTACCATGGAGATAGAAAATCTAGATGTGGCAAGGTGGCTCAAGTGGCCGAAGGATAGACTTGAGAAAACCCAAGGACAGTGCACAGGCCCTGAGTTCAAGCCACAGGACTGGCAGAAGAAATAAAAGAATGTACTTTTTACAAACTATTCACTCACAGCATTTGCCTCTGAAGTCTTTGCTTCTGCATCTTGTGACCTATTCCTTTCCCTCAAAGTAGAAAAGAAAAACAGATTTCATAACTTGCTATGCTTTTGTCCAATCTCTGGATATTAATTCAAGATACAATATTGCCTGAGATATTGTGTGTGTGTGCATGTGTGTGTATGTGTGCCAGTGTGTGCATGCACATGTGTGTATAGGGTTTTGGGTTTACTCTCATGGCCTATGGGATAACCCTGAGCATCTTTTCCTGAAAGGTATTGGTCTTTCGCTTCTAGCTTATTGTAGCTAATTGGAGTTGAGAAATTCACACAATTTCTTGCCCTGTGCATTGGAACTGAATTCTCATATGCCCAGTGCTGGGTTCTCATACTGTTAATTGTAGCTATAGAGAAGGCTGAGATCTGAGGATCCTGGTTAGAAGCCAGCCCTAGAAAGAAAGTCAGTGATAGAGATCTTTATCTTCAGTTAAGCACACACAAAAAAAGGGAAAAGTGGAACTGTGACTCTGTTCCTCTTGTACCAGCCATGAGAAAAATTGTAATTGGCAGCACCTGGTCCTTGAGAGGTATCCTTAGTACTGGTTTAAAAAAAAGAAGTAAAATAATGAAAAAAATTAAAACTTGCTGAGGACTTTATAAGGATAAAGGTTCCTGAATAATCTTGTCCTTTCAGATTCCCCCAAGTGCTTATGTCTATCTACATTTCATCAAAGTAATGTAAAGGCATTTACACATATTCTGTCTTTCTTAAACAGAGATAACCATCCAGAGAAACACACACACAAACTCACATGTACTATACCACACACCCATATGTGTCTGGCTATGAATGTATGTATAGTCATATATATTAATCTGTCTCTCTATACAAATACATAAATGCATAAAGAATATGTATTTAGACAAACAGACAGGATACATAGATAGTTCTCAGGGATTTCCAGATTGTGTACAAGTCCTCTGAGTGCAACTTACCATTCCATTGTTTGTCCAGTTAGAGTCCCTCTAACTTTTGGCCAGCTCCTTGTCCTTTGCTACTCTGCTTTTAGATTTTTCTCGTATTAATCCACAAAACCTTTTTTTATCACTTGTCTAGCTATTTCATGGACGAAACCAGCATTCCTCCAGACTTAGATCCCCATTCCACCAGAACATACAAGGGTGGATTAGGTGTGGGGTCTGCAGGTGGATCAGAGCCTGTTTAATTTGGAGGGGATTTTTCCACTATAGGAAATGGAATACAAATTTAGAATCTGCATTCATGAGGTGACAAACTGGTAGAAGTTCTTATCAAACGTTGCAATGCATACTTCCAGCTTAGGACATGGGTTGATGACCCAGCACTACAGAGAATGTATTCACCCAAGTCCAATGGGACCCTGAACTTTGAGCCCCCTCTCATGAGGCATAGTGAATGGAGCCAAAGTGCAACCCAGTTAAGCAGCAGATCAAGCTTCCCATCTTCAGTATGGTATCGTTTGAAAACTGTGCATAGCTAACATTTGAGGTTCTGTTTGAAGCCAGCCCAGAAAAGAAAGTCCAAGAAACGCTCATTTCCAATTAACTGCCAAGAAAAAGCCAAACACAGAGATAAAGCTCAAGAGAGGTAGAGAGTCATCTGTAAAGCATGAGTAGTTAGACCCTGCAGCAACCACACTATCTGACCTTGAAAACACCTCTGCCTGCACCCCAGCATGTATCCAGCTTCTGGGGGTGACAGAGCCCCCTGCGCCCCTTGCAAATCTGCACTGCCTCTGACATCTGTGGTGTTAACCTCACTCTGTGGGTTCTGCGAAGAGCTATCAACACTGCAGAAGGAGCCAACTATGCCCTAACTCCCACTGTCCCCTGGGACCCCTAGCATTCTCCCATCTGCACCCCTCCTGTGGCCTCTGGTCCTAGAGAGCCCTCCTGCTCTGTCCAGCACTCACATGAAGTGCATATTTCTTCTCCTGGGGCAACTTCTCCACAGAGAGAACATGACATGGCCACTCTCCATGGCAGGGGTAGAGCCTGCTAAAGCAGCTAATCAGTGATAAGGACATAAAGTGATGAACAGAATGCTTAGGCCCTTATGGAAGATTGTCTGCAAAATCCAAGGGAGAATGAAATTGGTGGGAACCAGGGATTAGGTTGTGGGCATGGCACTTCCTTGCAAAGGGTGGAGCAGGGGACGTTACAAGCTGGAGCATGCACAGGATGGGTGATAGGCCATGGGAAGCTGCTGGGCCACCCCCTTCTGCATCTCAGCCTTTGGGTTTGAGCTCTGTGATCGCCATGGTGTGCATTCTGTGCTCTGGATGGCAGAAGGAAGGGCCCCTGGAATACAAGTGTAGTCCCTTTGTGAGGGGGGAAGATGTAGCCTGGATATCCAGTCCCAGAGGAGCTGGGAGTGGGGTAGAGGGGAATGCGAAGACTGGGGGGTGAGGGGTGCAGGCAGTCACGGTCATGACACAGGTAATTCTGTCTGTGGTGTGAGTGCCTCCCAAAAGCACAGCCCCATTGTAAGGAAATGGAAAGACTTAGCAGAGATTTATAATAGAACAAAACCAAGATACATAAGGCCACATAGAATGATGCTAAATGAAAAGACCTCCAGAATATACAAACAAAAGGCATATAAAGAGTAATTGTTGTCCTTCATGTACTATGTTATCTCTGATCTCTTTTGCTATCCCTTGGTTATCTCATATTGTTACTGTGTTTCAACTTGTTATCTGATATATTGAATATATGCATATTTGGTTATTTAAAATAGGATAGGAAAGGGTGGAAAACAAGAAGAGGGATGGGGGTAGGGGAGGAAAACGGGGACAAAGTCATGAGAAAGCATATCAATGCTTGTGAGATAATGCACCATCTGTCTTGTGAATATAACCCTTCTATTAATTACAATAAAAATATACGAAAAAAAAAGAAGCCAGACTATGCCTCCATGGAATCATCAGATGAGGATGGTGAATTTCAGTTCATTAAGAAAGCCGAAGAACATGAAGCATAGTCAGAGCAACAAGAGGAGTCATCTGTGTTGCTTACAAAACTGTCAGTGAAGAAGTGGAAGAGACTGGCTAAACATGGAAAAACAAAGGGAACCTGAAGTGTTAGGAGAAAGTAGGAGATGCCTGGCAGATTGAACAAGATATCAGTCAAGAAAAGGAACTAGAAATGCATGATTCTTTTTGTGCGATTGCTCAATATCTTTCTGTATGTTAGCTTAATGTATTATTGGCCATAACCATCCAAGAGAGACTGTCCTCCTGACAAACGAACATGCAATCTGGATTTGTATATGCAATCATTGCACAATGAGAACATGGAACATAATACTGTACTTCAATTACCTACCACATTTCTCCCTATATCTAGTTGTCTCTCTCATCCCTTAGATTTTTGCCAGTGCTAGAGCTTGGACTTAGGGCTTGAGCACTGTCCTTGGACTTTCTCAAGGCCAGAACTCTACCATTTGAGCCACCACACCACTTCCAGCCTTTTCTATGTATGTGGTACTGAGGAATCAAACCTGGGTCTTTGTGCATGCGAGGATAGCACTCTACCCGTAGGAAAAACTCCCAGACCACATCCCTCGGATTTCCATAATCATCTTCTAACTAGCTGCTCTTCCTCATCTTTTCCATGTTTCTAATTTTTTTGTAGGGAGGTCATGGGGCTTGATCTTCTCCTGGGCACTGTCCTTGAGCTTTTCAGCTCAAGGCTATTGCCCTATCCTAGGCCTGAGGGTTGTCCTTGAGGTCTTCAGCTCAAGGCACTATCCTTGAGCAAAGCCCCACTTCCTGTTTTCTAGAGTTTAACTGGGGATAGGATTCTCAAATCCTTTTGTGCCTGGGCAGGACTTGAGCTTTGATCCTCAGATCTCAGCCTCCTGAATAGCTAGGATTACAGGTGTGAGCCATTGTGCCCTGCCAAGCTTGTAACTTTTGACACTACTGTTAAGTTTAACAAATCTATGTCTTAGTAGTGTTTGGCCACAAAATTCTGAAGGGAGCTGGTTAAAGGAATAATTACTGGTGGTAGAAAGATATTCATCATCCTGTTAATTTCACCTCCAGAACAGTGAGAAAACACAGGCTCTTCACTTTATGAACACTGGTGTTTTATTAAAACTCATTCAGCAGAACAAAAGAACAGGCTACGAGTCACAAGTGATTCATCATCAGTGAGTAATTAAATATAAAGGCAACACTGAAGTCATTTTGGACTTACTCATCCAAAACCAAATATTTAAGACTCTTGTCTTTACCCAACAAAGAAACCAGAAGTATAGCTGGGGCTCAAGTGGTAAGCATTAGCATTGGGCAAAGATGCTAAAGGAGTGCTTATGCTCTAAGTTCAAGCTAAATGACTTGTGTACACAGACAAACACACACACACACACACACACACACACACACACACACACACACACACACAAAATATATCCCCCAAAATGTGTCCTTACATGTTTTCTGAAGGTTTCCTAAATAACTTGAGGCATAACGTGATGAAAAGCATTTTCCTATTGTGCAAATTTTGCAATAAACAAGGAATAGTATCTTCCATCATACCTTCCATTCAAAAATTGAATTTGAAATAGTAAGTCATTTCTGTTTTAATGCATGGACCACACACAGAAGACTTTACAGGAGCAGTGGAGAAATTGATGCTCTCAGGTCCTTGGCTCAAATTGTGAGTCTTTCCCCATCCATCACTCCCCAGACCATCGTGAAGATTCTTATTCCAGTCTCAGTAGGACAGAGCTCTTATTACTGAGTTAATAAAATCAACTTCACAAAATATTCCCTATTATAAAAGCCACAAGACAACAACTTCACTCTCTTAATTATTTGTAAAGCCTGAAGTAATTAATGCCCATCATTTGTGTTCATTTCCTCTGGATAATATTCAGGGATTTCACCACTAAACACAATGAGAAGTGTTGGCTCAGTAAGTGCCCAAGCTGAAGAGTCATTTCCATTACACCTAGCTTACCTCTGCCATGCAGAATTTCTTGTCCAGTTTAATAGTCTCTCTCTGTGTCTCTCTGTCTCTCTCTCTGTCTCTCTCTGTCTCTGTCTCTCTTACCCCCCCTCTTTCTCTTTTTGGTGACAATCCTCAGGCTTGAACTCAGGGCCTGAGCTTCTTTTGCTCAAGATTATCACTCTATCACTTGAACCACAGTGCTGCTTCTGGCTTGCTTTTTATGTAGTAATTAGGAATAGAACCCAGGCCTTCATGCTTGTTAGTTAAGCTACACAGTCACCCCATATACAGGTTTCTGACAATGGTTTTTCTATATTGTATTTATTTCTTCTCTGAGTGCTCTTAATGCTTGCTGAAGGTTGACTTGTTTTGAAGAACTTCCCCTAATGCTTACATATTCAGAGATTCTATATATAGCTAAAAGTTTTTCATTACTCAGAATTTCTCTCTTGTGTATGTTCTGAAATGTACTGAAAACTAACTTTTGATTAAAAGTCATTGCACATTTGTTATATTCATTGGTTTTCATTTCTTCTATGTGAATCAGGTTTGTGATGAACACAAAGGTATGCCTTCCCGGTCAAACACTTCCCACATTTGTAGTATTCATAAGGTTTTTCTCTTCTGTGTTCATTCTGTAGTTAGCCATGGGTTCATGATAGATTTTTCACATTCCTTACATTCATATGGTTTCTATCCTGTGTGTGTGGTCTCATGCAAATTCAAGTATGACTTCTTGAAAAACTTTCCCTTTTATTTCATTCATAGGATTCTCTCCTATGGGTGTTTAGTGATAAATCCTTAGTTGTGCCTTTTGGGTTAAAGACTGAAAATTTGCCACATTCATTAAGGGTTTTATCTTGTGTTGGTTGTGTGACACAAGCTGAGTTTTCTTTCAAAGACTAAAAAGTCTTTCCCATTTATTACATTGCTACGGCTTCCCTAGTGTGTGAACTCCCTTATGCTTCCTGAGGGGTGAAGACTGCATGAAGGATTTTCCACTTTGGTTACATTACTAAGGTTCATCATATGTGTGAATTCTGTTATGCCTCCCTAGATGTGACTTCCACCTGAAGGTCTTTCCACATTTGTTGCACTCATAAGTTTTCTCTCCTGTGTGTGTTTTCTGATGCAAATTGAGGGTAGACTTCCATCTGAAAGACTTTCTACATTGGTTACATTCATAAGGTTTTTCTCCTCTGTGAATTGTCATATGTCCGTTGAGGTCTGATTTCCATGTGAAGGATTTTCCACATCTGTTACACTCATAAGGTTTCTCTCCTGTGTGTATTCTCTGATGAACATGGAGTTTTGCCTTCCAGGTGAAAGACTTTCCACATTCACTACATTCATAAGGTTTCTCTCCTGTGTGAGTTCTATTATGCATTGCAAGGTATGACTTCCATGTGAAGGCCTTTCCACATGTGTTGCACTCATAAGGTTTCTCCCCTGTGTGTATTCTCTGATGAACACGGAGTTTTGCCTTCCAGGTGAAAGACCTTCCACATTCACTACATTCATATGGTTTCTCTCCTGTGTGAGCTCTATTATGCGTAGCAAGATATGACTTCCACTTGAAGGTCTTTCCACATTTGTTGCACTCATAAGGTTTCTCTCCTGTGTGTGTTCTCTGATGCAAACTGAGGGAATACTTCTGTCTGAAAGACTTCCCACATTGGTTACATTCAAAAGGTTTCTCTCCTGTGTGAATTGTCGTATGTCTCTTGAGGTTTGACTTCTGTGTGAAGGACTTTCCACATCTGTTACACTCATAAGTTTTCTCTCCTGTGTGTATTCTCTGATGAACACGGAGTCGTGCCATCCAGTTGAAGGACTTTCCACATTCATTACACTTATAAGATTTTTCTCCAGTGTGTGTTCCCTGATGAACAATATGTTGTTCCTTCCACATGAAAGACTTTCCACATTCATTACTTTTATAAGGTTTCTCTCCCATGTGTGTTCTCTGATGAACTCGAAGGTGTACATTCTGGGTGAAAGACTTTCCACATTTGTTATGTTCATAAGGTTTCTCTCCTGTGTGTATTCTCTGATGCAAAGTGAGGAATGACTTCAGTCTGAAAAACTTCCCACATTTATTGCATTCATAAGATTTCTCTTCTTTGTGAGTTCTCTGATGCCTGCTGAGAGCTGACTTCTGGGTGGAAATTTCATTACGTTCCTCATATTTGTAAGGTTTCCCTTCTGTTCGAGATCGAGGTCGGAACGTGTGGTCTGATTTCTCAGAAATTAAATTTTCACACTTGATATACTCATCGGATATCTTAGGATATTTGCTCTGAGGTATTGTAAGGTGTATTTCATTACTGATAGATTTCTCACATTCACTACATGTACGAGGAGTCTCTCCTGTGTATATTTTCGGATGTGTAGTGATGGTCAGTGTTAAGTACAATATTTTTCGACACACAGTACATTCAGCATTTTTCCTCCCTCCCTGAAGAATTTCTTGGGAAGGGAGAACATTACTATGAAACTGCAGCTCTTTTGGACTGTCACAATTTTGACTAAAATGCTCTGAATATCTGAGGGATTGTTCAACCACAGGAGACATACGAGTCCTATATGCAGCATGCATCTCATCAGGCTCAGGAGAGAGAAGCATGTTCTGACACTTAATGAACTCCTCAGTCCTCAACTCTAAGGTGTTGCCACTATTACTAATCACCTCTGGCTTATGTGTGGAGCTCAAATTAAAAGTTGTTGCTAATCTCACATTTTCCTCTGCTTGGATACTACTTGCAACTGCTACTTCACAAAGACATGCATGTGGACTTTCCTCGCAGGTCTTAAACACATTCTCCATTACTTGGACATCTAAAATGAATTATAGAAAAGAAAACACAAACATTCATGAGATCCAAATATTCCTTAATGTAAAGGTAAACTCTTAGATATTTTAAAATATAAAAGTGGAAATTGATTTGTGAGAAATATATGCATTTCTCTCTAACATATTAAGAATATTTTACAATGACCAATAATGTTTTTCTGTGTTTTAGTTTTCTTTTTATATAACAGGAAATATTTATTCAAATTACCCAACTATGTATTGCTACAGTTTTAAGCTGAGTACTGCCTATGGTATACCTGTGGCTGTTTTTCAAATATTGTTTTATTTATATATTGGGGAATAGCTGTCTTTTTTATGAGAAATAATTGATATATTGTGCTGGTTTGCTTGTTTTTTAAACTTTCTTTGTTTTCCTTTTTTTTTCTTGGTTCATAGCCCTGGGCCCTGTCCCTGAACTCTTCAGCATATGGCTACAGCCCCTATCCTTGGGCTATAGCCCCACTTTCTGTTTCATAGAGGTTAACTGGTGATAAGAGTCTCAGGTCCTTTTGTGCCCAGGCTGGCTTTGAACCTTGATCCTCAGATCCTGAGTAGCAGCTAGAATTACGTTAACCAGCTCCAATGCTGCTTTGCTTCTTAACCATTAAGTGAGGAACAGGAATATTTTCTAGACTCAGAGGCCACAAGAGTGGTTTATATGTCTGTTTGCCTTTGATGTAAGCAAGAACGGTTCTTGAGAGTAAGGACTTAAACTTACATCTCTTCAGTCATAACTTCTCACTAACATCTCAATTTAGGTACTTGTGGGAATTTGGAAATTTGTTTCTTTCCATTTGAAGTCTCATCAAAATTCCTTTTCTGACACTCCTGTAACTTAGACACATGGAAGACCAGAAATACTTTATCTCATTGCCTAGTTAATTATCTTCTCTAGACTAAAACATCATGTATATTTTTTCCCTTCTACTCCTGGCCTTGAACTTAGGACCTGACCACTGTCCTTGGGTTTTCTCAAGGACAGAACATTACCAAATAAGTCATTACTTCCAGCTTTTTCTATGTATGTGGTACTGAGGAATCGAACCCATGTCTTTGTGCATGCTAGGCAAGCACTCTACCACTAGGCTCAACTAGTAGCTGGAAAGGTTTGGTTCTGAATCCCAGTCTCTGCCTACCAGTCAAAAGCTATTATCCTTACCAGAGAATAAAGCCCTGACTTATTCCTTGTTCCCTCATACCTTTATAGTCTTAGTTTCAAAAAAAATGACATCTCATTTATACCTTTCTTTCTTTCTTTGTCTCTTTTTTTTTTTCTTTGTCACTCATGGGACTTAACCTCTGGACCTGCGTGTTGCCCCTGAGCTCTTCAGCTCAAGGCTACTGCCCTACCTAATTGAGCCATAGTCCCACTTCCCATTTTCTATTGGTTCATTGGAGAGAAGAGTCTAAGTTCATTTTCTTATTGGTCTGGCTTTGAACTTTGATCCTCAGATCTCAGCCTCCTAAGTTGCCAGGATTACAGGCTTGAGCCACCAGCACCAGGCTTTCTTATTTTATTTCGTTTCACATTGATTTCCACAGAGAAATCTACCTTTAACTCTACTGCCACATAGAATTCATTATATCACCATATGATTCTTGGGGTTGGGAGTTTGGCCTAGCATGCACAAAGACCTGGTTCAATTCCTTGGTACCACATACACAGAAAAAAGCCAGAAGTGGTGCTATAGCTCAAGTGGTAGAGAGCTAGCCTTGAGAAAACCCAAGGATCGTGCTCAGGCCTGAGTCCAAGGCCAGGACTGACAAAAAGAAAAATGATTCTGGGCTGGGAGTCTGGCCTAGTGGTTAAAGTGCTTGCCTAGCATGCATGGAGACCCAGGTTCGATTCCTCGGTACCACATACATAGAAAAAAGCCAGAAGTGGTGCTGAGGCTCAAGTGGTAGAGCTCTAGCCTTGAGAAAGTCCAAGGACAGTGCTCAGGCCCTGAGCTCAAGCCCAGGACTGGCAAAAAAAAAAAGAAAAAGAAAAATGATTCTTTATTCATTCACAAAGAATCCCCTAGGTTCCACACACAGGACTTAGGGTAACTAAGAACATTATTACTCAGTACATCCCAACATGAACTTACCAACTAGGCTCAGCCTCCAACATCAATATGAAGATGCCTTAACTCACCTGTGATATTCTTGTCAGAGGAATTTCCCATCCAGGGTTCTGCACCTTTCTCTAACTTGACAATCAATACAGGTTTGGGAACACAGAGCCCTGTAAATTAGAAATAGTGGAAAAATATTGCTTATGCTGGGTCATCATTGCTTTAAGATCTCAGACATCCAGCTCACAAGGTAGCTATTCAATCTTTTCTTTATTTCTCACTGGCTCCATGGTTGACATTTCCCTAGCTCTGGATTCATTTTGTATGACATAAACTTAGGTCTTTTGCTCAAGGCTGGAAATTACCAGTTTGAGGTCCAGCTCCACTGACATGCATGGGTCTTCAGGCATGCTAGACAAAGCACTCAACCACAAGGCCAAATTCCCTGCCCTCCACTAACATTTTTGAGGGGTTAATTGCAGTTATAGAGTTTAATGGGGACTTTTCTGCCATTGCTGGCTTCAAATTAGAATTCTCAGATTTCTTCCTCCTGAGTGTCTAAGAATACAGGCCTGAAATGAAACGTTGTACGTATTTCAGGTTTCCATTATAAACTTACTGTTTAGTGATTTGTAGATCCTATTCCAATAATGATATATATTCTATTCTAGATAATTTATCCACTTACAATTACTGTGTAAGTTTGGAATGTTGTCTCCATTAGTGGTAACATAATTTAGAACTTCTGTCAAAATGCTGATTAGGTATCCTGAAGAATGAGAACAAAATTACCTTAGGTTTTCCTGAGAAAGAAATGATACTTCTCAGGGACTGGAATCTTACGTTTAAAAAGCATTGAAAGTTTGGTAAATATTCACGTATCTACAAAATAACAAGGCAATTGACCTTATAAGTTAATTTGACTTTTGCTCACCTAATGACACCAGATTGCTGTAGGTCTCCAGCATTACATCTCTGTACAGGGTCCTCTGAGCATTGTCCAGATCCTGCCACTCCTCCCAGCTGAAGTCTACAGCCACATCATCAAATGACACAGACTTCTGTAATGGCACATTTCCATCAAGCAATTAGCCCTGAGTTATAAACACACCATGTCTGGAATTTTATTCTTCTACATGAATGCTTTAGACTTCTATAAAATATTGACCTGAAGAGCTTAGGGATGATGCCTAGGCCCAGAGTTCAAGTCCCATGACCCAAAAAAGAACAAAAAGGCAAACCAGGTGTTGGTGGCTCACACCTATAATCCTAGATACTCAGGAGACTGAGATCTGAGGACCATGGTTCAAAGCAAGCCTGGCACAGAATTCCATGAGACTCATTTCCAATTACCCACCTGAAATTGGGTAATGGCTTGTGGCATATAATGGCAGAGCAACTGTGGTACCAACAAAAAAGGAGAGGGGAGGCAACAGATTTAGGTTATAAATGAAATTATTCCACTGAAAATAAACTACATTATATGATGGCATATGCTGGTACTGTGAGAACATTGTAAAATCTTAGGGTATGAAGTAATAATACAGTGAAGTACATGCACAATGTTAATTTCCTATGTCTGGCATAATAATCAGTTGGGGAAGAAATGTCTTTCCTCTTTTTCATTTTTGTATGTTGTAGGGCTTTTACTCTGGCTCTGAGCACTGTTCCTGAGCTCTTCACCTCAAGGCCACCATCCTACCTAGGAAGATACAGTGCCACTTCCCATATTCTAATGGTTGGCTGGAGATGAGAGTTTCACAGACTTTTTAATGGCCAGGTTGGCTTTGAACCAAATCCTCAGATATCAGCCTGATATCTGAGTAGGTAGGATTACAGGTATAAGTCTCTGCACCTGGCAAGAAATTTATTTGTTGCTGTTTTATATTACTACAACAAGTTTACTGTATGTTTTACTTTTTCAAAAGCACTAAGGGTTCAGACTGAGGATGGCCTTTGTTCTGTACATACTGGGGTAGTGTTAGAGAAAGGTCAGCTGTATGGTCAAATTTATTATAAAAACTAGTAGTAGCAAAGTATATGTGAAATTTAGTCTGTGGTTACTTCTTTATGAAGAAGACAGACAAACTATTAAAATACATTATAGCTACAACATAATAGACTTTTCAAAGGAATATATAAACTGGGCATGGTGGTTCACACCTTTAATCTTACTTACTCAGGAGGCTGAGATCTGAGGATCAAGGTTCAAAGCCAAGCCAGGAACAAAAGGATCTGAGAATCTTATACCCAGTTAACCTCTAGAGAATGGAAAGTGGGGCTTGGCTCAAGGGTCAGTCAGTAGCCTTGAGTTGAAGAGCTAAGGGACAACACCCAAGCTGAGTTCAAACCCCATGACCCACCAAAAAAAAAAAATCAAAGGAATATATTAGGTTTCTTATATTTGTGAGATGCACAGATTCAACTAACCATAAAACCAAAATGCCTGAAAAACTACGGTGCCTGTATTCAACATGCAGCCTTTGGGAAAAAAAGAAACAAAAAACAAAAAACTGTCATTATCCTATGAACAAAGTAGTATAGAAAATACATAGGATTAAAAGTGTAATAGGCATGATAGATGATTTACAGTGTAGGGAAGGATGTGTGAACATTATATGGAAGCCACATAAGAAATGAATATCAGATGAGACAATCAGATAATAAATAGCCCAAGGGCCATTAAAATGAAATTGTATTAATATTGTATTATATAAGGTACCATTTGATTTAAACAAAAGCAAAAAACAAAATTCAATAAGCTATCCAAAGAGACATACATTGAATACAGAGAAACAAAAATACGTAAATACGAAAATGCCACATGCAAAGATCACTAATAAGCTGGGTGACAGTAGCTCAGGCCTGTAATCCAAGCTACTCAAGAGACTGAGAACTGAGGATTGTGGATCAAAGACAACTTGGGCATGGAGCATGAAAGTCCATGGATGCTCACCTCCAATTAACTGCCAGAAAACTGAAAGTGGTGCCTTGGCTCAAGTGATAGAGTGATAGTCTTAAGCTGAAGAACTCAGGAACAGTGCCCATGCCCAGCGAACAAAAAAAATAAAAATCACTAATGAGGGCCAGGAGCATGGTCTAGTGGTAGAGTGCTTGCCTAGCATGAATGAAGCCCAGGGTTCAATTTGCTAGAAACACATACACAGATAAAGCTCAAAGTGGGGCTTACCTCAAGTGGTAGAGCAATAGCCTTAAGCAAAAAATATCTAAGAACAGTGCCCGCGCCCTGAGTTCAAGCCCCAGGACTGACAAAAAAAAGAAAATTACTATTGGAAAACACAAACAGTGATAATATGAAAAGAAATAAATATTAAACATCAGCACAAATCGTTTCACCACAGATACACAACACTTGATTAGAGACAAATCATACATCTGGATAATAAAAGTTGAATGCTGAAAAGGAGGTCTCCAAGGATGTTTAATAGGCCATGAAATTATAATTTTTTAAATCTACCATTACTACTGGAAAATTAATATTCCTCTTCCTGATAGAAGAACCAGACAAAAAAGTCAGCAGGAAGGCCGGGAGTTTGGCCTAGTGGTACAGTGCTTGCCTAGCATGTATGAAGACCTGGGTTTGATTCCTCAGTACCACATGTTGGGGCCTGATCCCCATCTCTGAGACCTGTTCATCATTCCTGCTCAGGGACCATTAATGGGCTTTGGCCAGGCATTTCTCACGTTCTTTGCATACCTCTCTTAAGGCATCTCTGTGTACATGATTCCACTGAGCCTCCCCCACCCCCCCGGAGCGCAGGTCGCCAGTGCTTTCCTGCACTTGTCCCACCCAGTACCTAAAAGTTTGCTCCAGACTCTTAGTGATAGCTAGTTTCCCAGTTCCCACCTTCCCTTTCCCCAACTGTGTATAACTAAGTGCCTGTTGCAATAAAAGTGAGATCTGATGCACTTTCATGGCTGACACAGCTCCTGGCTCAGTGTGGTTTCTTCCCCGGTAATTGGGGGAGGGCTGTGTCATCAATACTTACTACCTCGCTAGGTTCCAAGAGACTTCAGGCTGGCCCTGGGTGTCCCTCCCCATACCCTTGTTGCTCCAGAGTAGCAACACCACATACATAGAAAAAAGCAGCAAGTGGTGCTGTGGCTCAAGTGGTAGAGCTCTAGCCTTGGGAAAGCCCAAAGACAGGCCCTGAGTTTAAGGCCCAGGACAGGCCAAAAAAGAAAAAAGAAAAAAAAAGCAGTCAGAAGAAACACACGCCTTTTCTTAACCTAAATGCTATTTATAAAGCACTGTCAAGTTACAATTACCAAAGCAGACATTCTGGAAGTAAATCTCAAAATAAACTTTCTAGAAATCAATATGAGAAATAAAAAGCTACAAGTTATAAATACATTAAAGTCAAATAATACATTTCTGTGAGTGAAATAAACACAGGGAAACTTGAAAGATCTGGAAGAAATGTACACTATCATGGTGACTTAGAGAATGTTAAAGGTAGTCTCTTTCTTCACCTTTGAAATAAAAACAAACCATTTTTATTTGTACGGTGTATTCACCTGTTATCTTCTGGGTTGTGGGGGGAAGCCAGAAAACTGAAGGGAAGTAGGGTGAAAAAGTACAGCTGCACAGTACTCAGAACTAGTTCAAGCCACAGGTCTGGTAAAAAAAAAAAAAGGGGGGGGTAGCTGCGGAAGGTGGGGATGGTGGCTCACTTTTATAATCCTAGCTACTCAGGAGGCTGAGATCTGAGGATCAAAGTTCAAAGACAGGTTGGTACAAAAAGACTTGGCTCCAGAGTACGGTGGTAGCCTTCAGCTGAAGAACTCAGGGACAGTGCCCAAGCTGAGTTCAAGCTCCATGACCCACACACACACACACACAAAAAAGAATATGGAAAAATCTGGATTCTGTGAACTTGATCAAGGATATAAATCGTGTACATGTCTCTTTTCCTGTTGAAATAACTAATTGTTTGGAAATATTTTTGAAGTTTTTACCTAGAAATGTACACTATAAATGGAATTATTAACAAACACATATGGACAAAAGATACATATTATTGTAATATGTGTATGCTGCTTTTAGCTTTTGTATCTTTTCACTGACGATGGTTCAAATGAATCACATATTCCTGAATCATTTCTTCCAGTTGATAAATGCCACACATGTTAGCTTGTACTAAAGTTCTTGAGAAATCAAAAGCAATTACTAAGCAAATGTCTGTAAGATTTTTCCATCAGTGATATTTCAAATATAAAAACCCTACTCACTGTATTATTTAGTATCAATACCAGCTTCTAACTTACACTGGCAGTGGATGAGAATCTTCAAATGTACTGAACAGAAAAAAGAAAACTACAGTACCACATCAAATGAGGTTGGACCACTTGAAGGCAATACAATCAGGAAAAATCAAATTATTTGGTGTGCATCAATGGGTATACACAGAAATTTCTTATAGGGGGACCAAGAGTTTGGCCTAGTGGTAGTGTGCTTGCTTACAATGCACAAAATCCTGGGCTCGACTCCTTGGTACCACAATCATAGAAAAAGCCAAAAGTGGTGCTGTGGCTCAAATTGTAGAGCTCTAGCCTTAAGAAAACCCAAAAACACTGCTGAGGCCCTGAGTTCAAGCCCAGGACTGGCAAAACAAACAAACAAACAAACAAACAAACAAATAAATTTCTTGTAGGGAGCCCTGAATTTGAGCTAACGGTAAAAAATTCTGAGAGGTTGGAACTCCACCCTGACAACACTCTGAGAGCTGGCCAAGGAAGGGTTAAAACAGACAACTCAGGAAAGGGTTAAGAGACCCTTCCCAAAACTCTTCCCCTTCTTGAGTGCTACGAAGGCTGGGAAATGAACTTTGGATGCTGTTGATTTTTTTTTTGCCAGTTCTTGGTCTTGAACTCAATGCCTGAGCACTGTTCTTGGGTATTCTTCAAGGCAGGCACTCTACCACATGAGTCAGAGCACCACTTCTGCCTTTTTCTTTTTCTCTTTCTTTTTTTGTGGGTCCTGGGGATTTAAATCTGGGCCTGGGCAATGTCCCTGAGCTCTTCAACTCAAGGCTACTGCCCTATCCCTTGAGCCACAGAGCCACTTTCCATCTTCTTTTGATTGATTGGAGATAAGAGCCTCACAGTCTTTAGTGCCCAGGCTGGCTTTGAACTGTGGTCCTCAGATCTCAGCCTCCTGAGTAGCTAGCATTACAAGTGTGAGCCTCTGCACTTGGCAATTCTGGCTTTCTCTGTGTATGTGGTCCTGAGGAATTGAACCTGGGTCTTCGTGCATACTAGGCAAGCACTCTGCTGCTAGACCACACTCATTACCCTGCTGTTGGCCTTTAAGGTGTGATAAAGTGAAGTTCACATTTGGACTTTCTCCAGGCTCTAGTTTTGCAGACTCAAAAGAATAAGTGAACAAGTGTCTCTCCCAAACTCTTTTTTGGCTCTGATTGTAGCATTAATATAGATGCTTTATTTTTTACATGTATCCATGGTAACCTTCCCTGTGTGAACTCTAGCAAATATACTTGCTTTTGTGTACTCAAGTGCCAGTGAGTCTTGGGAGCACTGGCCTCCCCTCCCCCATGATCCCATGTCTCTGTTTATGTCTTTGTATTTTTCTAATTTTCTTTGGCACTGCAATCTTATAGAATTGTCCAGGGTTACAGTTAACAATTTTCCTACATTGTTGATAAGAAAAGTATCAATTTGCAAGGTGTGATGGCTCACGTCTCACATCCTAGCTACTCTGGAGGCTGAGATCTGAGGTTCTCGGTTCAAAGGTCGTTGAAAGCTGATTCAAAAGGTTGAAAGCCAGCCCAAGCACTGAAGTCCATGAGACTCTCACCTCCAATTAACCACTTAGAAAACCAGAAGTGGCTCTGTGGCTCAAGGGGTAGGATAGAAGTCTTGAGCTGAAGAACTCATCCTTAGGACAGCATCCAGGCCCAGAGTTCAAGACCCACAACCAACAAAAAAAGAACAAAAATATCATTTCTAAGAGTCACATCAGGAAGGGCAAATTGATCAGAAAAGCAGGAAGGAAAAGTAGCTCCCAGACAGATCATTTGAAGAAAAGAAAAAAAGTGAGAGACATATGGAGATAAGAAGGACTGAGTAAAAGAAAAGGAGACAGAGAAAAACAAATGCAAAAAAAGACACATGAAGAAAGCTAGTGAATAGGAAACAGACAATGAAGACAGAAATTAGAGAAAAAATCTTGTGACGACACCTTACAAAGAAAAGAGGGATTTCTAGAAAAACCACAAACTGCATAATCAAATATAGCCTAAATTTCACATAAGACAAAGACGACAAAACAGTCCAAGAAGCACATCTAGAGAGTAAATACTTATAGCTTACTCCGTTCCCCAGAACATTAGAAGATATTTATGACCACACTATTTTAGCAACTCCACTAAGGCTTTATTAAGATAATATACTGTTACTCATGAGGATGTGATTTTTGACCAGTTACTAGCGTACTTTCACTTTCCTTGAGACATCACCTCCTAGGTGTCACTGAATCATATAACAAATGTGACTTTTTCTTTCTTTCTTTTTTTTTCCAGTCCTGGGCTTGAGCTCAGGGCTTCAGCATTGTCCTTGGACTTTCTCAAGCCTAGAACTCTACCACTTGAGCCTCAGCACGACTTCCGACTTTTTTTTTTTCTACACATGTGGTACCGAGGAATCGAACCTCGGTCTTCGTGCATGCTAGGCAAGCACTCTACCACTTGGCCAAACTCCCAGCCGTGACTTTTTCTTACAGCAAGAAAAATTTTTAAAAAATGAAAAAAATTGAAGCAAATCTGCACTCAACTTAGAATATGTAGATTTTAAAGTTTGCCAAACTATCTTTATGTGACTTATGCACATGTCCCTGAAGCTGAATATTTGCTTATGTCCCTAAAGCTGAATGTTTTTCTGTTTTTAAATCTTGAACACCCTTGTATTAATAAAATGAAATGTAAAACAAAGTGCAAAAAAGCAACTCACCAGAGATCCTTTCATTGTTTCTTGCTGTTGAGAATGAACACAATATTGTGGAAGCGTGGCTGGAAGAGAAGGCAAATGAGGTTGTCAGGAAAGAACCTGTGTGATTTTGCCCCAGATTTTCCTGCTCAAAACATTATATAAGTTAGGTGTGGTGGCTCACGCTTGTAATCCTAACTACTCAGGAAGCTGAGATCTGAAGATCAAGGTTCAAAGCCACCCAGGACAGAAAAGAACCTGAGATTTAGCCTCAAGAAACTAGGAAGTGGGGCTTGGCTCAAGGGTAGGATAGTTGTCTTGAGCTGAAGTTCTCAGGGACAGTGCCCAGGCCACGTTCAAGCCCCAGGACCCCCCCGCCCCACCATGCACACAAGAAAATTATAGATAAATAAATAAATAAACCAACTAACATGACGCAAAGGTTAGAAAAGCAAAACCTTTTTCCTCTCTCTCTCTCTCTCTCTCTCTCTCTCTCTCTCTCTCTCTCTCTCTCTCTCTCTCTTTCTCTCTCTCTCTCTTTTTATCAGTCATGGGGCTTTGACTCTGACCCAAGGCATTATCCCTGAGGTCTTCAGCTCAAAGCTACTTACCCTATCGCTGGAGCCACAGAAGCATTTCCTCTTTCCTAGGAGTTAAGAGTCTCACAGTCTTTAGTGCCTGGCCTGGCTTTGAGCTGAACTCCGGAGATCTCAGCTTCCTGAGTAGGTAGGATTACAGGTGTGAGCCACCATGCTGGCTAAGCATTCTTTTCTTTTTTTTTGTCAGTCTTGGTCTTGATCTCAGAGCCTAAGCATTGTCCTTGGGCTTTTCTCAAGGCTAACGCTCTACCACCTGGGCCATAGCACCATTTCTGGCTTTTCTATGTATGTGGTACCAAGGAATCAAACCCAGATCTTCATGTATGCTGGACAAGCACTCTACCACTAGGACAAACTTCTGGCCCCGCATAAAGCTTTCTTATGGGAGTAGAATCTTTTATGTTTCAAATAAAGCCTTAAACTCTTCACCTATGCCCAACCCACACTCCATTAATTAGTAGGCATTATAAAATCAATTCATTTCTAGGTTAAACATGTAAAGAACCCTGGACATCCTCCTGGAGATATAGCACCTAATAAACGTACATCATAAAATACCCCAAACAACTATCCTCAGCCAAGGATGAAAAATATCGGATTTTGGGTTTTTTTTATTGTTTGTTTTGCTTTTTGGTCAATCATGGGACTTGACCTCCGGGCCTGGGTGCTGTCCCTCAGTTCATCATCTGAAGGCTACCACCCTACCCATGAGCCAGAGCACTGTCCTTGAGTTCTTCAGCTCAAGGATACCACCCTACCCTTGAGACAAGCCTAATTTTCCATTTTCTAGAGGCTAATTGGAGATAAGAGTCTCAAGGTCCTTTTGTACCCAGGCTGGCTTTGAACCAAGATCCTCAGATTTCTCAGCCTCCTCATAAGACATTTTAAAGGAGTGTTTATGCTTCACTGACATCAACTGGAAATAGAATTTCTTAAGAAAAATAATACTTCTTTGGGCAGATTGTGACAGAACAGTAACAGTAGCTAAAACTTCAGGATAGGTAACATCTACAAATCATACAACGTTGACCAAGATACATTACCACACCAAAAACCTTGTATAATTTTCATTACAAAGCCAAAGATCCCACCCCAACACTTTTTCAACAGTCAGAATGAGCCAACACGCTAAAGCTAGCATCAGCAACTCCATAGATGGGTCATTTGGGATAAGTCTGAGAGATCATGTACTAGAAATGAGAGTGGGAAGAAGCTGAATAATTTGAAAGACTAGAATAAGTGGTTAGTACCTAGAAAGATACTCTGGTTGGACAGTTATCCCTGTACTCCAAACCATGACCTCATGTCCTTGCTAATATTTAGGCTGTGGCTTATTCCTCAGGCCAGCTCATTTAATTTCCTAAAAGTTGTTCTAAACCTTTGAACATCACCAATTGATTGAGAGTGTTGGAGGAGAGTACAACGTGAAACTTGTGCTCTGGGAAGCAGAACCAATTATTGCTGAAGGCAAGGAAAGCTAAAAACATCTTCCTCTTCCTGTGCTTTTCTGCCTATGTTGTGTAGGGCTTGGCAGAGTTGGTAAAATCTATCCTTTTAGGAGGGAGACTCCTATTCATAGGGTGACCTACTTCAAACATTGCCAGGCTCCATTTCTAAAAACATAGGACCAGCACACACTACTCCAATATCCAATGTAGAACTTTCTCTAGATACAAGGTTATGTATGAACATGTGTGAACTCAAGCCAGCAGTCCTAAGAAGGATAGCATGGCAGTAGCAAAACAGAAACTCATCTAGGAGAAACAAATCTGCCCCCAAAGAAGTAATTATAATAAAACTCGAGGCAGGCTCACAGACTTCAAATTTTGCTACAATTTTTAAAGTGCTTATCTTACAGCTAGGCAAAGTGAATAAGAAGATCACATGGGTTAACAGCAGAATCAATCAGTCATGGAGTATAAATGCAAGCTCCTTTCTCCTAGTCTGGAGAACCACCCAACATGTTCTAAGAGATTCAGGAGCCGTTACTGCCATCTGGAGGCATGTAGGCTAAGGCTAAAAGCAACACAAACATGAATCCCACACAAATCCTCGACCTCAGACTGGAGGAACACACGGAAGGTAAATGCTGGTCCTGAGCCCAGCTCGTGGTTCATACCTGACATTGGTTCTGCAGCTTGAGATCCCTTCAAGTCACAGCTCCCAAGGTCCACTGAAGACATCCTGGGCACTTGGCTTGGGACTGTGCCCTACAGAAGGCAAAATTGTACTTCAGAGTACTTCCAGCAGCAAGGCAAAGGGAGAGAAACCAGGTCTTGCAAACAGAGAAAACCAACAATGGAGATGGATCCCCCTACCCACCACCTACCCCCCCCAAAAACCAACACTTTTATAGGATTTGCACTCTAAAGGAGACTACAATTCCCACAATGTGCTGTGACATAGGCTTGTTAGAGAGGTTCAACCGGTGCCATACCCTAGGTCCAGGAGTGTGTGGATGCCAGGAGACTTTTCTCTCCTAGCTGCGGGAGCTAAGTTGAGTTTCTTCTTAAAAAATCATGGTTTGCCTCCTGAAAAACTGTGAGACCAACTAGAAAATGGAAATGTTTGGGGAGCATTAGATGAGTTGACTCTTTAATTCTTAGTTCTAATAATGTAATTGAGGTTATAAGTCTGTGTTGTTTTTATTTATTTTTGAACTTCTCCACCCTCTCACTTTAGATATTTTAAATCCTAATTACTTAGAAGGCTGAGATCTGAGGATCAAGTTTCAAAGCCAGCCTGGGCACAAAAGGAACTGAGACCTTATCTCCAATTAATCTCTAGAAAGCAGGAAATGGGGCTTGACTCAAAGGTATGACAGTAGCCTTGAGCTGAAGAGCTCAGGGACCATGTCCAGCCTGATTTTAACCCCAGGACCCTCCCTTCCCACCCCGAAGCATTTTGCATGCCAGGTGGGGTGAATGACATCTATAATTCTAGCTTACTCATGAAGGAAACTAAGATAAGGGGATCACGGTTCAATGCCAGCCTAGGCATGGAAATCCTTGAGAATCTTATCTTTTTTTAACCACTAAAAAACCAAAGTGGCACTGTGGCTCCAAGTGGTGGAGCACAAGCCTGGAGATGTAAAGCTCAGGGACAGACAGCATCCAGGCCCACAGTTCAAGCCCCATGACCAAAGGAAGAAAAATAAATGTTTGCAGCAACTAAACTAAATTCCTGGTCTTTTTTCCACTGCTCTCATGTACATTTAATGTATACACTGAAATAAAACCACAGTATTGTTAAGTAACATAAGGCACAATCCTTGTGTCAATTTAGATTTCTCAAAATCTAACAATGAATTTCTTAGACACTCCCAAAATCCATATATAAATATTAAGGAGTTTTTGGTTACTAGTTTTTGAATTCTGCCTTTCCTTTAAGGGTTTTGGGTTGTTGTTTTGTGTTGAGTTTTCTTGTTGCATTGTTTTATGCTGTTGGTCTGTGGCTTGAACTCAGAGCTTGGACACTGACTGTGAGCATAGTTCATAGACCATTAAAATTTCTCCAGCTAAGTAGTGAAAAGTATCCTTCCAGGGGTTTCTTAGAGCATGGTTCATCACCGCCATCAACTCCATTGCTCTTCTCAGGGACCTCACACTTGTCTTCCCAAACCTTATCCATTAGCCTGTGTCTTCCTCCATTATACGTGAGATCCCATGCTTTGCTCTTAAAGGTTTATTGTGATTTATTGTGATTCTGGGTCTTCATGCATGCTAGCAAGCACTCTACCACTAGGCAAAACCCCAGCTCCAATTACTTTTTATATAAATATTATATCCTGTAACTTCACTGAACTTACTGATTATAATAATGTTGTAAGGAAGACCACCAGAAGATGGCATGGGAGTAAGATCAGACTGGAAGGTTTTAGGAAGGACATGGAAAGGCTCCAATTCCAGGCAGTAGACATCCCCATCTCTGCCTCTTCTGGCCAGGAGAGGTCCTTGATGGCCTCAGTTTCCTAGTCTTTACAAATGAAGGAGAGGCCTGCACCTCCTTCCCTGGGCCTATGGAGAATTAAGTAGATGGGAACTAAGGCAGAGTAAGGGCTCTGTAGGTGGAATCTCACCTTCAGCACCAGCCAAGGACTGAGCTAAAAAAACTGTTTCACCTCCTTGCTCTTATCAGGTTCCCATATTTCTAGCAACTTCCACTTTACTCAACTCTTAGAAAGAACCAGTTCTTTCCTTCCTACTCCTCCCTCTCTTCATGTCAGTCATGGGTTTGAACCCAGGGTCTAGGCCATGTCCATGAGCTTATTTGATCAAGGCTAGCTCTCTACCACTTTGAGCTGAACAGCTTTACCTCTGGATTTCTGAATAGAATTACAGGTGTGAGCCACAGAAGTCCAGATCTTTCTTCCACCCCACTTCCTTCCTTTCCATACTTTCTCTGTTTTTCCTTCCTTCCTCCATCATTCCCTCTCAACCTCACTGGCTCCCCCTTTTCTTTCTTTGTCTTTTTTTTTGTGGGTCATGGGCCTTGAACTCGGCCTGGGCACTGTCACTGAGCTCTGCAGGTCAAGGCTACTGGTCTACACTTGTGCCAAGCCCCACTTCCCATTTTCTAGAGGTTAAGTGGAGATAAAAAACCTCAGATCCTTTGGTGCCTAGGCTGCCTTTGAACCCTGATGCTTAGATCTCAGCCTCCTCAGGAGCTAGGATTACAGGTGTGAGCCATGGCACCCAGCTGACATTAATATTATTAAATTTTTTATTTCCATAAATATTTCTACTTAGTGCAACACATTTTATTAAAAAGCGTGATTCTTTCTTTCATTTTGTGCTAGCACTACGGTATGAAATCAGGGCCTGGATGCTATTCCTGATCTACTTTGTTCAAGACTGGAACCTGGAATTCTATCACTTGAGTCACAGCTTCACTTCCAATGTTTTTTTAGTGAATCAGAGATAGAAAATCTGATAGTCTTCCTGCCCAGGCTGGCTTTAAACCACAATCCTCAGATGTCAGCCTCTTGAGTAGCCAGGATGAGAGATGTGAGCCACCAACATCTGGCCTAGATTCTTTCCTTCTTTTCTTTCTTTTTTTTGCTACTCCTGGGCTCAAGCTCAGGGACTGAGCACTGTCCCTGGGTTTTCTCAAGAGTAAAGCTCTACCACTTGCACCTCAGCACCACTTCCAACTTTTTTCTATGTATGTGGTAGCAAGGAATCAAATCCAGGGCTTACTGAATATTAAGCAAGCACTCTACCACTAGGCCAAACCATTAGTCCTGGACTAGTTTCTTTTCAAAAACTTTAATCAGGCTGGGAGTTTGGCCTAGTGATAGAGTGCTTGCCTAGGATGAAGAAGACCCAAGTTCAGTTCCTCAGTACCACATACATAGAAAAATCCAGAAGTGGTTCGGTGACTCAACTGGTAGAGCTCTAGATTTGAGAAAGCCCAAGGACAGTGGTCAGGTCCTGAGTTCAAGCCACAGGACTGGCCAAAAACACAAAACCCAAAAAAACTTCCATCACAGGCAGGGGTAGCTAGTGCAGTACTGAAGCACAAACCAGGCACTGTGAACAGGGAATACATGCCTCAACTGGCCTAGCGTTATTAAAACCAGTTCACACTAAGTAAACTAAATTTCTCATAAATTTACCTAGAAGGGTTGAGAATCTATGCCTTAGTGCCAATGACTATAATCGTAGCTACAGAAAAATCTGAGATTTAAGGACTGGAGTTCAAAGCCAGCGTGGAGAGAAAGATCAGTGAGACTCCAGTAAGCCACTAAGGAGCCAGAAATGGTAGAGTGTACCAACCTTGAGAATGAAAGCTTAAGGCCAGCATCCAGACTATGAGTTCAAGCCCTACTATATCAACAACACATAAGACAGACACAGACACAAAGACACACACCCAGAATCCCTCTAGCCTGTTTGTCTCATGTGTTTCACGTTACATGGAGAGAGGAAAGGATTTCTAGGCCACTAGGACACTAGTATGTGTGTGCACCAGTGCTAGAACTTTAACTTAGAGCCTGGGTACTGTCGCTGAGCTTTTTTGTTCAAGGCTGGCAGTCTACCACATGAGTCACAGATCAGATCCGCATCTTTTTTTTTTTTTGTGGGTCATGGAGCTTGAACATCCAGGGTGCTGTGACTAGGCTCTTCAGCCCAAGGCTACCGCCCTATTCCTGGGACTGGAATTTGCCCCTTAGCACTTCAGCTCCAGGCTACTGCCCTACCCTTGAGCCAAGCCTGCTTCTCTTTTCTGGAGGTTAATTGGAGATAAGAGTATTAAGGGCTTTTATGCCCGAGATTACATTGAACTTGAATGCTCAGATCTCAGCCTCCTGAATAGCTAGGATTACAGGCATGAGTCACAGGTATGGCTAGCATCTAGCTTTTTTAGGAGATAAGAGTTTCAAGGACTTTCCTACCTTGGAATGGCATTGACCCATAATCCTCAAACTGCTAACTTACCAAGTACATTGGGTCACAGGTGTGACCCACTGGCTCCTTGTAGTAAGGTTTTAGTGAAGGACAGCTGGTGAGATTTTCGGTACCTATTCTGTGCTGACGGACTCTGAGACCCCTAAAGTGCCAGAAGCGTTCTGCCAGGATGAGTCAGTATCAGACAAGTGACACTACAACGACAAACAGCCCCACCTTATTTCTACTCACAACATGTGTTCAATGTAACTTAGCAGGCAATTCTGTTCTTCCTGTGAGGAACAGAGGCCACCAGGTGAAGTCTCCACTCTGAAACTCTTCCAATATCACTGTAGCAAAGGGAAAGGAACACAGTGACTTTCACATTGACCCACAGGATCTTCATCTATGGTGTTGTAATCACATTACTGTGCTGAACATGGGAGAGAACTGAAAAGCCTAAGTGTAGCATGTTTTGGAAAATAAGGCAGGCATGTACATAAACATACACAGAAGTGTTAATATACTCACAAGTGTTGTAGGACTATTGATAAGAAGTCATTTGGTCCATTTTTCTTTTTTTATAATAAAATTTTTGTGCTGGTGTGGACAATTGAACTTAAACTCAGGGCTGCTGACACAGTGACTTGAACCTAGGTATTTTTCTCAAGGCTAGTGCTTTACCACCTGATCCACAGATCCACTTCTGGATTTTTGGTGGCTAATTAGACACAACAGTCACATAGACTTTCCTGCCCAGGCTGGCTGTGAACAGTGATCCTTAGTTCTTAGCCTCCTGGGTAGTATGGATTACAGGCATGAGCCATTCCTGGGTCTTGAAATCAGGGCCTGGCCTCGTCGGTCACAATGTCACTTCCAGCTTTTTCTGTTTATGTGATACTGGGAAACTGAACCCAGGGCTTCATGTATGCTAGGCAAGCACTCTATCATTAAATCACCTTCCCAGCCCAGTCTATGACTTATCTCTACTTAACAGGAAAAATAAAACTACAGAGAACAAAAAACAGAAGATGTGGTTCACATGGTTCCAATTGTAAGCCAAAAAAGCGAATCAAAAATATGAACTAGGGGTCCAGGAATCTGGCCTAGTGCTAGCTTGCCTAGCATGCACAAAGACCTAGGTTCAATTCCTCGGTACCACATACATAGAAAAAAAGTGGAAATGGTGCTGAGGCTCAAGTGATAGAACTCTAGCCATTGAGAAAGTCCAAGGACAGTGCTCAGGCCTTAACTTCAAGGCCCAGGACTGGCAAAAAAAAAAACAAACTATGAACTGGTGTTGGGAAAGAACACTTGCACCCATAATCCTTGCTACTTAGGAGGTTGACAACTGAGGACTGCAGCTCGAAGCCACCATGTGCAGAAAACTCCATGAGACTATTACCTCAAATAAATTACTCAGAAAAGGCCAGAAATGGTACTATGGCTCAGGAGGAAAACTTGAGGTGGGGGGAGAACATATTCAGGTTTAGTGCCCAGGTCCTAGTTCAAGCCCCAGCACTGGCATTGAAAAAAAGAAAGAAAGAAAGAAAGGAAAGAGCCAGTGGGGTGGCTCATATTTGTAATCCAAGCTACACAGTAGACTGAGATCTGAGGATCTAGGTTCAAAGCCAGCCAGGGCAGAGGACTTGAGACTCTTATCTCCAATTAACCTCTAGAAAATGGGAAGTTGGGCTTGGCGCAAGGGTAGGATGGTAGTCTTGAGCTGAAGAGGTCAGGGACCGCGCCCAGGCCAGTTCAAGCCCCATGACCAAAAAAAAAAAAAGAATAGCTGGTTGAAGTGGCTCACATATTTAATCCTTGCTACTATGGAGGCTGAGATCTGAGGATCAAGGTTCAAAGCAAGCCTGGGCACTAATGGCTCTTCTCTTCATTATTCATAGTCTACAGAAAGAGAAATTAAGGTCCAGAGACAGATGGTTGATGATGAACACATGCAGCAAATCAACAGCAGTGCTGAGGATACAGTACTGGCATCCAGACCCCTTTCAAGAAAGAAACACACATACAAGATATAGAGGGGAGAAAGGTTATGCTGGCTATCAGGATTGGAACCTGGGTTTAGGGAAGAAGTATTCTAATATTCTTCAGTTTCTGAACAGTAAATAATTACCATAATCCTAGATGTGGGGGCTCACTTCTGTCATCCTAGATACTCAGGAGGTGAAGATCTGAGGATCAGGTTCAAAGCCAGCCTGGGGGACAGACTGTGAGACTCTTATCTCTAATTAAGCACAAGAAAACAGGAAGTGGGACTGTGGCTCCAGGGGTAAAGTGGGAACCTTGAGTAGAAGAGCTAGGGGACAACCCCAGGCTCAGGGGTAGGGTGGTAATCTTGAGCTCAGGGACAGCGCCCAGCCCAGAGCTCCAGCCCCATGTCTCACAAAAATATACATATATAAAGATCAAGCTGACTACTCTTGGCAGTTTGCAACAACTGAGTAGAATTGCTACTCCCCCACTGATTAGCTCTGTGACAAAGAACCCTCTGTGCTCAATATACCAAACAGATAACAGCCTGATACCGAGGAGAAAAGAAAACCATCAACCTCAAAGTCAGCCTATTCCCTTCAGGACAGCCAATACTCAGCCAAGTCTGACCCTGATACACAACCCCATAAACAAATCTGAAATATCCCACTATACAAAGCAATTCAAGCATGTCATATACTTGCCAGAAGATGAGAGATTTGGAGTGATGTGATGGAGCAGGAAAATGCTAGTCCAAGCCAGGTGCCAGTCGTTCACACAAGGGACTGAGATCTGAGAATCCTGGTTCTAAGCCTGCCCAGGCAGTTAATGCTGTAAGACTTTTATCTCCAATGAATCACCAAAAAGCCAGAAGTTGGGTGCCAGCCATGAGTGAAAATTTCTAAAGGGCAGCACACAGGTCCTGAGCTCAAGAACCAGGATCTGAATACTCATACACACAGGAAGGAAGAAAATGATAATTTAGTACAAATGCATGCACATATGTGCAGGTCCATGAGTGAGTTTCAAAGAGGCAAAAGCAATTCTGACCTTGATCATGTGATCATGATCAGTTTGTAGTACAAAAAAATACCATGTAGTGGGACCAGGACTTTGGGAGAGTGCTTGCCTAGCATGCACAAAGACCCGGGTTAAATTCCTCATTTCCACATACATAGAAAAAAGCTGGCAGTGGTGCTGTGGCTCAAGTGGTAGAGCTCTAGCCTTGAGAAAGTCCATGGACAGTGTTCAGGCCCTCAGTTCAAGGCCCAGAAGGGGCAACAAAACAAAACCAACCATGTCCCATCAGTTCGGTGGAGGGAAGGAAGGCATGTGGCATTCTACCCTCAGGGAACTGAAACTCTGGAACGTTTTGGGGGATCCCTCCACTGGGACACCTCTGCACTCCTGGAGAGTAAAAAATGACAAGTTCCTCAAGAACCAGAAATTCATCTTTCACTCCATCCAAGGGACCTGAAACTCCCAGAAGATCATCGCACGCACTCCCCAAGGAATCCACGGGGCTTGACAAAAAACTAATAAGGGGAAAGCTTCAGAGTGTGAGGGGAGCAGGTAAATTGCAAAACAGACTGCCTGAGAAGAAATACGGGATCAGTAGTTGGGGGTGATGATGGGGAGCAGAGATGAAGAGGGAACCAGTCCTACCCAAGGCATCACACCCTGGATAAAGACATGAAGACAGGGTGCTTCCCAGAATAAGAATGCTTGACCAGGACAGGGGACAGGAGTGGGCAACATAAAAAGAATGTACAGTCTGGAAATTTGAAGCAACAGTTCTGGATTGGGTATCAAGGGACCTGGGTTCTAATTCTAACTCTATTGAGTGGATAAATCTCTGTCCTAGGTGCCTCAATTTCCTCCATCTGGCATTACTAACAACAACAATAAAAATAATAATAGGAAGAAGCACTTTAATGATAATAATAATAGGAAGAAGCGCTGACCCTTCCAGAACCATCTCTGAGGACACAGATGTGAGAAGAAGAAAGAGGTGCAGATTTGAAATAAACATATTGCCGGGGAGGAGGATGGAGCATCCCAGGCCCCATGTCCCCTACGCACTCACCTGTCTGGCCATGGGGACCAGTGCAGCCCCAGTTGGGCTGTTGCTTGCGGTGCAGAGCTTACAGCCCCACATAGCGCAGGAAAACCAGGGCCACCGGTACCAGAGTCACTTCCTGCAGAAGTTGCTTCTCCTTCTGCCGCGTCAGGGCCCACCAGCCTTGACTTTTCTTGCTGCAGGATGGAGCCGATCCACATGTGGTCAAAGGGGCATGGAAAAAAGCAGCAGCAGCCAAACCCTAGCTCCTGTTCTCCTTCACTTCCTCTGCACTTCTGCTGCTCACTTCCTGGGAATTGGACGCTACCACTAACTCGCAGCTGGTGGGGGGAAGAATGTGGAATCACCGCTTCCAGCGCTGATGTTGGGCACCGTGGAGCCACCCAGTTCGGAATTCCTTCTTCTGCACTTTTTAAGATATACTTCATCCATCTTGTGGAAGGTTCCAGTCTATCTGGGTGTGACTTGGGGACTCCAACTATCCCACCTCTTGTATGGCGATGGTGCATCCCACTCCACCCCTGCTGACCCCAGCAGATTGGGTTGTTAGGTAGCAACCAGTGCTCCCTAGGCTAGGGTGAGCATGGTGCTTCTTTTGATGCCCCAGCATCAGATGCTGGCCTCCTCTAGTGCTGGGAGCAGAGGAGTCGAGCTTCTCTGGCTTTGCCCATAGTGCTGAGGCACCACCCATGCCCACCCCTCCAGGGTCTGAGGCTCCCCACTTGCCTTGGTTGGGCCCTGAGGACATCAAGACCTGCTTTGTCCTTGGGGATATCAGTGTACTATGCCATGAAATGGGGTCGACTCTGTGACCCCTGTGCACTTTTCCACCCAAGAGCCCTGGGTTTCTTTCTGGCAAATATCTCAGATGTTGGCTGGGTGCACACCCACGTGTGAAACGAAGTGCAGTCAGTGCCCTCTGCCATGTCTGCTGTCCCTACCAGAGTGGAGGGGAGGCCACATTCTTAGGGATGACACAAAAGTGTTAATCAAACCTGACAGTACTAGATTATGCCTGTAATCCTATTCAGGAGGCTGAGATCTGAGGATCAAGATTTGATTCCAGCCTGGCTGGAAAGTCTGCCATATTCTCATCTCCAATAAACTACTCAGAAAATCACAGAAGAGATACTGTGGCTCAGGTGGTAGAGCACAAAGAGGCCCAGGAACAGCACCTAAGCCCTGAGTCCAAGCCCCAGGACTTGCAAAGAAGAGGAGGAGGAGGAGGAGGTGAAGGGTGAGTATATGTTAAAACTCTCCTTTATGCCCTGCCTTCACTAGTGCTAACTTTGGGTGCTCTGTCACAATGCTGTTGACCAGACAAATCTTTCAACCCAGTCCTAGGAACTTTTTTGCCAGTCCTAGAAACTTGAATTCTGGGTCTGGCATTTTCCCTGAGTTTTCTCAAGGGTGTGCTCTGCTGCTTGTGCCACAGCTCCACTTTGAACTATCTTGGTGGTTAACTGCAGATAAGAGCCTAACAGACACCTGGTGCTGGTGACTCTCATTTGTAATCCTCGCTACTTAGGAGGCTGAGATCTGAGAATCATGGTTCAAAGTTAGCTCCTGAAACTCTTCACTCTGATTAATCACAGAATGAGTTACAAGGGAGCTGTGGCTTAAGTCATAGAATGCTATGCTTGACAACAAAGAAGCTCAGGGATAGCAACCAAGAGGAAGTGTTCAAGCTTGAGAACTGACTAAAAGAAAAGAAAAAAGAAAAATGATTGGATAGTGATATTTCCCATTCCTAGGGGTTATTATGGCTATGTAATAAACAGAATTTATTGAACATTTCCTATTGAGACTCTTCTCTCCAATTAATTTCTAGAAAACAGGAAGTGGGTCTTGGCTCTAGGATAGGGCGGTAGCCTTGACCTGAGGAGCTCAGGGACAGCACCCCAGCCCACTTGAAGTCTCATGACCCTCAAAAGAAAAAAAAAAGACTCAAGTACTGTAGTGCCCAAGCTGGCTTTGAATCACAGTCCACAGTCCTAATATCTCAGCCTCACTGTCTCAATTTAGATCTCTCACAATATAACAATAAATTTTCCAGAGATTCCCAAATTCTATGTATGAAATATTAAGGAGGTTTTTTTGCCTTCTTTTTAAATTATGTATTTATTTGTGTATTTGTTTATGCTGTGGATCCTTTGGCTTGAAGTCATAACTTGGGCATTGTCCTTGAGCATTTGCTGTGTTCTACTTGACTTTGCCTTTTTTCTACTTCTTTCTTTCTTCGTTTCTTTCTTTGTTTCTTTCTTTGTTTCTGGTTTCTTTCTCTCTTTCTTTATTCCTTTCTTCCTTCCTTTCTTTCTTCTTTTTTGCCAGTCCTTAAGCATGAACTCAGGGCCTGAGCACTGCCCTTGTGCTTTCTCAAGGCTAGAGCTCTACCATTGAACCACAGCATCACTTCTGGCTTTTTCTATGTATGTAGTACTGCAAAAATGGAACCCGAGTATTCATGCTTGCTACCACTAGGCAAACTCCTGGACTTTCCTTTTCCCTAATAATTTCTTCAGCTAACTAGTGCGAAGTTTCCTTACAGGCGTTTCCTAGTGCATAGCACACCACCTCCATTACTCTTCAAAGAGACGGTGGTTTGGGGGGATTGGTGTGAATGTGGGTGGGGTAGAAGAATGAAGTTTGAGGTAGGTGTATGCTGATATGTAGCTTGATTGATTGCCTCAAACCAGTCTGTTTATTCTTTTCATTTTGTATCGCCTATGTTGTTTTCAATTCCTACCTCTTCTGTGATCCTACAAGTTCCTCTCCGTACCTCTAGGTTACATGTCAAGGGGACCTAAGACTTGTCTTTAAAAAACCTTATCCAATACAATGTGGACTAAATCTTTTTTTTTCTCAGTTGTGGGACTTGAACTGTGGGCCAGGGTGCTGTGCCTGAGCACTTCAGCTCAAAGCTAGCACTCTACCCTGGAGCCACTTCCAGTTTTCTGCTGGTTAATTAGAGATAAGTCTCACAGATTTTAGTGCCTAGGCTGACTTTGAACCTCAATCCTCAGATCTCAGCCTCCTGAGCAGCTACGATTACAGTGTGAGCCACCAAATCTGGCTGGAATGAACCTTTTATCTTCCTCCCTCATATCTGAGATGCTATGTTTTTCTCTGAAAGGCTTACTGTTTTTTTTGTTTGGTCAGTTCTGGGGATGAACTCTAGGCCTGGGTCCTGTCCCTGAGCTCTTCAGCACAGGGCTATCACATTACCCCTTGAGCCACAGCACTGCCGCTTCTGGTTTTCAATTGGTTAACTGGAGATCAGAGTCTCACAGTCTATTTTCTGGGATGGCTTTGAACCATGGTCCTCAGATCTCAGCTTCCTGAGTAGCTAGGATTACAGACCTGAACCATCCTGCCTAGCTTATTATGATTTTTGATCATTTCTTTACATATAACATGATTAGGAAATACTGGGTAAGAAACTTTCATACATGATATTCAATCCTTGAGTATATGGGTTCTTATTGTCTCTTTTTGTGAAGCTGAGCTATTCCACATGGAAAGATATCATACGGCATATTTGAATACATCGACTTGAACTTGACAGCAGCTATAATTATGTAAAGAAAAACTAATCATTTCCTTCCTTAAAAGTCCTTACAGGCAAGGAGACAAGGCAAAAACTGGATGCTTTCAAGACTAGCTGTGCAGTGTAATTTTCATTGTTCAAGGTTACATTTGGGCTATATTTATTCCTGAGTGTTTTATTGTTTATACTAGTGTAAACAGAATTGACTCTCCTTACATTATTTCTAAATTGTAAATTTCGCTCATATTTATGTCCGCTTAACTTTTATTCAATTACTATATCCTGTTACTTCCACTGAACTGTTATTGACTCTAATAATTTGCAGTGAATTCTTGTGAGTTTCTAAATCAAAGATAATGTTAGCTTTTGGGAGCCAGTGGTTGCTTTCTGTCATCCTAGCTACTCAGGAGGTTGATTTCTGAGGACTGCGAGTAGAAGCCAGCCTGGGCAGAGAAGTACATGAGAGTCTTATCGCCATTTACCCATCAAACGGCCAGAAGAGGAGCTCTAGCTCAAGTTCTAGAGCTCTAGCCTTGGGTGGAAAAGCTCAGGGACCACACACAGTTCCAGAATTTCACACCCATAATAGCTCAAATAAAAAGAGAGTTATCTGCACATAAAGTTATCTGCAGCTTTCTGAGAAGCCAGCTGTCTGACCAGATGAATGCAGAAACCCTTGAAGCATTATGTGTTCTTTATAAAGCAGATGTCTTGCCCATCTCCAGAGGCATGCACAGGATGGACTGGGTGGTTGTTCTGTCACTTACATTCTAGTAGATGATAGATAAGTGCTCTTTCTAATCTCCAGTGGAGAAGTCAAGGAGTTAAGGAGACTGTTCAAATAGTGGGTATGCTGCCCTCAGATAGACTTCTCTCAGATGTACAATGAATATCATTTTCTTTTGGACAAAAGTCCTGTCAAGACTTCTCCCCAGGAGGAGTTTGGTCTACTGGTAGAGTGCTTGCCTAGTATCATGAAGCCCTGGGCTCAATTACTCGGTACCCCATATATAGAGAAAGATGGAAGGGGACCTCAAGTGATAGAGTGCCAAATTTGATAAATTCCAAGAAGAGTGCTCAGGCTCTGAGTTCAAATCCCTGGACTGGCAAAAAAAAAGACTTCCCTCTAGAGCTTCTGTGGTTACATCTGCCAGGAAGATCAACAAAGTGTTCTGGGAAGGTTTTCAACAATGACATAAGTGCCAGACTGAGCTTTGACTTGGTCAGCATTTCAAATCTGCTCCAGAGAGCAGATTTCCCAGACAGCATCCTGATGTGTGGCATGCATGCTCAGGGATAGTATGGAATGAAGACTGGAAAAAAGAAGTCAGCCTCTTACTTCAGGGCCAGCTGCAATTCAAACAAGGAACTGACCGGGAAGGCCAGGATCAGGGCTTTGTATCTCCAGGAGGGTAGGACACAAAAGGCTGTATGAAAATTTGGCAGGATCTTCCTGAAAGGCAGCAGCTGAAGGCTGAATGTTGTAGCACCTAGAAAAGCCTATCATTGGAAAAGAGCTACTTTCTGCTGCACTGAGGAAGGAGGAAGTACAGCTAGCTAGTTGACAGTCCTTGAAGGACCAACCCCATCCACCACTTCCTGCTCCTTTTTGTGCAGTTGCAGAGAAAATAAAGAATTGAACCTGCCCCATGAGCCTATCCACACATGGCAGGTAGGAGTTCCCAGGAGCATCCAGCTGTTGCTCTTATCTCTTTCTGACCAAAAGGCTGCTTTGCTCAATCAATATTTTCTTGTTCATTTGAATAATTTTCTTGAAAGCTCAGACCAAACTGGCAGTTAACCTTGACCTTCTCTCTACATATCTGGGTCTATAAGGGAAAGGTGGGACTTCTGGGGTACCACAACTGAAATATGTTGGCTTTCTTTAAACAGGAGACTATCAAGAGCTCTTATAGGCCTCCCCACAATTATTCCGCAGAAAAGCTGCACTTGGGGAGGACATAACCCCTTTGCCTGGGGCTCTGCCAACACAGAACCCCTATACCTAGAAAGGCTGCAAAGAACAATGCCACAGAAATGGAAGTAGCCTCCTATTTACTCACTGACCACATCACAGAAAGCTCCCAACAGAACAAATAACATTCTACAGATGGAGAAATTAAAAGTCCAGAGACAAAGATGGTGGATGATGAACACAGGCAGCAAGTAACAGGCAGAGCTGAGGATACAATCCTGAAATCCTAACCCTGACATTAAAACAGGGTAGGAACTGAAGAAAGAGAATTCAAGAAAGAAAAAACACATACAAGATACAGAACTAAAGGGGAAAAAGGCTAGGCTCACTATCAGGGTTTGAAACTGTTGTTTAGCAAAGAAGCTTGCTAATGTTCTTCAGTTTCTGAACAGTGAAGATCTACCACAAAGATCAAGCTGACTACTCCTGGTGGCAGTTTACAACAACTAACTAGAGGACTTGCTACTCTCCAATTGATTAGCCCTGTGGCAAAAAACCCTCTGTGCTCAAAATACCAGGACAGACAGTCAGCAGTCTGATACTGAGGAAAAGGAAATCCATCAACCTCAAAAAGTCAGCTTCTTCCCTTGAGGCCAGGCAACAGTCAGTCAAGTTTGACCCTGATATACAAATTACTTCCTATAGGACCCAGAAATACCTCATAAGCACATCTGACATTGTCACTATATGAAGCAATTTAAGCATGTATAGACTTGCCAGGAGATGAGAGAGTTGGAGTGCTGTGATTCAGCAGCAAAATGCTCTTCCAAGCCAGCTACCAGTGATTCACAAGGGAGCTGAGATCTGAAAAGACCTGGTTCTAAGCCAGCTCAGGCCATTAAGTCTGTAAGTCTTATCTCCAATAAACCACCAGAAAGTCCAAAGTGGCGCTATGGATCTGGTAGTAGTGGGACAGCCTTGATTGGGAAAAAAAACTAAAGGACAAGGCACAGACATTGCATTCAAGACCCAGGATCTAAACCCCCATCCCCCAGCTACCACCACACAGACATATACCAATGAAAAAATAATTTAGTCCAAATGTTTGTACACATGTGCTGGTATACGAATGAATTTCAAAGAGGCAGAAACAATTATGACTTCAAGAAACACTATGTCCCATCAGTTTGGAGGGAGAAGGCATGGGAAACCTAGCCTCAGGGAACTGAGCTCTGGAACATTTTGGGGGATCACTCCACCAGGACAACTCTATACTCCTAGAGAGTCAAAAGTGGCAAGTTCTTCAAGAACCAGTAATTTACCTTTCACCCCATCCAAGCAACCTGAAGCTCCAAGAAAATCATAGCACTCACTCCCCAAGAAATCCACAGGACTCGACAAAGAAAATGAATGGGGAAAGCTGAATAGGGAAAGAGGAGCTGGAAGGCAAAGGGTAAAATAGAAAAGAGACGGACCTGAGTAGAAACACCAGGATCAGCAGGTAGGGGTGTGGGAGGTCACCAGAGTTGAAGAGGGAACCAGTCCTACCCAAGGCCTCACGCCCTGGGATACAGACATGTAGACAAGGTACTCTCCAGAATAAGAATGCTGGAAAAGGTCAAGGGGCAGGAGTGTAAGGAAGACTGTAAAAGATGGATATTGGAAGCATCAGTTCTGGATGTGCCACCAAGAGTCCTGGATTCTGTTTCTGAGATTTCCAGTCTATGTGGGTGTAAGGTGGTGGTTCCAACATCAGATGCCCCCTCCAGCCTCAATGGTGCTTCCTCCTCCTCTGCTGGTCCCTCCCCCCACAATCACCCAAAAGTGAGAAAGTGCCAGTGTTGGGTTGGTAGTCACCAACAGGTGTGCTCTGATCCATGCCCAGGCCCAAGGTAGGGCAGTATCCTTGAGATGAAGAGCTCAGGGGCAGCACCAAACCAAAAAAAAAAAAACTCTCAAGACATTGAACCTCAAAAGAGATGCAATAAATACTTGAGAAATCAAAACCTAGCCATTGAATTGTAAATTGTCTTTTTCACTCAGCAAACTCAGTAAGAATGATACCTTTCCCACAAGAGAAAAATAAAAAGGGCACCTCTCTATGATAACAGGACTGACAAAATATTTTTAATATTTATTTATTCAAATTAGGAAAGGAAAGGAGAAAAACAAGATAACGAGACAAAGGACAAAGGATGAACCAATGTAACAGCAATATTCACAAGACAATATGTTGGAAATGAACCTTACAACTTGGGAGGGGATAGGGGAGGCAAAGTGAGGGAAATACATGAGAAGGGATAACAATATCTGAGAAGTAAAATATCATTACTTACAAATGTAACTATAACCCCTCTATTCATCACTCTTAAACTTTTTTTGATTTTTTACATCATATTTTAAATGACAGGTTTAACAAAAAAGTGTTCAAGAAGGGAAACTCTATTTACAATCATTGAGACTTCATATTTAGAACTTAATCAAAATTAGGCTAAGGGTTTGTATGTTATTGAAACGTATTAATTTCTAAAATAAAACATTATTATCTATAGAGTCATAGGTTTTTATATGTATATAGTTACGTTTATATTTCCATTACCATGTTCATAGCATTGGGTGTGCAGATATTGAATCCTCGCTCTTGTACTCTTTGGATTTAATAGCCACATATTAAGGACACCATGCACCTTTTGCTCCTTAGGTCTTGACTTGTCTCACTCAACATGATTCGCTCTAGATTCATCCACTTCCTTTTGAATGCCATTATTTTATCTTGTCTGTTGGCTATGTAGAATTCCATTGTGTATATATACCACGTTTCCTGTATCCACTCATCTGCAGTAGGGCATCTGGATTGTTTCCATTGTGTGGCTATTGTGAATAGTGCAGAGATGAACATAGCTGAGCAGGTGTCCTTAACGTATCTTGGGTCATGATGTTCAGGATAGATGCCCAGAAGTTGTATGGCGGAATCGTAGGGAAGGTCAATTTTCAATTCTTTAAGAAACCTCCTCACTACTTTGCAGAGTGGCTGAACTAGTTCACATTCCTACCAGCAGTGTAGTAGGGTTTCTTTTTCTCCACAACCCCTCCAGCAACTGCGATTCCTGGAGATGACTCCCACCACCACCCCCCCAGGCCTAAACTTAGTGGTAGCATCCAGCCTCCAGGGGCTCCAGGGGCTGAAGGAAGGGAAAGTTGAAGGTGGACCTGCTCTGGCAACAATGCTGAACATGGAGCTGGTGCTGCCAATACACCCTGAGCATGAATGAGCCTGGAGCCCTGAGCAGGGTAAGGAGGGGCGCACAGTCTCCAAGCAGGGAAAGGAGAAGCAGCTATGCAGGCAGTGGCTGTGGAACTGAGGGCCCTGGGTTCCTTGCCCCATGCTGGGCTGTGTGTTCCCTTAGGGAGAGGGCCAGTCCTGAGAGATGCTGCTGGTTCCAGCTGCCTGACAGGTGAGTGCCTCCAGTGCTGTGGGGCTGGACTTTGCCCTCCCTTCATACAGGTCCTCATCCCCACCCTGCCTGGTTTTGCTCCAAATCTTCAGTGCCTTCCTTCTCATCATCATTCTTATCCTCTTCCTTCTCTTCCTCCTACTCCTCCTCCTAACCGCCCACCCCTTGGTGGCAGCTCTGAGTCAGTATTTCTTCACCCCACATTGTTTTTGTTTTTCTTGTTGTTGTTTTGATAGAGGGGATAAGTAAATCCCCCACCCCAGGACAGGGATTTTCTTCTCTGGGTAAGGGTCAGGATGAGAATCCAGCACCTCGGCACTGTGGGACAAAGAGAAGAGCGCGAGCCTTGAGCTGAAAATCTGAGGAATAATGCCCAGGCTCAGAGTTCAAGTCCCACCACTGACCAAAAACAAAACAAAAAAGGCTGTTTCTGCAGGTGATAGTTTCAAAGTTTTGTCTCCCACTGATAATGAAACCTGACAATGGGCTGATATTTATGGTTCATGTTAGTAAATCAATCTGAAAACACAATGGAACCACAAAAACGTGAATGGGTAAGTTTAAGTTCTAAAAGATCCTCAGCTTTGGGCATTTAACAGACTTTTTTTCCCTGCCAGTCTTGGACTTTGAACTCAGGGCCTGAGTACTATCCTTGGGCTATCTGAAGACTAGAGGTCTACCACTTGAGCCACAGCACAACTGCCGCTTTTTTCTATCTATGTGGTACTGAGTCCTACTGCTAGCCAAACTCCGGCCTTTTACTGGCTTTTTCTTTTTTGTGGGTCATAGGGCTTGAACTCAGCCTGGGCCCTGTCCCTGAGCTCTTCAGCTCCAGCTACCACCTTAACCTTGACCCACAGCCCCATCCCATTTTCTAGAGGATAATTGGAGATAAGAGTCTTCAGTTCTTTTGTGGATAAATGTAGATGAGAGTCTTTGGTTTTGTGTACCCATGCTGGCTTTGAATCTTGATCCTCAGTTTTCAATCTCCTGAGAAGCCTGTATTACTGGCATGAGCTACCGGGCCTGGCCCTAATAGGCTTTTTAAGGATATATATGGTGGGCTGGAACTGTGGCTTGGGTGCTGTCCTTGAATTCTTCAGCTCAAGGCTATTGCCCTTTTCCTGGTCCTGGATTTTTGTCACTGAGCTCTTCAGTTCTATGCTACCACCCTACACCTGGAGCCACAGTACTACTTCTGGTTTTCTAGTGGGAAATTGGAGTAAAGAGTCTCTTGGTCTTCAGTACCCAGGATGGTACTGAAGATACTCAGATCTCAGCCTCTTTGTAGCTAGGATTACTGGCAGGATCCACCCTGCCCAGTTTTAAGAATCTTTTTAATTTGCAAATTGAGATCTGGTATTTTAAGGCACAAAGCTGTGGTTATTGGCTCAGAAAAAGGGCATTGGGGCATTTGGTTTATCTTTGCCTTGGCTAAAATTTGGGGACAAGTATTAGAAATTTAACTGTAAAAGTCCATTAATTTCAGAAGGTTTATTCTGTCTAAAACCCCTTGGGTATTTAAGTATCAAGAGAAAGGGACAGGGAAAACCTAGGAGCAGTCCATGCATGGTGGAAGAGAATAAGTAAGCTGGCATGAAGATGCTTCACCTAAACATAGTGAGATAGGGGGAGTGAACCAACTTCATCCTGTCTCTTTTCCTTGCAGATTGACAATAGAAAGCTGATGTAGATGATGTGATTGGTATTTCTGAAAATTGCTCCTTGGGAAACGTTAAAAGAGGGTTATAAAAGATTTGTCTCAGTCATATTATTTGGCTTAAATGCTACTTTGTAACTGATGATAGTTTTTAAAAACAGGCACATACTAAGCCTGGAATTTTTGGTAAGGTACTGGTGCTTAAAAATGTTTTTTGTGTGGGTCTTGGGACTTGAACTTGCCCTGGACGCTGTCCCTGAGCTCTACAGCTCAAGACTACTGCCCTGCCCTTCCCTTAAGCCAAGCCCTACTTTCTAGAGGTTAATTGGAGAGAAGGGTCTCAGGTGCTTTTGTGCCTGGGCTAGCTTTGGCTCTTCATCCACAGATCTCAGTCACCTGAGCAGCTAGGATTACAGGCGGGAGCCACCATGCCCACTGAGCCTGGCTGGTGCTTAAACTGCTTGCATTAAGGAAAAAACAGTAATTTCAAGCTGGGTAATTTGGCTCTTGCCTGTAATCTTAGCTACTCAAGAAGTGGGGAATGGTTCAAGGGAGAGTGGTACCCTTGAGCTGAAAAGTTTAGGAACAGGACCCAGGCCAAGTTATAGCCCCAGGACCCACCAAAAACAACAACAACAAAACAACAAAGATAGATATCATGCTAGGCAAATTAATGATTGTTGGCCACAGATCTTTATCACTGCACTGAGATAAGAAATGGCCTAAAACTACTAGCAACTCCTAGGTTTCTTCACAGAACTTGGAAACTAAGAGTGCTTCTCCTCTACAATAATCTAGCAGTTATTTCATCTTATAGATTACTCTCTTGTGATTTAGAAATAAAAAATGGAACTTAGGCAATCAGAATTAAAAGAGATGTACTATTAGTAAAAAAAATGTCATGCATAGGGTAGTTTTGTGTTTGAAGTACTTGAGATCAAACACAGAAGCTCTGGTGAGGAAGCGCTGCACTTGTGTTTGAGTCTTGGTCTTCCTTTGTTACCCCGGTTAGCCTTCATGTTCTGGTGCTTGAATGATCCTCCCTGCTCAACCTTCCAAGTTGTGAGACCTACAGTTGTACCACTGTGTTTCTGGAGATTAAGCTTACATGGAAGAAACACATTTACTATAAGCTTTCTAGGAAGCTTTTACTGGGAATTTGGGAATTCTCTGTAGAAGTTGCATTATCAATAAAGGAACTCTGTTATCCCAAGTGGTGGCTGAATATTCCTGATTGTGAGGCAAATGCCAGAAGGCAGGCACAAGCCTAACTTCTAGAAATGGCACTTGTCTGCTCCCACAGTAATGGTCTGGGAGACAAGAGACTTATTCCACAGTGTATTGGGTAAGGTCTTGGAAGACAAGTCTGAGGTCCCCTGATATGTAGCCTAGAGTTCTTGAGAGGAACTTTAAGGATGAGACAAGAGGTAGGAATTAAAATCAAATTAGGGCCTACAAAACTGGCAAACAGAAAAAGCCTGGTTTTGAAGAAAAAATCAAGCTTCACATCTACAAAAACCTCCTCTTCAGTTCACTCCTCTACCTACACTCAGTTCACACTGATTTTCTCCTTCTCCTCCCCCAGCCACTACTTGTTTTGAAGAGCCATGAAGGTGGTGTAGTATGCTAAAAACGAAAAACAGATAAACAAAAGCAAAAAACCTATGAGAAACTTTTCACTCTTTTTACTTTTGCCAGTTCTGGGGCTTGAACTCAGGGCCTGAGCACTGTCCTTCAACTTTCTCAAGACTGGAGCTCTACTACTTGGGCCATGGAACCACTTCTGCCTTTTTCTATGTATGTGATATCAAGGAAACAAACCTAGGTGTTCATGCATGCTAGGCAAGCACTCTAGCACTAGGCTAAACTCACCGCTACAGTACTCTCTTTTAAATACAAATCATACTTGCGGCGCCCGGCACCCCTGACCAGCAGGGAAGAACGGACACCACACGAGGATCCTTCTCGATCACGCTTTATGAAGAGCAACTCGTTTGAAGGGAAGGCTGAAGCAGAGGGGCGCGGGGCAGGGAAGTGCAGCTGCTTATAAACAATCAAAGAACGCGGGACTTTTTCCATTGGCTGATCTGTTGCTAAGATACACTATGGCAGAACAAAACTCAGGATTGGTCAGGCCTCTGACGTCATATGCGCAGACTCAGCGGAGCGAGCAAAGGCTCTGCACTCACACACCAGATAAGGGGAACTAAGAAATTTGTATACAATGAGCGAGGCAGGGGACAGGCGCCAGCTCGGCTGCTCCGGCTCCCCACATCTCCCCCTTTCTGTTTTAACGCAGCAGGCCAACATACCTGTTGTGAAGAGAGTAGAGGTGCTGTCCTCCAAAGTAAAACTTGAGGTCCTACTCTAGAGGAGTGACCCAGGCGATCAACTCTGGATCCCTCCCCTCCAGGTCCTCTTTTCCCTTTGTGGAGATGGGCTAGGGGCGCAGACCCATATGCTGACGCACATGCTCTCCCTGACCTGTTAGGGTCAGGAGTGGTACTTTGTCCATCATTTCACAACTCTTGGCTGCCTATACTCCTATTCCTCGTGCAATAGACTAAGGTCTCGAGGGTGCAAAGGCAGTATAGGGCACTTTTAGTTGGCCTTTAAAGCTGCAAGCCAAATTTTGGGGGAGTGTCCCTGCTCCAAGGCAGTGAGTGCATGAACAAGCATTGCTCTCTCTCTCTCTTATTGCGAGACCTCATTTGGCAGAGCAACCAAAGGCTAAAGACACAAAACCCAAAACAAACTGCAACAAACATTCACAGGAACTGGAACAAATGTAGGCAACGGCTCCAGCATTGACTCAATTTACACTCTATGGCAGAACAATTTAAAATAATCAGAGCGACCCAATTTTTGAGAAACCAGCCTAACACAGAAGGACAGATTTTTTGACAGGGTAAGGCATAGGGAACCTTGCAGTTGCAAGGAAGAATTGGTGGCACAAAGGGGAAAAACGGAAGAAGCATTAGTCACAGGCATTGGTAATGGAAAGGTCTTCATCACTGCCCACATCGTCTTTTCCTTGTTGCTTTTTCCCTTCTGTCTCTTCATCCAAAGTCGTGGCAGCAGAAGAATTATTAACAGGATTATTCCCAGGACTTTGTTTCACATCATCCTCTTTAGGCGTTTGATTTTCCTCCAATATCCTTACGAGGCGCTGTGGTACCCAATGGGGGGATTCCTGTCCCTGTGGAAAAACACAAACAGCTCCCCTGGATCTCTGAATTACAGGATCTGGTCCATACCATTTGTTATCAATAACATTTTTCCACATTACTTTTTGTGTGGGTGATATTGCCATTTTTCCAGCATGCCGATCAGCAGCTGATTGTCCATTGTCATCCACTGTTACATAATTTAAGGTAAACAGTGCAATGGCCAGCCTTTCTCTGGGGGAGGCATCTCGGCCTATTCCCTCCTTTTGTTTAAATAAAAGTTGTTTAAGTGTTCTATTGGCGCGTTCCACAATTCCCTGACCCTGGGGATTGTAAGGGAGGCCAGTAGAATGAACTACCTGCATTTGAGTGCAAAAGGAGCGAAATCCGGCAGAGGCATAAGCAGGGCCATTATCTGTTTTCAATTTTAATGGTTTTCCCCATGCTGCCCAGGCTTCCAAGCAATGAACTTTGACATGGGACACCCTTTCCCCTGTAAGGGCTGTGGCATGCAATATGCCAGAGAAAGTGTCCACTGAAACATGAACATATTTTGTCCTGCCAAACTCAGGCACATGAGTAACATCCATTTGCCATAAGGCATTAGAGCAAAGGCCTCTAGGATTAACTCCAATTATGAAAGAGGGGTGATATACTACACAGGATTGACAAGCTTTAACAATCTCTCTAGCCTGTTGGCGTGAAATGGAAAACTTATAACGAAGGGTTTTTGCAGAAACATGATAAAGTTGATGAAAATCTCGTGCTAATTGAACAGAATTATGGGAAAGGCCCACCAGGGCTCTGGCAGTCAAATCCACTAAGGCATTGGCCTCTGACATGGGACCAGGCAAGCCAGTATGTGCCCGAATATGACCAATGAAAAAAGGATTTTTCCTTTGTAAAATTAAACTCTGAAGTTGGGATAATATATTTGAAACTGTACTGCTACCTTTTATGGAGGCTGCGACTTCCAGGGATGCCACTGCATTAACTACATATTGTGAATCAGAATATAGGTTAAAAGGCTCAGGAAATTTCCTGAATACTTCTAAAACTGTTAGACATTCAACTACTTGTGGAGTTTCTGGTTGAAAATTTAAAGTTACTGGCTCTTTTCCTTGAACTACATAGGCACCTCGGCCTGTTTTTGACCCATCTGTAAATATAATTAAGGCATTACTCAGAGGCAGTTTTTTCGTAACTTTGGGGAAATACACCCAATCTTCACGCACAAAATTCAGCAGTGGATGTTTGGGATAATGATTGTCAATTATATTTGGAAAGGAGCACACCAAAACTGCCCACCAGTCAACAGAGGCAGCCAATATTTGTACTTGTTGCCGGGTATAAGGAATAATTAATTTGTCAGGAAATTTTGCAAAGTGAGTCAAACACGCCTTGCAACCTGTAAGAGCTAATAAAGCAACTAATTCTGGAAAATACTGAATAGTTTTTAAGCCATAAGAGTTTCCATGCAACCATAACAATGGGCCTTCTTGCCATAATACTCCTGTAGGATAATTTTTTGTTTTAAATATGCACAATAAGATTGGCGCTGATGGATTTACACGCAAGAGTTGTGCATTTTCTATGGCCTGTTCAAGACGCTGAATGGAACTCTTAGCCTGAACAGTCAATTTTCTAGGTGAAGTAACATCCGGGTCTCCCTCCAATAAGGAAAAGAGGGGCAACAATTCAGAGCGAGGGACATTAAGAAAATTTCTGACCCAATTTACGTCCCCCATTAATTTTTGAAAATCATGAAGGGTATGCAAATGATTTGTTTTCAAGACGACCTTTTGGGGTGTCACAGCTATGGGAGAAATTATGGAACCTAAAAACTGAACCTTTTCTGAAAATTGCACCTTTTCTGGTGCCAAGTTTAAGCCTGCCCTTGCAAGGAGTTTAGACAACTTACTAAATACTTGAAAAAGGATATTCTGCTCAGGGGCAGCTATTAGAATATCATCCATATAGTGAAGAATTCTAACAATGGGAAATTGCTGTCTCACAGGGAAAAGAACTGTGTCAACATATAGTTGGCATATTGTAGGGCTATTAGCCATTCCTTGTGGAAGAACCCTCCACTGAAATCGCGCATCAGGTTGTTCATGATTAACAGAAGGCAGGGTAAAGGCAAAACGTTCTCTATCCCTGGGATGCAAAGGAATAGAAAAGAAACAGTCCTTAATATCAATAGATATAATGGGCCATCTTTGGGGCAAAGCAGAAAGCAGTGGGAGGCCTCGTTGGACTGACCCTAATATTTGCATTTGAGCATTAATGGCTCTGAGATCATGTAATAATCTCCACTTGCCTGAGGCCTTTTTAATAACAAAAATAGGGGTATTCCATGGAGAAACAGAAGGCTCCACATGTCCAAACCTTAGTTGTTCCTGTACCAATTGAGTTATAGCCTCCAGTTTTTCTTGGGACAGGGGCCACTGAGGCACCCACACCGCTTTAAAGGAACTTCCCTTTGGGACGTAGGGGGGTGGGGCAGAGGGGGCAGGTCGGGCCTGGCCATTGTCTGCACCAAATCCTCCCCTGGGGCTGTATCTGTCAGCCTGTTCCTCTAACTCCTCCTCTTCCTTTGAACTTAGCTCCTCCGGGAGCCCATCCCCCTCATTTTCTATGCTTTGATCTGACTCTCCTGCATCCTGATAGAGGGAGCTCCTTGGTCCCTCCTGTTTTTTCTTTTCTCTTCTCTCCTCCTCCTGCACTGTACTTTGTGAGGGCTGCAGTCCCTCAATTCCATTCTTTTGTTTTCTCTTACATTTTACCCCACACTTGGTGGTCCCTCCTTCCTTGTACGATGACTCCGAGAGACTATCCTGGTGCTTAATTAATACCTTCCTCCCTTCTTTAATAATATCAGTATTTCTGCCCTCCTCCAAACAAGCGCGCACCATTCTCCATATGGGCAACGTGGCGCGGGAGACCCCTCCCTTTTCTAGAGCTCTATCCAGGTCCTGGCCTAATATATCCCAACAGGCCAGTGAGAGATCTCCAGACTCCGCAAACCATGGGGCGTGTATCTCAATATCTGTTAACACTCTATGTATTGTGCCACGGGAAATTCTCAGCCCACGCTGTTTAAGAAGGGCTTGTAAGGGGGCACAGAAGTCCCTTATACGGCACACACTTCCTGAAGAGTTACCCATACTGATGTAAGACCGAGTTAACACAAACCACAGAGGAAGAAGGATAACAAGCACCCAGACAAAAACTTCTCAGAACAACATACCTAGAAGGAGTCCTCTTCACATGTCAAGTTCTGGATCCTCTTCGGCCCCTCCGCAGGTCCTGGGTTTTCGGCACCAGTTGCGGCGCCCGGCACCCCTGACCAGCAGGGAAGAACGGACACCACACGAGGATCCTTCTCGATCACGCTTTATGAAGAGCAACTCGTTTGAAGGGAAGGCAAATAAAAAATCACAACAGGAACCAGAAACAGTGGCTCATGCCTGGAATTCCAGCACTTGGAAAGCAGAAGTAGTAGGATCACAGTTCAAGACCAGCCTAGGCCAAACTTTTATGAAATCTTATGTCAGAGAACAAGCAGAGCGAGGAGGCATGTGCCTGGAGTCCCAGCTGTATGGGGGACAGAGTTGGGGCTGCATGTGTAGGGAATGGGTGGTAATCCAAAACTTTCCCTAGGCAAAGTATGAGACTTTGTATCTGAAATCATGGGCAAAAGAGGATTGGCAGTGCTTGTTTAACCAGCACAAGTCCCTGAGTTCAAACCCTGGCTTCTAAACGAGAAAGAAAACAATCACAACAGAACTTTAAAACTACTTTGAGAATGGAACATTATGCAGATATAAGGCCCCCAGATCTCTGGCCAAGAATACTGAGTCAAGGTCTAGCATAATACTTAAAAACATGATGCTAAGTGAAAGAATCCTGCCAGGTGCGGTGGCTCATGCCTGGAATCCTACCTACTCAGGAGGCTGAGATCTGAGGATCAAAGTTCAAGGCCAGCCCGGGCATGAGAGACTGTGAGACTCATCTCCAGTGAATCATCAGAAAACCAGTAGTGGTGCTGAGGCTCAAGTGTTAGCATTGAGCTGAAGAGCTCAGGGACAACACCCAGGTCCAGGAGTTCAGAGTTCAAGCCCCACAACAAGGAGGGGAAAGAATCCATCCATAAAATACCTCAGTTACAAAATACTTCATTCTTAAATACCTATGATAGGTAGATTCACAAAAACAGGAGATTCCGGGAGGGTAGCAGTTAGGGCTAAACACGATGCTTGTTTCTGGAGTGACAGAAGTGACTGGTATTTTTAATGATGTTTGTACACATCCACGTATACTCAAGGTCATTAGAGCGTATCTTTTTTTTTCTTTTTTTTTTTTTGCCAGTCCTGGGCTTGAGCTCAGGGCCTGAGCACTGTCCTTGGACTTTCTCAAGGCTAGAGCTCTACCACTTGAGCCTCAGCACCACTTCCAGCTTTTTTCTATGTATGTGGTACCGAGGAATTGAACCCGGGTCTTCATGCATGCTAGGCAAGCACTTTAACCACTAGGCCAAACTCCTGGCCTAGAGCGTATCTTTTAAGTGGGAGATTTGATGTGCAGTGAACTATTTTTCTGTAAAGTTAATATTAGGAAACATGAATTGAGGTTATAGGCATTAGGGTAGCACTTTGTGAGTCTGGGATGCCTCCGCCCTGGGGCACTGAGGCTCCTGAAGCCTCTGGAGGCCCAAAGCCCCTGTCAGAGTCCCCAGGGCTCCCCCCCCCACAGGGGCTCTAATGAGTGGCAAGGAGGTGGGGATGCTTCTCTCAGGATTAGGACTCTAGTGAAAGGCCACCCTGTCACCTGGGAGCAGGAACCTCCCAGCCTTTCAGGGATTTCAGGCCTGTCTGTGTGTGGCTTAGACAAAGGACACTGTGTGTGTGTGTGTGTGTGTGTGTGTGTGTGTGTGTGTGTGTGTCTATCTGTCTGTCTGTCTGTCTGTCTGTCTTGGGCTTGGACACAGGACATTGTGTGTGTCTGTCTGTGTGGGGCTTGGACACAGGCCATTGTCTGTTTGTCTGTGTGGGACTTGGACACAGGCTATTGTCTGTTTGGGGCTTGGACACAGGATATTGTGTGTCTGTCTGTCTGTCTGTCTGTGTGGGGCTTGGACATAGGACATTGTCTGTCTGTCTGTCTCTGTGTGGGGCTTGAACGCAGGACATTGTGTGTGTATGTGTGTCTGTCTGTGTAGGGCTTGGACATAAGGCTTTGTGTGTATGTGTCTGTCTGTGTGGGGCTTGGACACAGGGCCTTTTGTTGTGTGTGTGTGTGTCTGTCTGTCTGTGGCTTGGACACAGGGCCTTGTGTGTGTCTGTCTGTCTGTGGCTTGGACACAGGACATTGTGTGTGGGCCTGCCCTGGCCCTGGACTGCAGGAGGCAATCATGGCCAACCAAAGCCTGCAACTGAGCCAGCCACCAAGCTGTAGCTCCACTGGTGGAGGAGGGAGCAGATGGGCTGGGGGCGGGGCTCCAGTGGTGGGGCAGAGCCCTTGCTGAGGCCGCAGGGTGGGGCTCCGGGGTGGCAGAGCCCTTGCTGAAGCAGCATGGCAGGGCAGAGCCCTTGCTGAGTCTCCAGAGCAGGGTTCTGGGGTGGGGCAGAGCTCCAAGGAGGGGCTGAGCCCTTGCTGAGGCTGCAGGGGCAGGGTTCCAGGGCTGAGCTGGTGCCTGGAACTCCAGGGCGAGTTCTGCAGGCCTGACCTAGGTGGCAGAGGACCAAAGATGAGTGGAAACAGTGAGTGAGGGCGGCTCTGATTGGGCCAGTGAAGATTTAGGGCAGGAATCCTGAGGTGGGGGAGGAGGAGGTCCTGAGGAGGAAGAGGAGGTGGAGGTGGTCTTGAGGAGGTGGAGGAGGATGTCTTCAGGAGGATGAGCAGGTTCTAAGGAGCAGCAGGAGGTCTTAAGGAGGAGGAAGAGGTCTTTAGGAGGAGGCGGAAGTCCTGAGGAGGAGGAGTTGGAGGAGGTCTTAAGGAGGAGGAGGAGGAGATCCAGAGATAGAGTAAGGGGTTCTGAGGAGAAGGAGATGGACTTAGGAAGAGGAGGAGGTCCTGAGGAGGAGGAGGAGGTCTTGAAGAGGAGGAGCAGGTACTGAGGAGAAGGGGGAGGGGTTCCTGAAGGTCCTGAGGAGGAGGGGGAGGTCTTGAGGAGGAGGAAGAGGTCCTGAGGAGGAGGAGGAGATCTGGAGGAGGAGGAGGAGGTCCTGAGGAGGAGGGGGAGGAAGTCCTGAGGAGTAGAAGAAGGAGACCCTAAGGAGGAGAAGAAGGAGATCATGAGGTGGAGGAGGACTAGGAGGAGGAGGAAATACTGAGGAGGAAGAGGAGGAGGTGGTGGTGGTCTAGAGGAGGAGCAGGAGGTCTTAAGGAGGAGGAGGAGGTCTTGAGGAGGAAGCAGTTCTGAGGAGGAGGAGGAGGAGGTCTTGAGGAGGAGGAGGAGGCCTTGAGGAGGAAGTAGAAGTACTGAGGAGGAAGAGGAGGAGGCCTTGAGGAGGAAGCAGAACTCCTCAGGAGGAGGAGGAGGAGGAGGACGACGACGATGATGATGACAAGGGGGAAGTCTTAAGGAGAAGGAAGAGGTTCTGAGGAGGAGGAGGAGGAGGAGGAGGAGGAGGAGGAGGAGGAGGAGTTGAGGAGAAGAAGGTTCTGAGGAGGAGGAGGAGGAGGAGGAGAAGTTGAGGAGAAGGAGGTTCTGAGGAGGAGGAGGAGGAGGAGGAGAAGTTGAGGAGAAGGAGGTTCTGAGGAGGAGGAGGAGGAGGAGGAGGAGGAGGAAGTCCTAAGGAGAAGGAGGAGGATGTTCTGAGTACGAAGAAGTCTTGAGGAAGAGCAAAATGTCCTGAGGAGGAATAGAAAGTCCTGAGGAGGCGTAGGAGGAGATCCTGAGGGAGAAGGACAGGAGGAGGACTCTCCTGGCTGTGGTGAAGGGTCCTCCGTGTGTTTAATGGGAATCCTAAGGACGATGACCCTCACAGCGTTAGTGTGGTGCCTGGAGCCACTGCTGGGTGCTGCTCCTGCGTGGGAAGGACTGACAAGCCACCCAGGGCACTGGAAGTCTGGGTTGAGGAACAAATACAGGGGATGCAGTCCCTGCTGGAATCCATGTCCACCCTCTGGGCTCTCCACCCCTTTCAAAGGGAGGGGAAAGGAGGGCAGGAGGGTTGGGGAAAGGAGAGGAGAGCAGGAGAGCAGATGAGGAGAGGAGAGGAGAAGAGGGGAGGAGAGCAGAAGAGGAGAGGAGGGGAGAAGAGGGGAGGAGAAAGGAAGAGAGAGGAGGGGAGAGGAAGAGAGGCGAGCAGAAGAGAGAAAAGAAGCATAGGAGGGGAGGGGAGAGGAGGAGAACATGAGAGGAGGAGAGGGTTGGAAGGGAGGACAGCAGGAGTGAAGAGGAGGAGAGTGTTGGAGGAGAGGATGGACAGCAGGACATAGCCCTGAGAGGTGGAGTCCGGCGGCAGCACTGTCCCTGCTGCCAGCACAGCTTGTCTCCCTGCCACCTGTCCTGGTTGCCTGTGCTGCGCTGCCAGCTCCCTGCCCCTCTGCCCCCAGTCTTGAAGGGTGAGTGGAGAAGCCAGGCCTGGCTGGTCAGGGGAAGGAGCCTGTGTTCTGGGCAGTGGCTGTGAAGTGTCTGTGGCAGCCCAGCCCTCTGTCTGGCAGGGACAGCCTGGTGTAGGGTTCTGGTTGGATTCTAGGCGGGGAGGAGCAGGGGGTCCTGCAGTTTGGATCCTGTCTTTGCTTGACCTCCATCTGCTCCATAAGCACCAAGGTCTGCATCCTGGCACTTCTTACTTCAGTTAATTCCCCCACTCAGATTGCTGGTTCTGAGTCCCAGTGGTACCTCTGCTTTGCTTGGAACATCTTTGCCAGCCCCCTGGTCTTGGAGCATTTCCAGGTCACTAGAACACTGTCTGTTGTCTTCCTATCTGAAAGCCTTCCTGGCTTCCATGTCTCAGCCAGCAGAGAAAGGAAGCCCTTCAAGGCCCCAATGCCTGCTGTGCTGTCTACCCCAAGCCATCTAACACCACAAGAGAAGCCACAGCTTGGCTCTTGCCTCTGCCATGGCCACTCAGCCCACAGTATCATCCAGCAGACACCGGGCTCCCCTCCTCATTCCTCCTCCAGGGCACTGTTGTGACCCTCCCCCCTCCGCCATCTTTGAAGGTCCTTTTTATAGAGAAAATGGAATCTAGGGGTCTGGATTCCACAGAATGTGTTCCCATCAACTGACACCCACCTGGCTTGGATCCTCCAGGAAGGGGAGAGAGAGGCTCTTCCTTCTGTCAGGTGCACCCCCCCCCAGTGGCCTTTCTCACCTGTGAATTTCCATTCTCCTCTAGTTTCTTCCTTCCACATACAAACAGATTAAAATCTCTGGCATCTTGAAGCTGTGGCCTCCATGTCCTCTGCAGCTATGATGGCCTTTTCTCTCCACAGTTCTGTCACCCAAAGCTGTAGATATTGATCCAAAGTGTCACCATCACCTACTCATTACCTTTTTTTTTAACCTTTTTTTGTGGTACTAGGAATTGAACCCAGTGCATTGTACCACGCTAGCTACCCTCTGGTCAGCCTTTTCCACTGTGGTGTGGTTCTCTTATATTTCCAAAGCTGTATCCACTTCCTTTGTCCTTCTGAATGGGCCTAGGTCAGAGCCCTGGACCCCAGCACAAGGCGGAAAGGTTGACACTAGAAAGAGGAGTTTGTAAGGTCAATTCAGAATAAGAGGCTGGCTTCAAGAGCAAGGCATCCACAGAAATGAGCTGGGGGGTGCAAGCTAGGTGAAGAAATGGCCACAGAGTCAGGCGTGGTTGCTCCCACCTGACATCCTATCTATTCAAGAGGCTGAGATCTGAGGATCAAGGTTCAAAGCCAGCCCAGGCACAAAAGTACCTGAGACTCTTATCTCCAATAAACCTCTTGAAAACAGGAAGTGGGGCTTGGCTGAAGGGTGGGGTGATAGCCTTGAGCTGAAGAACTCAGGGACAGTGCTCAGGCCAAGTTCAAGCCTATGACCCACAAAAAGAAAAGAAGTGACTACAGAAATATCCTGTGAGGGACCAGGAAAATAGCCTAAACTAGCATGCACGAAGGCCTGGGTTCGATTCCTCTGAACCACATTCACAGAAAAAGCCAGAAGTGGTGCTGTGGCTCAAGTGGCTTAGCACTAGCCTTGCGCAAAAAGTTTCCAAGGACAATGCCCAGGCCCTCAGTTCAAGCTCCAGTACTGACAAAAAAAATCCTATGAGGCAACAGTAAGAACCCAGCGTAGCAGGGCTTGGGGGGTGAATTATGAATTCTCAGGCAGGGTGGCATTGGTCACCTCAGTCAGGACAACAGACACAGACACCTTCCTTTCTTAAAGGAAGTCAGGGTTTCTATGTTTTTACTCAGTGAATGTATTTCTCTGCACCTGCAGGGCATGCTGTTGTCTCCCATCCCAGTGATGAGAGCAGCCTGCTCTAATGGCCTGGCCCCTCAAGTCAACTTTCCCTTGGCAGCTTGGAAAATCCTGCTGAACATAAATGTAATTGCTTCCTGCCAGAAATCATGCATCTCTGGGTGGCTGTCAGGTTAAAGTCCAGGCTTTTGGTTTTATCACCAACAGGCCTACACACGCACACACACACACACACACACACACACACACACACACACACACACACACCACTTATCACTCATGCCAATGGCTAAATTATGCTCTAATTTCTGACTCGGTAATGATAACAACACACAGTTACATCACCTGAGATACACCACCAACACACTCACGCACTGATACCTGACACACACATGCATGTGTACATCACACACCTTAGCTTTTACATGTGCACGTGTGCAAACACACACAGACACACACACAATTCTCATATATTCACATATTAATTTTCCACACACAGATGCGTACCCAGGCAACAGGTTCCACACCCACCACAGGGTGAGCTGAAACCCACTCATAAAGATTCCATTCTTGCCACTCCCAATTGCATTTCTTTCTGGAATGCTCTGGGCTCTCCTCCTCCAGAAAGTATGAGCTGGTGGCTTGCACCTGTAATTTCAGGAGACTGAGATCTGAGGATCATAATTCTAAGCCCACACAGGCAGCACAATCTGTGAGATTATCATCTCCAGTTAACTACCAGAAAGCCAGAACTGGTGCTGTGGCTCAAGTGGTAGAGCATTTGCCTTGAAAAGAACAGATACAACAGCCAGCAAGGGCTGCATCCAGAGGCCTAGCTCTCAGAGGCTGAAGTGGGACTCTGACCAGGTGAGTCTAAGAAACAAAATGAACTGAAGCTTCTTTGGTTATCACAAGAGTAGTAAGTCAGTCTCGCTTTTCTCCTCCCCCTCCCTCTACCTCTCTCTAACTCTCTGTCCCAGTGGTGCTCTCCTTGCGTGGGATCCTGTTCACATATAAGGTGTGTGCTGCGGAGGGGTCAGATGCTAAAATGTGCTAGCGATCATGCCTGGGGAAACCGGGACACCAGGCTGGTGCTAGCAATCTTGGGTAGAGGGAGATGGCAGAGGAGTGAGCAGAGGCCCAAGAGGTGTTAGCTTCTGAATGCTAAGACCCAAGTTCTCAGACTCATGTCTGGTGTAGAGTAGGCCAGGCCACATGGCTCTGGAACTGCGTCTAGTGGACAGTCAAGGTAGTGGAGTGACAGCTTGGCTGAGGGTGAGCCTGGGTCAGAAGGCTGAGGCCCAGTGGCACCTGGTTGGGCACTAAAGGCTACAGGGAAGGGCTGTTGGCATGACGCGACAGGTTAGAAAGCCACCCAAGACTGTCTGGAATGTCAGTGTTAGAGTGTTACCAGGCTGGAGAGGCCTAACTAGCCAGAGAGCAAGCGAGAAGTCTTCCTCTCAGCAAGAAGTGGGGTGTTAGGCCTGATGACGAGCAGAGAGGGATCACGGTGGGGCTGAATTCAGGCCACCACTGTTAGAAGGAACACATCTTTCTCCAGCACAGGAGGAAGTAACAACCACCAGGGTTTCATGACTCTGCTCTCACCCTCTGTAACCATCAGCACACAAACTCCCAGAGCCTCTCACATCCTCTTCTGTGATACCATTGGTGCCAAGCGTAGCTCTCCTCTCTTCCAGCTTCTCCCTCAGCCCCCTCAAGCCCCTCTTCTTGGTGGAACTTGTGGATCCCCTAAACACTGCCAACAGCTGTCTGCCCTCCTGTCTCACCCTGTCCTGAGCAGCTCCATCTCCAGCCTTCTCTCATTACTCACAATCCCCAGACCTCTAGCTTGGGTCCTGTCTCAGGCCTTAAGCCTGAGTTTTCATCTGAGTGGAGAGTTCCTGGGGAGGAAGATGGTCACCCACAAGGCAAGGCTGGGAGAGGCTGAGGGCGAGGCGGCAGAAGGCTGGAGGGTTAGTTCCAGGCTGGACCAGCAGGGCTGGTTTGAATTCTTGGTGTTGCTTTGGTTGAGGGGAGCAGAGGGAATCAGGTGCTCCTTATCAGGTGAGTAGAATTAGGCCAAGATTTACCTTTTATCCTACTTGGGTCCTGTGTCCAAAGTTTGGTATTATCTAAACCTTACCTGACTCCTGGCCCAGGGGTCACCCCCCACTGTCCTTGAGCATGGTCTCTTCTGGTTGGTTACCTGGGTGCTGGGAAGGGCTGGCCCCGGCCTCGCCAAGCCCACCATTGACGCTGCTAGCCTGAGTCTTGATGATGGATTTGAGCTTCTGATTCTCCCAGATAAGCCGCAACAGCTTCTTCAGCTCCTCATTTTCCCACACCAGCTTCTCTATCTGATGCCGAAGTCCCTTGTAATTGATGGGTAAAGACATACCCCAGGGTAGTGGGGAGGGCATTGCATCTGGAGGCTGCCCAGAGCCCTGTGCCTTTCCCGGACTGGAAGAGGACCCTGTAGTCTGCAAGGCTGGCCCAGTAGGCCTGGGTATTATGAGTTCAGAGGCTGTGCCCACATCCTTGCCCCTGCATGACAGGCTTAGCTCTGTGCCTACAGGCCTTTGTGCAGGCCCTGACTTGCCTGGAATGTCCAGCCTCTCTGTCTGGCCAGCCTCACCCCCATGTGCCCCTCTAAAAGGCCTTCTTCTCTCCTACAGCTGTGCCCCATGTTGCAGCACTTATCCTGTTCTGTCCAGTGAGCTTCTTCATGCTTTCCCTGGCATTGCAGTGAAGGTGGGGGCTGGGCCTGTTCCGAGAAAGCCCAGCACCCCGCAAGGGCCTGGCTTGGTGTAGGTAGGTAGCCATGGACAATGCACTGCTGCCTTCCAGGTTGGGTGTCCTTTCCCTTGCCCTCTTGAGCTTGCCCCAACCTGCCCTGCCAGCCTTCTCCTGAGAGGGCTCCACTCTGGACACCCAACATCTTCTGACCCCAGGCACCTTGGCTCCTTCTTTGGCTGTGGGTCCTGGGAGTCCCCACAACAGCCTGGGCCTTCTGTGCTTGGTGATTCATCCCCCATCCCCAGCGGCGACTCCTCTGCCCCTGGAACCCTGCTCCCCAGCCTTTCCCTTCCAGTTCCAGGAACTCAAGACTCAGGGCACTGGCTCACTTGCTCCCTCCTCCCATCCACATGGCGCTCCCTCCCTCCTCTCAGAGCTTTCTACAGGGGCCTCTACCCACTGGCCAGCCGGGAGGCCTTACCCTGATGCTGGCAGTGGCTCCCGAACCTTTCACAGGACCGGAAACAGAGGGTGAATTCCAGGTTTAAGTCAGCGGGCAGCCCAGAAGGAGCAGAGGCCCGGGAGGAGGAGGAGCTCAGTCAGGGCTGGGGTCTGTGTGAGTTGAGAGGTCCACCTGGACCTCACAGTGAGGGATAGACCAAGGCTGGCTGACTGGATGCCCCAGGGAGCAGGGAAAGCCCTGTGATCTCCTGTGAAGAGGAGCACTGGCATGGCACCACCTGGCTCCTCTCCAGCTTTGGAGATGGCTGAGCTGTGAGAGTGGATGTCGTCTGTGATTTTGGTAAATACCACTCTACACAGTGCTGCAAGGACATTTTGTAAGAAGAGAGGTTACTTTCCACCTATGGATGGTCTGATCAATCAGCTGAATACCTGAAGAGCAAACTCTCTGTTTGAATTGCCATTGAAGAGTTTTGCAAAGGGACTGCACTTCCATAAGTCAGGCTAGGAACACAGTGCTCCATAATCAGTGCCATCCCTTCCTTCATCCTTGCATCATCTCTCTCCCTGACCACCATGCTAGGTTACCCTCCTTCCCTCCCTCCCTCCTTTCCTGTGCCCCCTCTTTTCCCACCCCCAAAAAACATTTCCACTTCCTAGCACTTATCTTGATAAGCTATATTAGTTGTTCAGAGGAGTTACACTTTCGATTCCTCCCCTAAGTAAACCCTCCTTTAGACAGCTTGTTTGTGTGTAAATGCCTTGAGCCCTGTGTGGGCTATCATGTCCAGTGGTATTTTACATCTTCCATTTACATACACCATTTTTCTCTCTGAGCCTGGCCTACTTAACATGGTTATTCTAGGTCCATCCATCTTCTGCAAGCAACATAGTATTATTCATTCTAATGGATGAGTAAAATTCCATGATGCATATATATACCACATTTTGTTGATTCACTTCCTCTATTGTAGGCATTGGGTGTTTCCATAACTTGGCTGTTGTGAATAGTGTGGCAGTGGATGTACATGTGCAAGTGTCTTTACCATTTCCTGGCTTGTGATGCTCTGGGTAGGTGCCCAGGAGTGGTATGGCTGGATTGTAGGGAAAGTCTGCGTTTAGTTTTGTGAGAAACCTCCAGACTGACTTCCAGTGGTTTGTATTCATTTGCATTCCCACCAACAGTGGAATGGGGGTCTTCTCCCCCTATACCAGCCAGCATCTGTTACTGTTTGAATTCTCTGTCCTGGCCAGGCTTACTGGGGTGAGATGGGAGCTCAGTGTTGTTTTTATTTGTATTTTATTTATGGCTCAGGATGTTGAACATTTCCTCATGTGTCTGTTGACCATTTTTACTTCTTCAGGTAAATCTCTGTTCAGCTCCTTTGCCCATGTGTGGATCAGGTTAATAGTTTGGATGGGATTCATTTCTTGAGCTCCTTGTGTATTTTGGATAGTAGGACCTTATTGGATATATGAATGGCAAATATCTTCTCCCAGTATGATATTTGTCTTTCTAGTTTAGTAACTATGTCCTTTGCTGTGCAGAAATTTTTAGTTTGATGTAATCCCATTTGTTAAGTCCCTCTCATATTTGCAGCACCCCTGTGACTTTTCTTAATTTTTTTTGGGGGGGATGGTTCTAGGGCTTGAACTCAGGGCTGGGGCACTGTTATTGAGCTTTCTCAAGGCTAGCACTCTACCACTTGAGCCGCAGCACCCCTTTCCAGCTTTTCTGAGTATGTGGTACTGAGGAATTGAACCCAGGGTTTCATGCATGCTAGGCAAGCACTCTACCACTAGGCCACACTTTCGGACTTCTTTAAAATTTTGGTTGTTGTTGGTGGTGGTGGTTGAGCTCTTCATCTCAAGGCTACAGCCCTACACCTTGAGCCACAGCTTCACTTATCAGTTTCTCCTGATTAATTGGAGATAAGAGTCTCATGGACTTTAGCACCTGGGCTGGCTTTGAACCTTGAACTTCAGGTCTTTGCCTCCTGAGTAGCTAGGATTACAGGCATAAGCCACCACACCCAGCCTAATTTTTTTTTGATGGGCCTGGGGCTTGACCTCAGGAACTGTTCACTCTCTTGAGCCTCTTTGGGCTCAGGTTATTACTCTACCACTTGACCCACAGCACCAGTTCCAGCTTTTTTGAGTAGTTTATTAGTCTCATGGGGTCTTTCCTGCCTGGGCTGGCTTTGAACTGCAATCCTCAATCTCAGTCTCCGGAGTAGCTAGGATTACCGGCATGAGGGGTGGGAGTTTGGACTAGTGGTAGAGTGCTTGCCTAGCATGCGTGAAGACCCAGGTTTGATTCACATACATACAAAAAGCCAGAAGTGGTGCTGTGGCTCAAGTGGTAGAACTCTAGCCTTGAGAAAGCCCAAAGACAGTGCTCAGGCCCTGAGCTCAAGCACAGAGCCCAGCACTGGCCAAAAAAAAAAAGATCTTTACTGATAGCATTTTAATTTTCCATTGTACTAACATTTCTTTCCTCCAAGTATGTGAATATAATAGTTAATATAGTATAATGTGATATTATAGGATATTTATTACTAAATGTATGGCAGGCATCCTGTTAGTTTCATGCCAGTGGTAAGTGGGCATTGTGCCTGCTTTATCAAACTCGCAGCGAATTGGAGTGGCTGGGGACAAAGTGATCACAATAACATGGAGGCAGGGGAGTGGCTAGTTGGTGGAGGGTTCATCTAGCAAGCAGGAAGCCTGGGTTCATTTCCTCAGCATCACAATCACAGAAAAAGTTGGAAGTGGCACTGTGGCTCAAGAGGCAGAGTACTAGCCTTGGGCAAAAGAAGCTCAAGGACAGACCCCAGGCCCTGAGTTCAAGTCCCAGAACCGGCAAAATCAATAGCCAATGGAAATGTTGTGTCACTCAGGGCACATGGCTCTGAAAGTAGGCATGGCTGGCTCAGGTGAAACTCACTTGGATCATGGAGGGGCTCGTGTTCTTGAAGAATTCCAGGGACGGTAGGATGAGGAGCAAGGATGTAGGTGCTGGAGAAGGAGGCAGAGGACAGGCTCTAATGTTGAGGCTTTCTTCCAGAGGCTTTCAGAAGTCCCAATGGAGCTCTTGAGGGTGTGGGAAGGAGCTACAGAAGCCACGTATGCACCTAAGCACAGAGGGAAGAGGGGTGTTTCTGGCTGAGGAGGGACTAGAGGCCTCGAATACAATGGTCTTGGGATGGACAGATGTGCAGAATGGCCCGGGGGTTCTGCTACAGTGGTGTCAATGCTGGGTGTAGCAGCATTGCAGGGGAGATATGTGGGGCAGGGTTCTGGAGTGGGGCTCGGGTGTGCAGCTAAGCCTCAATTTCACCAGGTGGGAAGAAAGCAGGGGGTCCCACCAAGTCCCCCAGTAGAATGGGCTGTGTGACCAGATGGAGTCAGCCAGGAATCAGTCATGAAAGAGACAGACTGGGCAGTGGACCTTGTACCCAGGAGTGCCAGAACAAAAGGCTCCCACTGACTGAGCAGAGATGCCTGCAGGGTGGACTAGAAGGAAGACCTGAGGAGGCCTAGCTCATGATGGTGAGGGGGGGAAGGGGGGACAAGCCTGATGGCAGCCTGGAGAGGGTCTCCAGCATGGCAGTGAGGCTGTCAGCGGGGCAGCTGGCATGGTTCGGGCATCCAGCCTGGCGGTGAGGCCATCCGTGGGGGCCCTGGCGTGGTGAGGGCATCCAGTGAGGCGGTGAGGCTGTGAGGGTGGAGCCCTTGGGAGGGCGCCAGGCTGGAGGAGTCTGGAAGGGGAGTGGAGTGGGGAGGTGGAGTGGAGATGGGGCGCGCAACCCTTCTTGGGATCCAGTGGAAAGTGGGCAGGACTGCAGTAGGTCCTGATGGGGGTTGATGTGAAAGTCCAGCCCAACTCCTCAGGTGACAGGCCCCACCTGGCGAATAGACCTGCCCGGCGGGTGAGCCCAGCAGGCTCCCAGAACGTGGCCTGCATGGACTACTTCAGGCCCAAGCCACAAGCCTGCAGAGCCGACCCCAAAACACACACCCTCCTGCCCCAGGCCCACGCAGGTCCTTCACTCTGCCCCCAAACCCCCACTTTACAGGTCACCACGGCAGCCCTCTTCACCTTTCCATAGAAGCTGATCTGGTCTGCTGAGGTCCCCACCAACTCCTCAGAACCCAGCCAGCCAATGGTTCCTGAGTGCTAGGTCAGATTCGCCCCCTGGCTCACAGGTGACTGGATTCGCACAGTTGGTCCCTGTTGTCTTGGGTGTGGAATGCCACCTGGTGGTCTCAGGGGTCTTTGCCCTCCTCTTGGCTTGAGGTTCTTTGGAGAATCAGCAAACTTCTTCTCAAGTGATCTTTGCAAGGCACAAAGTAGTGAATGACATGGGTGCGGTGGCTCATGTCTGTAATCCTAGTTACTAAGGAGTCTGAGATCTGAGTATAGAGGTTCAAAGTCAGCCTGGGCACTGAAGAACATGAAACTCTTACCTCCAATTCATCACTAGAAAGGGAAGTGCTGCTGCGTTTCAGGGGTAGGGCTGCAGCCTTGAGTGGAGGAGCACAGGGATAGGGCCCAGGCCCAGAATTCAAGTCCCATAAATGGCAAAACAAAAACCCCCAAAACAAAAAACAACAAAAAAGTAGTGGATGACCTTGGGCTTTAGTCCAAAGGACATGACCCACACCTGTCAGCTTTACCCCATTCCCTCCGTGAGGAGCAGCTGCCACGCACTGTCTCTGTCACCCAGTGTCCCTGTCACACATTGTCCCTGTCACACACTGCCCCTGTCACACACTGTCCCTGCCCACCCTACTTTTGAGAAGCTAGGATTATAGGAATGAGACACTGTGCCTGGCACAAATTATAGTTCTAGTAAAATAATCCAAAATACAAAACTTGTGATTTGAAACAGGGATGTTCAGTTACTAACGTGTGTGAGGACAGTCCAAATCCGAAATCAAGAAGTCCAGTTCAACCTGCTTGACCACCTGCATATGGAGTTTACCTTTTGAAAGCCCACTGAAGCTCAGTGCTGCTTCCAACAAGTCCCAAGGCAGAGAGCAGTCTCTGTACAGGTATTAAAATGACTCCTAACTGTATTCACTGTGGGCAGTTAACTTTAATGCTGTGGTTTTGAATCCCTCCCAAATGGCTTGGATTTAATGTAAAAAATTATCCCACCATACAATCATGACATTTCTGGTGTCAATTGTGAATATGGAAACTCAGCATGAATTGAGAAGTAGTTGATACATCCTGAAGGAGTATTTTCAGTAATAACTAGTTTTAGTGAAGGTGTAATTCGTATTAATTGATTTCAGTTACTGAATTATTTTTATGGGAACATTGGTTTACAAATTCTGTATGTATATTTAGAATGGAATTGCTTGTATAAAATCTATATCTAATGAACTGGGGATTCATCTTTAGTGGAGAGTATAACATTCTACTTGAGATAGTAAGGATTCTTCTCCCATAAGAAGAATTTATGCTTTTACAGCCCATGTATAATTTGTGTGTGTGTGTGTGTGTGTGTGTGTGTGTGTGTGTGTGTGTGTGTGTGTGTGACTTAACCTCTGGGCATTGTCCCTGAGCTCTTCAGCTCAAGGCTACTGCCCCACCCGTTGAGCCACAGCCCTACTTGTGTTTTTCTGATGGTTAATTGAAGGTAAGAGTCTCATGGACTTTTTAGTGCCAGGGCAAGCTTTGAACCGCAAACCTCAGGCCTCGGCATCCTCAGTAGCTAGGATTAGAGGAGTGAGTCACTGTGCCTAAATTTCCTCCACAAACTGTTGGGCAAAATCACACAGGTTCTTTCTTGACCTCTTCATTTGCCTTCTCACCCAGCCATGCTTTCAGAATCTTTTGTTCATTGTCAAGAGCAGGAAAGAATTAAAAAATCTCTGGTGAGTTGCTTTTTATTTCTTACATTGCATTTTATGAATCTAAGGGTGTCCAAGAATTAAAAACAGAAAAACAGATTCAGCTTTGGGAACAGGTTCATAAGTCAGATAAAAATGGCTTGTGGATTTAGCAGATTATAACATCTTACATTCTAAGTTAATGCAGATTTGCTTCAGTTTGTTTGTAGTTTTTCTAATGTGATTCAAGGACACCTAGGAAGTAACTTCCCATGGAAGGTAAATTTTCACTATCAACTTATCAGAAATCTCATTCTCATGCCTAACATTATACTGTGTTAAGTTCTACTGCAGTTAATGAAATAGTGTGGTCAAACTCACCTTCAGATATTCTGGAAGAATGAGTTAGCTATTTGTCCTTAAATTACTCTCCATATAGGCTTCTTGAAGTGCTTTGTGGTCTTTGTTTACTTGAAAGTTAAGCTTCCTTTGATATAGTTTATGGTGCTTTTAGAAATCCCTCTTTCCATTCTCTAGGGACTCATCAGAGATAAGATCTAGTGATTAATTGGAGATAAGGAATCCCACTATCTACTGATTAACTGGAGATGAGTCTCAGTTTCTTTAGTGCCTAGGCTGGCTTTGAACCATGATCCTCAGCTCTCAGCCTGATTAACAGCTAGGATAACATGGCTGAGCATAAATGAAAATTTTATCAAGAAATATTTGATGCACTTTCCAACTATATTCTGTATTGTAGAAGGTAGGCAATGTTCACAAAACTTCATGCTAGCCTTTCTTTTGCTTAGGAAGGAAATATCAGGCTATCAATGATCAGCCTTAATCTTTGGAAATTTAATAACAAAATTGATTACAATAGCATGTTTTGTGCTACTTACTTTTATTTTTTAGCATATTTTTATTTGGGGACCTAAGTGAAATCTTGTAAGGACCAAATCAATCATTACCTACCTTCTCAAGTACTGCTGCTCCCTTTAACAATCACCTGGAAGCTATGCTTTTCAAAGATCTACTGATGTGGTTTGTATTCCCTATGAGGTCCTGCAGGTTTTGATTGCATATGAGGGCACTTTTCTTTTTTCTTTGTCCTGGGCTTGAGCTCAGGGTCTGAGCACTGTCCTTGGACTTTCTCCAGGCTAGAGTTCTACCACTTGAGCCTCAGCAACACTTCTGGCTTTTTTCTATGTATGTGGTACCAAGGAATCGAACCTGGGTCTTCATGCATGCTATGCAAGAACTCTACCACTAGACTAAACTCCCAGCCGTGAGGGCACCTTTTAATAGTAGCTCTAAATGGATTTTTCAGTGAGGCAGAATATGAACATGCAGGAATTATTATTTGTTTACTTCCTTGTTAGTGAATTTTATCAAAATGAGCTAAAACTACTCTATCAGACACCTACTTATAACTCATGTTGTCATGTCAATTTATTAGCTCCTTAATGTTTTGTTTGTCTCTATTGCTAGCAGCAGAAATGTATTCTGATGTATTAGGGAAACTCTGTATTTGTAATTATCTCCATAATATTTGGGAAAATGTGTATTTTGAGTTTTCTTTCTCCCACTCTATGGATAACACTGGAAGCTGGAAATATTTTATGTAAGACAAAAGCATACATGCAGAAGGATAAAATTCTAGAACTGATGTGCTCATGATTCAAATCTAATTTCTTGAAGGAAATGTGTCATTGCAGGAGGTGGTGACATTTGGTGATGTGACTGTGGACTTCAGTTGTGAGGAGTGGAAGGACCTAAACAATGCTCAAGGACCCTGTATAGAGATGTAAAGCTAGGGAACTGCAGCAACCTGGTTTCCTTGGGTGAGCAAAAATCACCTGATCTTGAAAGATCAACTGATATGATTTTAATGGATAGGTGAAGTTACTTCTATTAGTTCTATTTAGATGAACTATTTTTGTCAGTGGGAAGTGTCATTTCTTTTTTTTCTTCTCCTCTCTCTCTCTCTCTCTCTCTCTCTCTCTCTCTCTCTCTCTCTCTCTCTCTCTCTCTCTCTCTCTCTCTCTTTTGTTGCTGTTGTTGTTGGACATTGGGCATAAGCTCTAGGACTGGGAACAGTTCCTGAACTCTTCAGCTCAAAGCTAGTTCTCTGTCACTTTTAGCCATATCATCAGTTTTTGTTTTCTTGTGGTTAATTGGAGTCTCAGACTTTTGTGCCTGCACTGGCTTTCAACTGGCTTTGAACTGCAATCCTCTGATCTCAGCCACCTGAGTAACTGGGATTACAGGTATGTGCCACAGGCACCTAGCAGTATTGTTTCCTTCTTGTTGTATTTTACTTTTTTTCCAGTCGTGGGGCTTGACCTTAGGGCCTGAGCATTGTCCTTGGGCTTTTCCTCAAGGCTAGCACTCTACCACCTGAACTGAAGCACCGTGTCCCACTCAAATGTGGTATCAAGGAATCAAACCCAGGTCTTTGTGCATGCCAAGTAAGCACTTTGCCACTAGGCCAAACTCCCACCAAAGTATTGCTTTCTTCTAAGAAAAACTTCAACTTGATTATGTAATTCTTTTTGGGGGGGAGGGATTAAGGGGCTTGAATTGTGGGCCTGGGCACTGTTTCTAAGATCTTCAACTCGAGGCTACCACCCTACTCCTTGGCCTGGGCACTGTCCCTGAGCTCTACAGCTCAAGGCTATCATCCTATCCTTGAGCCACAGTGCCCCTTCGCATTTTCTACTGATTTATTCTCATTATTTAAGCAGCCAAATCAGTAGTTTGACCAAAATCTGAACTGTTTCCTAATAATCGACTATCTTTACAAATCTGAGGTAATTAATGTAATTGGATATATAATCTAGAGTAGAATGCATATGACTATTGGAATTATGATCTAGGAATCATTAGTGTGTATTCATAATCCAAACCTGGCACTGGTGCATTGGTTTATCCTTGTACTCCTACCCACTCAGGAGGCTGAAATCTAACTACAATTAGCCCCTCAAGAACTGGAATTGGAACATGGACTCATACTGGTAGAATGCTAGCCTCGAGTAAAAGCTGAGTTCCAGCCACACAATGGGGAAAAAATGTAAAGCTAGGGAAAAGTCAATCATGGAGCCAGTGAGAAATGAGAAACATTTAGGAGCAACCTTGTGAACAGAAAGTGTTGAGACCTTACAACACAGGTGACACACCATGAGCAATAACTCTTCAGTATTCCTTATCAGCAGGGCATTCTTTTCCTAAATCTATATTGATTGTAAAGCTGGAGCAGGGTGCAGAACCACGGATACGAGAAGTCTCAGAAAAGAATTTTACAGGGGAGTTATTGCATTTTGTATAGTGATGGTAGAGCCAGAGCAAGTAGATAAATAAATCTTGAGCCATATGAAGCAATAATATTCCTAGTTCCCCTAAGTTCTGGATGTGGCAGAGAACTAGATGATCCGTTTTCTCAAAGATTTATGAATCAAGAATTCATAGGGAGACATACTGAATTTTGTGTAGCAGTAGAGTTAGAGTTAGAAATACTCTCTATCTTTGTGGAATCATTCTCAAACAAAAATAGAGATATAAAAATAAAATTTCTTTTTCTTTATAACTAGGATAACACAGGTAAAGTATAAAATGGAATATGCCAGTATTGGTGTCCTTTGATAAAAAAAATGTCTTCTCAATAAAGGGCAGACACTGTGATTCAGATTCAAAGATTTTAGTCTACAGTGGATTATTGACAAGTCCTGAGCTGGAGTATCCTTGATTTTTCATGATTCTTATGGTCAGAATTGCCAGAAAAGGGATTTGTACTTAGACTTTGTCTAAGATTGATAGAAATGAAGTTTAAAATTCCCACAGATACATGAAGAAATTGATAGTGAGACGTTAGTAGTCAAGAGATTCATGTATATATCTTTACTCTCAGGAACTTTTACCATTTAGATAAAAGGCAAGGGGATGGATAAAATACTCCAGTGGTATCTGAATCTGGAAAATATTTCTGTTCTTCACTTAATGGCTAAGAAGGAAAGCAGCAATATATACATATTTCAAAAACATAAAAGAAACAGCTTATTCCCCCATGGTAAATAAAAACAGTATTTGAAAAACACAACCATAAGGATACTATAGGTAGATGGTAAGTACACAGTTTAAAACTCTACCAACACAAAGTGGAATCATTTGTGATGTTTTAAAGTTCTAAAAGTTAGGGAGGGAGAAAATGTCTACCTTGACCTGGCACGGTGGCTCACTCCTGGAATCCTAGCTACTCCAGAGGCTGATGTCTGAGGATCATAGTTCAAAGTTAGCCTAGGTACTCTTATCTCCCAATTAACCACTATAAAACAGGACATGGCCTGTGTCTCTGTGGGTATGATGGTAGCCTTGATTTAAAAAGCCTATGGACAGTGCCCAGACCCACAATTCAAGCTCCACAACCAAAAAAAAAAAAAGCCAGAGGCGATGTCTCACACCTATAATCCTACTCAGTAGGCTGAGGTCTGAGGATCAAATTTCAAAGTGAGCCCAGGCACAAAAGAACCTGAGATTCTTATCTCCAATTAACCTGGAGAAAATGGGCAGTGGGTCTTGGCCCAAGGGTAGGGTGGTAGCCTTGAACTGAAGAGCTCATGGACAACACCCAGGCCAAGTTCAACCTCCAGAACCAACAAAAATAAATAAATAAATAAATAAATGAAAAATAAATCTAAAGAAAGCAAATGTCTTTACATTAAAGAAAATTGGAATCTTATTTATGTTTTTGTCTTTTTTTATCGTAACTCATTTTATATTTCCAAGAAATGGAGGACATAATTTCAGTCTGCCAGGAAAATTCAGTTGGATGACTATGTGAAGTAGGAGTCACCAATAGTTATACAGTGGAAGAAAGAGGGAGATTAGTGAGAATATTTTATTTGAGTTCAAAACATAAGGCAGAGCTGAGTAGGAATATTCTGGATTCCTTAGTGATGAAGACTGAAGAATTCAGTGAGTGTCAGAACACGCTCCTTTACAGTGAGCCTGATGACATACGTGCTGCATCTAGACCAGGTGTGTCTCCTGTAGTTGAAGAATCCTTCAGATATTCAGAGCATTTTAGACCAAAATTTGAGTGTTCTGATGAGCTGAAGTATTTTGAATATGGTGAAGAGAAGGTATTAAACTCAGAGAGCCTATTTTTAAGGCAGAATTGGGTTTTTGTGGGAGCCTCTAACAATAACCATAACCAGCATAGAGACAACTATGATAAGTCTACTCACAATACCCAAGCAGTAGTTCAGAGAGAAAAGAAAACAACTGAATGTACTAGATGTGGAAAAACACACTCAGAAATCAGCTCCTAGGAGACACTGGAGAATTTATACAAGAAAGAAACCATATGAATGCAACAAACGTGGAAAGTCTTTCATCCAGAAGGTAGAACTTAAAAATCATCGGAGAACACACACAGGAGAGAAAACTTAGGGATGTAAAGTATGTGGAAATTCCTTCTCCCTGAAGGCATACCTTACTACCCATCACGGAATACACACAGGAGAGAAATCATATACATGTAACAGGTGTGGAAAGTCTTTCACCAGGAAAATACACCATACTTTCCATCGGAGAACACACACAGAGAAACCATATCAATGTAAGAAATGTCAAAAGTATTTCAGAATGAAGTCAGATCTCATTTTGCATCAGAGAACACACTCAGGAGAGAAACCTGTAACATGTAAGAGGTGTGTAAATTTTTTCTCCCACAAGTCAGCACTTAATGCCCATCAGAAAACACACACTGGAGAGAAACCTTATCAATGTAACAGGTGTGGAAAGTCTTTCAGAAAGAAATCATACCTCCCTTTGCATCAGAGAATACACACAGAAGAGAAACATTCTCAATGTAATAGATGAGGAAAATCTTTCACCTGGAAAGCAATCCTTTATAATCATCAGAACACACACAAGACAGAAACTTTATGAATTTTAATGAACATAAAGTGTTTTTCATTTGGAAGGCAAAACGTACCAATCCTCAGAGTATAAACAGAAGACAAAACTTACATAATTAATGTAGAAAAGCTTTCATCCAGAAGGCAGATCTTCCCAACCATCAGAAGAGACAAACAGAAAAACTTGATGAATGTTATGAATGTGAAAACTCTTTCATCTAGAGGAAGGCCTTACTAATCATCAGAGATGACATAAAAAAGAAACCGTATGAATAACAAATGTGCAATGTCCTTCACATAGGTATGACACCTAAGCAACCATAAAAGGAGTCTCACCCATGAGAAACCTTAAGACTAATAAAATATGTGAAGTATTCCTAGAAGAAAACTCGGTTTGCATCAGGATACCCACACAGAGTGAAGGCTTATGAATGTAGCAAATGTGTAACTCAGAAGGCACAGCTCAGAATTCCACATGACAGAAATCCTATGAATGAAACAAATATGGAAAGTTGTTTCTTTTTTTAATTTTACTTCACTTGTCAGCTAGTTAATTGGATGTAAGACTAGTTGATTTCTGGTTGTTAATTGGATATAAGTGTCTCTTGGACTTTTTGTGCCAGGACTGGCTTTGCATCGAGATCCTCAGATCTCAGCCTCCTGAGTAGCTAGGATTCCAGGCTTGAGCCACCAGCACCCATGAAATATTTTCAAGAAGTCATACCTCAGTTTGCAGAAGAAAACACACAGGAGAGAAATTGTTTGAAGGGAACAACTGTGGAATGTCGTTTACTAAGAATTCATGGCTCTGTACTTATAAAACACACAGGAGAGAGAAATCTCATTACTATAACAATGGAGTAAAATCTTTCATCTGGAAGGCACGCCCCAGTATTTATCAGAGAATATTCACTAGAAGAAAAGTAGCAAACAGAGCAAATGTTCAATAACTTTTAATCAGCCAAGAACGTGGAAAGCATCCATTTTTGCACTACTCCTCTAAAGTCTCTGAATGTATGTCTATTCATTATAGCAATGACATACTACATAGTGTTCAATTTTTGAATGGAAGATGCAATTCCATGCTTATTATAAAATTTGCACAGAAGTCAAATCTCTCTTAACACCTTTTTTGGGGGGGGTCATGGGGGTTGAACTCTGGGCCTGGGCACTGTCTCAGGGTGTCAATGTATGAGAATTAATGCACTTACTACATAGTGAATGTAACTGTAACTCCTCTATACATTACCCCAACAATAAAAATTAGTTTAATAAAGTCTCAAGTCCTTTTGTGTGTGGGCTGTCCTTGAACCTTGATCCTCATATGTCAGCCTCCTGAGTAGCTAGGATTCTAAGTGTGACTCACCAGGACTGGCTCCATCCAACCATCTTGTAACTTCCTTTACACCCTCATTTTTTGCATTACTACCAGAATTAAGTTTGACAAAAGCATGTCTTAATTGGAAAGCATGTCTTAATTGTGTGGTATAGCTATCTTCAGAGAGATAGAGAAAGGAAAGTAGTGATGGCAGATAGATGTTCATCCTCCAGAGAACTGTACTTTCAACCTCCAGAATAGGGAGAAAGCACAGGCACTTCACATCATCCACAGTGGTGTTTTACAATAACTCAGAAAAATCTAATCCTAGCTAATCTGGAGGCTGAGATCTGAGGATTGAACTTCATAGCCACCCTGGGTAGTGAAGACCACTAAAGACCAAGAGACTCTTATCTCCAATTAATCACTAGAAAAAGGGGAAGTACGGCTGTGGTTCAAGAGGCAGGGTGGTAGCCTTGAGCTGAAGAGCTCAGGGACAACACACAGGGTGAGATTAAGCCCCAAGACCCACAATAAATAAATAAACAAATAAACAAACAAACAAATAAATAAATAAGGAGCTAATAGTAGAAATAGCCTTGATCCAGGTGCTGTTGGCTCATGCCTGTAATGCTAGCTACTCAGGAGACTGAGATCCGAGAATCAGGGTTCAAAGCCAGCCTCTGCACTAAAGACATCCAGGTCCTGGCAATGAGGAGCAGGGGGCAAGGCAAAAGACCCTGGACCCTCCCATGAACACTGAACCACGAAGCTTCGCCAACCCAGGGAAGCCCATAGCAGTGGCTGGGGTCAGTCCCCATCCCCTTTTGTCCTCCACCTGTTGCTGACCATCGCACAGCCTATTCCTAGAGTGATATGGCATGGCTCCTCTGATGACTGTCCTGTCCTATTAGGAAATTCATTCATTAAATAAATCAAAATTTTTAAATTAAAAGTTGTTTTTTGCCTGTCCTGGGTATTGAACTTAAGGCCTGAGCCCTGTGCTTGGGCTTTCTCAAGGCTAGAGCTCTACCACTTGAGCCACAGCACCACTTCTGGCTTTTTTTCTATGTATATGGTACCGAGAAATTGAACCCAGGTCTTCATTTGTACAAGGCAAGGACTCTACCTCTAGGCCAAACTACTGGGCTTGCATTTTCTTTAATAATTTCTTCAGCTAACTACTGAGTGGCTAGAGCAGTGTAAGCCCCCATGCCTGCCTGGGAGAAATCTCTCATCTCCTTTCCTCTTATCTGACATCCTATGCTTCTCTCCTAAAGGCTTATGATTTTCTTGTGTGTGTTATATGTAGGGCTTGACTCTGGGTCTGGTCACAGTCCCTTAGCTCTTCACCTCAATGCTATCACACTACCCCTGAGCCACAGCGCCACCTATGCATTTCCCGTGGTTAATTGGAAATAAGTGTCTCATGGCCTTTAGTGCCCGGCTGGCTTTGAACTATGATCGTCAGATCAGAGCCTCCTGAGTAGCTAGAATTACAGGTGTGAGCTATCAGGCCCAGCTTATTGTGATTTTTGATGATCTTTTACACACAACATGATTAGGAAATATTGGGTAAAAAACTTGACAGCAAATATAATTATACAAACTATTGAATTCCTTCCTTAAAAGAAAATTCCTCAGAGGCAAGCAGATCAGGCAAAACCTGGGATACTTGAAGACTATCTGTGCAGTGTAATTTTCATTGTCCAAGGCAACATTGTAAATATATTTTAAAAATATATTTTTATTGTAATTAATAGAAGGATCACATTATATTTGCCAGGTAGAACGCGCATTCCTTCACAAACATTGCTACCCTTTCTCATTTTTTTTGCCAGTCCTGGGCTTGAGCTCAGGGTCTGAGCCCTCTCCTTGGACTTTCTCAAGGCTATATCTCTACCACTTGAGCCTCAGTACCACTTCCAGCTTTTTTCTATGCATGTGGTACCAAGGAATCAAATCCGGGTCTTCGTGTATGCTAGGCAAGCACTCTACCACTAGGCCAAACTCTTTCTCATGTTTTTGTCCCATTTCCTACCCCCACCCCTCCCAATCATCTTCTTTTCCCAACTTTCCTATCCTATTTCAAATAAACAAAGATATATACAAAACTATGGAATGCTTCATGAATTCGCGTGTCATCCTTGTACAGGGGCCAGGCCAATCTTCTCTGTATTGTTCATTTTAGATGTATTTATTCCTAAGTATTTTACTGTTTATACTAGTGTAAACAGATTTGATTCCTGACATTATTTCTAAATTGTAAATTTCTCACATATGTATGTCCACTTAACTTTATCCAATTACTATATCTTGTTACTTCACACTGAACTGTTACTAACAAAGAGTTTCTAAATCAAAGATAAGGTTAGCTTTGGGAGCCACTGGCAGCTGCCTATTATCCTAGCTCCTCAGGGTGTTAGGTGCTTAGATTCCACCATGGCAGAGGCAGAGGCTGCTGGAGCACAGTCCCCAGCAAGGCCCCAAAGGTCCAAGTTTCCACTGAGTCGGTGCTGTGGGGGAAGTCCCAACCCCAACATCAGTGTTGGGCACCATGGAGCCACCAGGCTTGTGGTGCCCTCTTATGAACTTGCTAGCAAACACCTGTATCCACGGAGATCTGCCTTCTTGTGGAGCTTTCCAGTCTCTCTGGTGCAATCTGGTAGTTCCTACATCAGACCTCCCCCTACAGCCTCAATGGTGTGTCCCGCTCCCCACCCCCTCACCCATATGTTGGTGAGAAAGTGCCATGGGTGGGTTGGGTGATCATCTACTTGTGTGCACTGGGAGCTGCTCCACAGGATTCACTTAGCCCGGGTCCCTTGAAACTCCAGATCAGATTCCGGACTCCTCTTCTGCTGGTGCAACTAGTCCAGCTCCTCCCGCTTTGCAGATAGTGCTGGAGCCTCACTGGTATCCAGCTCCCTGGGTCTGGGGCTCCTCACATGCCTTGGCCTGGGGCTCAGGACACCAAGACCTGCTTTGACCCCAGCACCTCAGTATCCTCGGCCCTGAAAATGGGTCCACGCTTTGCCCACTGCACACTGTTCCACCTATGGCCCATGGGATACTAGCTGTTCTGTGCACCCATGTGTAAACCTGAGTGCAGTTAGTGCCCACTGCCCTGTGACACATGTCTGTTTTGTCTACTAGTGTTGTGGGGAGTCCACATTCTGGGTGATGGCACAAAAGTTATTCAAACTTGTCAGTGGTGGCACCTGCCTGTAATCCTATCTGCTAGGAGGCTGAGATCTGAGATGTGGCAGGAGAGTCCCTGAGACTTTTTTTTTATTTTGCAAGGTTTTGGGTTTGAACTTAAAGCCTGAGCACAGGCCTTGGACTGTTCCCTTAGCTCTTTAGCTCAAGTCTACTGCCTTCCCCCTGGACACACAGCCCCATTTCTCATTTTCCAGTGATTAACTGGAGATAAGAGTCTCTCCTTCTTGGGCCAGGAGTTTGGCTTTGTGGTAAGATGCTTGCCAAGCATGCATGAAGACCCAGGTTCTATTACTTGGTACCACATATGTAGAAAAAAGCCAGAAATGATGTTGTGGCTGGAATGATAGGCTACTATCCTGGAGAAAGCCCAAGGACAGTGCAGGCCCTGAGTTCAAGGCCTAGGACTGGCAAAAGAAAGTGTCACATTCTTTAGTGACTAGTAGCTATGATTACAATTCAAGTGTCAGCCACTGTACCCAGTGCCATTTTGAATTTAATCAGAGGAACACTTATGCCAGACTTTGTTGGCTTATGTCTATAATCCTCTGCTTAGGAGACTGAGATCTGAGGATCAGGATTCCAGGCCATCCCAGGTAAGAAATACCATGAGGCTTATCTCCAGTTAAGCAGTGAGAAACCCAGAAGTAGTGCTATGACTTAATTGGCAGCATGGTATCTATAAGGATAAAAGCCAAAAGAAAGAATCCTGGGTTCAAGCCACAGTCCTGGCACACATGAAAGAAAAGAAATGAAATTATTTTACAACTGAGAACGAGACCCTTGCTCATCATAACTCATTCCAAATTGTTTGTGTGAGAGAGAGCTAATAGTTTTATTCTTTACTTAGAGAGATGAGATACTGCTGTGGGTTCTCACCCAGTTTGGAGGATGGAAATAGACTCTCTGTAACACATCCACAAAAGGGGAGAATCATTCCAGAATTGTGTTCAGTTTATGTCCTTGCAAACTGAAGATGACGATCAGCTGCTACTTTCTACATCAATGGCTAGGATGTAGGAAGTGGTTTGTTTCAGTCAGCTTCATAGAACAGTGATTTCTAATTTGAGTGAGACTAAATGGGGTCAGTCATTCTCCTTTTCTGTTTCAGAACTCCATCCTATTAGTGTCAGCACTAAAAATGTCAGGTGTGCACTGGAAAGTGAATCTCTTCTGAGTATAATGTACCTTGCATTTTAGACAATAGCCACTTAATTTTTACTTTTCTGTTGAGTTGAGGCTAATGTGCTTATTTAGTTTTCTGAATGAAACCACCAGTGCCATAAGAGTGAAAAAACAATTGACAGAATTTAAAGGCTAGGGTGAGAGAATTAAAAGGCTAGATACTCATTTCTCAAGTATACCACACTGCATTCATTGCTCCTCCTTGGAAATAAATATGCTCCAAGATGCCTTTGAGGTTTCATTGGTTGCTCTTTTTTTGTGTGTGTGATACTAAAAGATGTTTGTTCGAATACCTACTGTAAGTATTATAAACGATCTTTACCCACTCTTTGATCTCATACATTTGGAAAATTGATACATTTTTCCTATTTCTCTGCTTTGATTTTATGTTTAATCTGCCCTTATCTTTGAATCATTTCAGGTCAAAAGTTGGGACATGGCCACCCTGACTTCCCTTGGTGGGTTTTCAGACAGCCTGGCTTTCTCCCCTGTGTGTAGGCTGTTTCAGCATAGGTGATGAGGATGGCAAGATCTGTGCATGGAATACACTCTCCATAAAAAACAACTTTGAGGTCAAATCTTTTTGCAAAATGTTAGGTCCAACTTTATGCTGGCAAGGATGCTTTCTTTTAGGCATTTTTTTAAATTAATTAATTTATTTATTTTCTTCCCAGTCCTGGGCTTGAGCTCAGGGCTTGAGCACTGTCCTTGGACTTTCTTTAAGGCTACCACTCTACCACTTGAGCCTCAACACCACTTCCGGCTCTTTGCTATGTATGTGGGGTGCCGAGGAATCAAACCGGGGTCTTCGTGCATGCTAGGCAAGCACTCTACCACTAGGCCAAACTCCCAGACATAGGATTTTCATTTTTTAAAAATACATAATCAGCTTTTTTTAAGTTTATCAGTTTCTTAAATCTGGAAAATAAAAAGTTAAAAAAATTGGTGAAATTTGAAACAAGGAAACTAAAAGCACCTATTGTCCCGAAAATGAACATTTAAAATTATTAAATGTTCTTATGTTTTAAATTATTAAAACTTTGTTCATGTGTTTTAATTGTTAGTAATTAGAACCAAGCATGGTAGCTGTCACATGTATTCCTAGTAACTTCAGTTACTGAGAAGACATGGGTGGTGTCTCACGTCTTTAATCCTAGTTACTCAAGAGGCTGAGATCTGAGGACCCCGATACAAGGAGATTCTTACCTCGAATTAATCACTAGAAAAGGTTAAATGGGGCTGTGGGTCTAGGGGTAGAGTGGTAGCCTTGAGCTGAAGAGTTCAGATACCATGCTCAGGCCCAGAGTTCCCGCATCATGATCCCACCCCCCAACCAAAAAAGAAAAAGATACTAATAAACTGAGGGTTAGGGAAAATGTTCACAGTACTGTATCTCAAGCAATGGGTAAATCCAGTGCATTGTGCTTTTTATCTCAACTACTTAGAAAGGGAAGAAAGAAAGATTGTGGTCCAACCTGACCTGGTCATAAACATAAAAAATGAGTAAAACAAAAAGAGCAGGGTGTGCAGCTCAACTCATAGAGCACCTACCTAGCATGAGTGATGCCTTGAGTTTAAGCACTAGGATAGACAGCAGGGGAAATTGGGAGAAAAGGAGAAATTGAGGTGTTATGATATAATCACATGGTGGAATTATGTGAAATATTAAGTAAAGGGGTTACACATATTTTATATGAAAAGAGAATGATAATTTACTAAAAGGCAAATTGTAAAATATGGAATTCAGATTAAAATACATGTATAAGTGGTGTTTTTCTCTAAAATGATACTTACATGCCTGTTTATTTTAAAAGCAGTTAATGATTTCAAAACAAATAATTCAAGAGTGGTTACAAATGAATCAATGTTTTCTCATCATTTTTTCTGCTACCTTCCCCATCTACAAATTTCAAAGAACAGTTGTTTATGATATTTGTTATTTGTTAGTGTAAACTTTCATCCTGAGTCTATAGTCTATTGTGCTCACTGTTTATGTTTGTGATCTTTCTTTTCCCTTCAGTCTTGGGGCTAGAACTCAGGGCCCCGGCACAGTCACTGAGCTCTTTTGCTCAAAGCTACCACACTACCACTTTGTGCCACTGTACCACTTCAGGTTTTTGAGAACTTCACAAGGGGGTAAGAGTCTCACAGTATCTTTTGTGCCTGGGCTGGCTTTGAACCATGATCCTACAGGTGTGAGCCACTGACAATCGGCTGAACTCATTTTCTTTACCTGTTTGGTCTGTATAACCATAGCCCTCAAATACTTGCAAAGTGAGATACAAAATTAGCTTTAAGTAAAAATCACCATCTGAGGATTCTGTCCCATAGCTTTTGTGCCCAAGGCTAGCACTCTATTACTCTGAGCCACTACTGGTTTCCTGGTGGTTTATTACACTATCTTTGAACCTTGATCATCAGACCTCAGATTCCTGAGTTGCTAGGATTATAGCACCAATAGTTGAAGAGGCAATTTCAGTGTATGTCTTTTGTTCCTTTGTGGAAGATTAGACAAATGTAAGTACATGGTTTTATTTCTGGGTTTTCCAATCTGTCCCAATGATCTTTGGGTCTATTTTTGTGCCAATACTAACTTGTTTGTGTTACTACAGCTCTGTAGCACGATGTATTATGTTCATGTGTACTGTGAAAGAGGGATCACTTGACAGTGGTATCTGTCACGTGTATGGCAACATGTCCCGTTCCATAAATACCACTCAGCAACAAATGAGTACATATCAGAACACATGACATTGATTCAGATACGTCTTTATTTTCCATTAGCCAAGTATGTGTATTTGCTTTAGATGACACCACAAAGTGATTTCAAGGGAAATCTGATATTTAAGTTATAAACACTTAATGTCCCCAGTTCTAATGTCAACAAAGTGTGCAGAAAGTCCATGGCAAGGTCAGAGAGACAAAATGATTTATGCAGGATGAGAGGAATGGTCACAAGGAAGATATAGATGTGACATGGGAATGGCTCCTTGAAGCACGGTCCAGGACAGAACCTAGGCCTAGCTGAGGAATTCAGGATTCAAAAGACAATGTGTGACATTTACTTTGTCTATGTGTACACATTGTGCAGTGGGAAGGGGGATTTGGCCTCCAGTTTGTCTTCAGGTAGGTCTTACATGAGAAGCAGCTTAGTTCATTGGGCAGTGCACTAAATTAATTTTACTAAATGGAATAAACACGTGGCATCAAGCTTCAGAATCTTTGCACCTGACATTTTACTGGATAACAGACACACCCGCATTTCTGTAGCCAACAGAAATCTTAGTTTTGAGATTTCAACATTCCTGGTATCCTAGTTTGGATGTGCTAACACTGCTTTCAATGGGGCGCTTCAATACCAACATCCCACAACAATCAATGTCATCTGCCATTCACTAAACATCTCTGTGTCCGGTGGTGCTAGGAAAAAGATTTATGTACCAACTCCATACTGGCTTGACCTATGCCATCTTCAAACATGGAACAAGCGGGGCTTCTCTCTCCATGCCACCAGGGGCTAAAACAATTGCCATTTCCTTTTCTCTACTACACCAGGAGGACCATTAGCTTGAGACAAAATTAGGAAGACTATCTCTACCAGCAAAGATTTCAGTGAGATATGCCTACATTGATAAAGCTAAAATCTCACAAAAGGTAAGGTTGGGCCAGTGCTAGAGCCTGAACTCAGGACCTGGGCACTGAGCATTTGTACTCAAGACTAGCCCTCTACCAGTTGAGCCCAAGCTCCATTTCCAGCTGTTTGTTGTTGTTGTTTTTGTTGTAAGAATCTATCGGACTTTCCTGTTCCAGGTGACTTGGAACCTCCATACTCAGATCTCAGTCTCCTGACCAGCCTGGAATAAAGGTGTGGATCAGCCATGCCCCACACCTGAGGACTTCTGCCAGCACATTTTTTTCTAAAAATTGGAAGAAGATGAGGCAGGGTTGGGCTCATCATGGCCTGCATATAAAGGAGAGCATCAGGGCCTGAACTTCATTCCCTGTTTTAGGCTGCTGGAGGAAAAGGAAGGAAATAGGCATAGGCTGGCAGCAGATGCCACAGAAAAACTTGTAACCAAGACTCCTAGAGCAGACCTCAGAGTCGATCACAGGGGAGGAGACACCCAGTAACAGAGGCAGTGGTAACAACTGAAAAAGTTTGAGCCTTTGCTCCAAATACACAGGGCCACGCATGTCTCAATGAGAAAGGTGAGATTTTGATGGAGAAGGTGAGATTAAACATTATGTATCATGCAAGAAGCCAGACAGGGTCTTTTATTATTCCATGTGACATTTTATATTTCCTCTTCTGTTTCTTTAAAGTATGACATTGGGATATTGATGAGTATTGCATTGAATTTTTAGATAGCCCTTAGCAAGATTGCCATTTTTACGGTATTACTTCTTCCAATCCAGGAGCATAGGTTTTTCCATTTTATCAGTTCTGCTTTAATTTCCTTTTCAGGGTTTTAAAGTTTTCATCAAAAAGGTCCTTTACATTCTTAGTTAATTCCTAGGTATTTTACTTTCTTTGAGGCTATTGCAAAATGAGTTGCTTTCCCGATTGTTGCATTGTTGCTCTCATTTGTTGGCATATAGGAAGGCACTTGACTTTTGAGGGTTAATTTTATACCCTGCTACTTACAAAAGTTTTAAATCAGCTCAAGCAGCTTGGGAGTGGAGTCTATAGGGTTCTTTAAATACAGAACCATGTCATCTGCAAAGAGGCAAAGTCTCACCTCCTCTTTCCCCTTTCCACCTCACTCCAGTTAGAATGGCCAAGATCAAGAAATCTAATAACAGATGCTGGAGGCAATGTGGCCAGGAGAGATCACTACTACACTGCTGGTGGGAAGTGCAAACTCATTCAACCACTATGGAAAGCACTATAGCACTGCCTCTAAAAGACTAAATATAGAGCTCCTCTATGATCCAGCAGTTCCACTACTTGGCATTTACCCAATCATCCAGAAACAAGGACATACTAAATTCATTAGATCAACAATGGTCATCACAGCACTATTTACCATAGTAAAGATATGGAACCAACCCAGAAGGCCCTCAGTTGATGGATAGATCAAGATATGTTATTTATACACAATGGAATACTGTGCTTTTGTCAGAAAGAATGACATCAACTCATTTGTAAGGAAATGGAAAGACTTAGAAAAAAATCATTTTAAGTGAAGTAAGCCAGACTCAAAGGAACATTGGCTCAATGGTTTCCCTCATTTGCCATAACCAGTAGAAACCTTGGGTTCACCTAGCAGAAATTTACAATAGAACAAAACGCAGCTACAGAAGTCCATACAGAATGATGCTAAATGAAAGGACCTCCAGTATATAGAAATAAAAGCAATATAAGGAGTGATTGTTGTCCTTAATGCACTATGTTATCTCTCATCTCTTTTGCTGTCCCTTGGTTATCTCATATTGTTACAGTGTTTCACCTTGTTATCTGATATAATGTATATATATGCTTTTGGTTACTTGCAATAGGATAGTGAAGGAGGGAAGACAAGATGAGGGATGAGGGGGGGAGGAAAAAGGGTATCAATGTTTGTGAGGCAATGCACCTTCTGTCTTGTGAATATAACCCTTCTATTAATTACAATAAAAATATATGAAATAAATATATGAAAGAAGCCAGATTATGGCCCCATGGAATCCTCAGATGAGGATGATGAATTTCAGTCTATTAAGAAAGCCGAAGAACAATAGCAGTCAGAACAATAGGAGGAGTCATCTAGGGACACTCATTTGTGTTGCTTACAAAAGTATCACTGAACAGGAAGAAACTGGCTCAACATGGAAAAACAAGGGGACCTGAAGTGGTAGGAAAATAGGAGTTGCATGGCAGATTGAATAAGAGAGCAGTGAAGAAGAGGAAATAGAAATGCATGATTATTTTGTGCAATTGCTCAGTATGTTCTGTACATTAGCTTAATATATTATCGTCCACAACCATCCAGGAGACTATCCTCAAGAAAAAGAAGCATGCAATATTGCTTTGTATATGAAATCATTGTACAATGAAAATATGGAATATAATACTGTACTTCAAATACCTACCACATTTCTCTGTATATCTAGTTGTCTCTCGCATCCCTTGGATTTTTTTTGGCAGTCCTGGAGCTTGAATGTAGGGCCTCAGCATTGTCTTGGACTTTCTCAAGGCCAGAACTCTACCACTTAATCCATCACACCACTTCCAGCTTTTTCTATGTATGTCATAGTAAGGAATTGAACCCGGGTAATTGTGCATGCTAGGAAAGCACTCTACCACTACATTAAACTTCCAGACCACATCCCTTGGATTTCCAAAATCATCTTCTAAATAGCTACTGTTCCACATCTTTTCCATGTTAATAATTTTTTTTGGAGGGGGTCATGGGGCTTGACCATGTCCTGGGCCCTGTCCCTGAGATTTTCAGCTCAAGCTGTCACCCTACACTAGGCCTGGGGGCTGTCCCTGAGGTCTTCAGCTCAAGGCACTACCTTGGAGCTAAGCCCCACTTCCCGTTTTCTAGAAGTTAACTGCGGATAAGATTCTCAGGTTCTTATGTGCCTGGGCTGGCTTTGAACCTTGATCCTCAGATCCCAGCCTCCTGAATAGCTAGGATTACAGGTGTGACCCAACGTCTTGGCCATACTTCTAACTTTTTACTACTGTAAGTTTCACAAATCTATGTCTTAATTGTGTTTTGGTACAAAATTCTGAAGGGAGCTGGTTAAAGGAATAGTTAGTGGTGGTAGAAAGATATTCATCCTCCTGTTAACTTCACCTCTAGAACAGTAAGAAAACACAGTCTTCACATTGTGAACACTGGTGTTTTATTAAAACTCATTCAGCAGAACAAAAGAACAAGGTAAGAATCACTAAGTCACATGTGATTCATCATCATTGAGTAATTAAATATAAAGAAAGCACTGAAGTCATTTTGGAGTTACTCATCCAAAACCAAATCCTTAATAATCTTGTCTTTACCCACCAAAGAAACCAGAAGTACAGCTGTGGCTCAAGTGCCAAGCGTTAGAATTGAGCAGAGACGCTTAAGGAGTGCTTATGCTCTAAGTTCAAGCTAAACAACTTGTGTACACAGATACACACACTCACACACAATATGTCCCCCAAAGTGTGTCCTTACAAGTTTTCTGAATGTTTCATAAATAACTTGAGGCAAAAGTGATGAGAAACATTTTCCTATTGTGCAAATTTTTGCAATAAACAGGGAGTAGTATCTTCCATCATACCTTCCATTCAAAAAGTGAATTTGAAACAGTAAGTCATTTGTGTTTTAATGCATGGACCACACACACAGCAGACTTTAGGGGAGCAGTGGAGAAATTGATGCTCTCAGATCCTTGGCTTGAATTGTGACAGTTTTTCCCCATCCATCACTCCTCAGATCATCGTGGAGATTACCTTAGTCCAGTCTCAATTGGACAGAGCTCTTATTACTGACTTAATAAAGTTAACTGAAGAGTCATTTCCATTATATATAGCTTATTTCTGCCATGCAGGATTTCTTTGTAGAGTTTAGAAGTTAGTTTCCCTCTCCTTCTCTCTCTCCCTCTCTGTCTGTAAAGTTTAGTAGTTTCTCTGTCTCTCTCTCTCTCATGACAATCCTCAGGCTTGAACTCAGGGCCTGAGCTTCTTTTGCTCAAGGTTAAAACTCTACTTCTTGAACCACAGTGCTGCTTCTGGCTTGCTCTTTTTATGTAGTACTGAGGAATCTAACCCAGGCCTTCATCCTTGCTAGGTAAGCACTCTACTACTAAGCCACACAGTCAGCTCTTGGATTTCTGACAAAGGTTTTCCTTTATAGTATTTATTTCTTCTGTGAGTGCTCTTAATGCTTGCTGAAGGTTGACTTCTGTTTAGAAGACTTCCCCTAATACTTATATATAGAGAGATTCTATATACACCTAAATATTTTTCATTACTAAGAATTTCTCTCTTGTGTATGTTCTGAAATGTACTAAAGACTGATTTCTGATTAAAAGTCATTGCAGGGGCTGGGAATTTGGCCTAGTGGTTAAAGTGCTTGCCTATCATGCATGAAGCCCTGGGTTCGAATCCTCGGTACCACATATAGAAAAAAAAGCTGGAAGCGGTGCTGAGGCTCAAGTGGTAGAGCTCTAGCCTTGAGAAAGTCCAAGGACAGTGCTCAGGCCCTGAGCTCAAGCCCAGGACTGGCCAAAAAAAAAGTCATTGCACATTGGTTACATTCATTGGTTTTCTTTTCTTCTATGGGAATCAGGTTTGTGATGAACACAGACGAATGCCCTCCAGGTCAAACACTTTCCACATTCGTAATATTCATAAGGTTTTTCTATCCTATGTGCATTCTATACTTAGCCATGTCTTTGTGATGGATTTTTCACATTCCTTATATTCATACAGTTTCTATCCTGTGTGTGTGGTCTCATGCAAACTCAAGTATGACTTCTTGAAAACATTTCCTTTTGATTTTATTCATAGGATTCTTTCCTGTGGGCATTTAGTGATAAATCCTGAGTTGTGCCTTCTGGGTTAAAGACTGAAAATTTGCTACATTCATTAAGGGCTTTACTTTGAGTTGGTACTGTGATACAAGCTGAGTTTTCTTCCACAGACTAAAAAGTCTTTCCCATTATTACCCTGCTAAAGCTTCTCATGTGTGTAAACTCTCTTATGCTTCCTGAGGGATGAAAATTGTGTGAAGGACTTTTACATTCATAAGGTTCCTCATGTGTGAATTCTGTTATGCCTCTCGAGATTTGACTTCCACCTGAAGGTCTTACCACATTTGTTGCACTCATAAAGTTTCTATCCTGTGTGTGTTCTCTGATGCAATTTGAGGGAAGACTTCCATCTGAAAGACTTTCCACATTGATTACATTCATAAGGTTTCTCTCCTGTGTGCACTGTGGTATGCATGTCGATGTTTATCTTCTGTGTGAAGGACTTTCCACATCTGTTACACGCATAAGGTTTTTCTCCTGTGTGTATTCTCTGATGAACATGGAGCCCTGCTTCTGGTTAAAAGACTTTCCACATCTGTTACACTGATAAGGTTTCTCTCTTGTGTGTATTCTCTGATGAACATGGAGTGTTGACTTCCACTTGTAGGTCTTTCCACATTTGTTATACTCATATGGTTTCTCTCCTGTGTGTGTTCTCTGATGCAAATTGAGGGAAGACTTTTGTCTGAAACACTTTCCATATTGGTTACATTCATAAGCTTTCTCTCCTGTGTGAAATGTCATATGTTTGTTGAGGTCTGACTTCTGTGTGAAGGATTTTCCACATCTGTTACACGCATAAGGTTTTTCTCCTGTGTGTATTCTCTGATAAACACAGAGTCCTGTCTTCCCGTTGAAAGACTTTCCACATTCACTACATTCATAAGGTTTCTCTTCTGTGTGTGTTTTCTGATGAACTCAAAGGTGTACTTTTTGGGTGAAAGATTTTCCACATTTGTTACATTCATAACGTTTCTCTTCTGTGTGAGTTCTCTGATGCCTGCTGAGAGCTGAATTCTGGCAGAAATTTTATTATATTTCTCATATTCATAAGGTTTCTCTTCACTTGGACATCGAGGTTGGACTGTCAGGTCTGACTTCTCAGAAATGGAATTTTCACACTTGATGTACTCATCAAATATCTCAGGATATTTGCTCTGATGTAAGGCTTATTTCATTACTGAAAATTACTGTTTACTTGTGGTTACCAACAAATAAGAGTCTTAGGTCCTTTTGTGCCCAGGCTGGATTTGAAACTTGATATTCAGATCCTGAGTACCAGCTAGGATTACCTTACCCAGCTCCTATGCTGTTTTGCTTCTTCACGATTAAGTGAGGAACAGGAATATTATCTAGATTCAGAGGCCACAAGAGTGGTTTATATGTCCGTTTGCCTTTGATCTAAGCAAGAATGGTTCTTGAGAGGAAAGACTTATACCTACATCCCTTCAGTTATATCTTCTCACTAAAGTCTCAATTTAGGTATGTGTGGGAATTTTGAAATTTGTGTCTTTCCATTTGAAGTCTCATCAACATTCCTTTTCTGACACTCCTGTCCCTCAGAACCATGGAAGACCAGGAAAACTCCAGCTCATTGTCTAGTTAATTTTCTTCTCTAGACTAAAACTTCGTTGTGTTTTTTTTTTCCTTCCAGTCCTGGGCTTGAACTTAGGATATGACCACTGTCTCAAGGCTAGAACCTTACCAATTACTTCTGGCTTTTTCTATGTATGTGGTACTGAGTAATCAAACCTGTGTCTTTGTGTATGCAAGGCAAGCACTCTACCAGTAGGCTTAACTCCTGGCTGGAAAAATCTAGTTCTGAATACCAGTCTCTGCCTACCAGCGAAAAGCCATTATCCTTACCAGAGAATAAAGCCCTGACTTATTCCTTGTATCCTCAATCCTTTATAGTCTTAGTTTCAACGAAAATGAAATCTTATTTCTACATTTCCTTCCTTCTTTCTGTCTTGTTTTGTCAGTCATGGGACTTGAATTCTTGACCTGGGTGTTGTCTCTGAGCTCTTCAGCTAAAGGCTACTGCCCTACCTCTTTAGCCTCACCCCACTTCCCATTATCTACTGGTTCATTGGAGAGAAGAGTCTAAAGTCCCTTTTGATCGGTCTGGCTTTGAACCTTGATTCTCAGATCTCAGCCTCCTAAGTAGCTAAGATTACAGATGTGAGCCATCGGCTCCGGCTTTCTCATTTTATTTTGCTTCACAGTGATTTCCATAGAGAAATCTACCTTTAACTCAACGGCCACATATAATTCATTATATCACCATATGATGCTTGCTGCCAGGAGCTTAGCCTAGCATGTGCAAAGACCTGCTTCAGTTCCTTGGTACCACATACAAAGAAAAAAACCCAGAAGTGGTTCTATGGCTCAAGTGGTAGACACCTAGCCTTGAGAAAAGCCAAGGACAGTGCTCTGGCCCTGAGACCAAGCACTGGACTGGCAAAAATAAAGTGATTCTTGATTCATTCACAAAGAATTCCCTAGGGTCCACACAAGACTTAGAGTAACTAAGAACATTATTGCTCAGTATATCACAACATGAACTTACCAATGAGGTTCCAACATCAATATGAAGTTGCGTTATCTCATCTGTGATATTCTTGTCAGAACACTTTCCTATCCATGGTTCTGCACCTTGCTGACTAGTTATCCTGAAGAATGAGAACAAAATAATCTTAGGTTTTCTTTAGAAAGAAATGATACTTCTCAGGGCCTGGAATCTTACATTTAAATAGCATTGAAAATTTGATAATTATTAACTTATCTCCAGAATACCAAGGCACTTGATCTTGCAAGTTAATTTGACTTTTGCTCACCTAATGACACCAGGTTGTTGTAGGTCTCCAGCATTACATCTCTGTACAGGATCCTCTGAGCATTGTCCAGATCCTGCCACTCCTCCCAGCTGAAATCCACAGCTACATCATCAAAAGACACCAGCTTCTGTAATGGAACATGTCCATCAAGTAATTAGTCCTGAGTTATAGGCACACCATGTCTGGAATTTTATTCTTCTACATGAATGCTTTAGATTTACATAAAATATTGACCTGAAGAGCTGAGGGACAGTGCCTAGGCCCAGAGTTCAATCCCATGACCCACAAAAATAAAAAGACAAGCCAGGTGCTGGTGGCTCACGCCTGTCACCCTAGCTACTCAGGAGACTGAGATCTGAGGACCATGGTTCAAAGCCAGCCTGGCACAAAATTCCATGAGACTCATTTCCAATTACCCATCAGAAAATTGTTAATGGTTTGTGGCATATTGTGCTAAAGCAATTGTGGTACTGACAAAGCCATTAGCTTGTGGCATATCGTGGTAGAGCAATTGTGGTACCAACAAGGCTGGGGGAGTAGATTTAGGTTATAAATTGAATTATTCCTTTGAAAAGAAACTACATTATATTATGGCATATGCTGGTACTGTGAGAATATTGGAAACTTATATGGTATCAAGTAGTAATACAGTGAAGTACATCCAGAATGTTAATTTCCTATGTCTGCCATAATAATCAGTTGAGGAAGAAACTTTTTTCTTTTTTTGTGGGTTGTAGGGCTTGAACTCTGGGCCTGGGCTCTGTTCTTGAGCTCTTCAGCTCAAGGTTATCACCGTACCTCTCAAGCCACAGTGCCTCTTCCCATATTCTAGTGGTTAACTGTAGATGAGTCTTGCAGAATTTTTAATGGCCAGCCTGGCTTTGAACCAAATCCTTTGATATCACCCTGATATCTGAGTAGCAAGGATTACAGGTATAAGTCACTGCACCTGGCCAGAAATTTATTTCTTGCTGTTTTATACTACAAGTTTAATGTATATTTTACTTTTTCAAAAAGACTGAGGATGACCTTTGTTCTGTACATAATGGGAAGTGGCTCAAGGGGTAGATTGGTAGGGAACCTTGAGCTGAAGAACTCAGGGGCAATACAAAGGGTAGGACAGTAGCATTGAACTGTAGAGCTCACAGCCCAAAGTCCAAGCCCCATGATTTTCCTCCTCCCTCTCAATAAAAGGGAAAAAATTTGAGATTGGAGAGGCTTTTCTAAAAAGAATATATACAAATAGTGGTTCAAAAGGTAGAAAGAAGTTCAATATTGATAGTCATGAGAAAAAATAAAATTACAATGAAATCACTACTTTAAATATGTTAATATAATCATAGTTTTAAATGAAAAGAAGCACAGACACAGACACACACACACACAGACACAGACACACACACACACAAACAAAAACCAACTTCAAAGTCTAACTATTACTGGGAAGGTTGTGAGAAGAAAGATAACTTTGGTATATTTCTGCAAGGAATACAAAACAATCAAAAATTGTGTGGAGAGTGCTAAAAAAGAACTAAATATAGAATTACATAGGAATGTGGTCCAACACTTCTATTTCTAGATTTGTACCTAACGGAAGAGAAAGCAAAGTCTAGAACAAATATGTGGAGAATTACTTCACAAGTATTCATAATAACCAAAGGATAGAAGTATGCAAAACAGTGCATTAAAAAGAAAGAACCTTTTACTATATTTTACACATTAATCTTCAATACAGTAAACTAAATAAAATACAGCAGTCATAAAGGAACAGCTGGGATATGATTTCCCTTCCAGAGCTTTCAACAAACCCATTGAGCCAAAATGCATGATGGTTCCAGAGAATGGAGTAGAGAGGAACAGGAGCTGCATGTTTAATGATTATACATGGAAGATGAAAATTGCTGTAGATGGATAGAAGAAAGAGCGAACTGTACCCTAAATAATAGTTAATGTAGCCACACAGGACGGGACACACCATACTCCCTGATCTTGGGAAACTCAAGAAGGATTTCTACACATCTAGACTACATTGTGGCTCAGGTAGTAGATCACTAGGCTTGAGGAAAGCTGAAGGACAGTGCTCAGAAAGCTGGGCATAGTGGGCGTGGTGGCTTACTTCCCTTCTATAATCCTAGCTACTCAGGAGGCTGAGATCTGAGGATAAAGGTTTAAAGCCATCCTGGCACAAAAAGACTTGAGACTCTTATCACAAATTTAACTTTAGAAAATGGGAAGTGGGGCTTGGCTCCAGGGTAAGGTGGTAGCCTTGAGCTGAAGAGCTCAGGGACAGTGACAGGCTGAGTTCAAGTTCTATGACCCACCCCAAAAAAGAAAAATCGACAAAAAAAAGAATATGGAAAAAACTGGATTCTATGAATTTTGTCAGGCATATAAATGTCTCTTTTCCTGTTGAAATATCAAATTAAGTGTTTGGAAACATTTTAAAAGTTTTTACCTACAAATGGATTTATTAACAAACCCAGATGGACAAAAGATAAAATTATTATAATATGTTTATCCTGCTTTAAGTTTTTGTATCTTTTCACTAACTCCTGTCAAATGAGTCACATATTCCTATATCATTTCTACCAGTGGATATATGCCACACATGTTAGCTTGTACTGAACTTCTTGAGAAATCAAAAAGCAATTACTAAGCAAATGTGTGTTAGATTTTGCCAACAGTGCTATTTCAAATATAAAATCCCTACTCACTATATTACTTAATATCAGTACCATCATCTAACTTACACTGGCAGTGGATGAGAATCTTCAAAAGCAGTGAAAAGCAAAAAAAAATACAGTACCACATCCAATGAGGTTAGACCACATAAAGGCAATACAATCAGGAGTGTGCTTGCTTAGCATGCAGGAAAACCTGGGCTCGACTCCTTGGTACTACATGCATAGAACAAGCTGGAAGTGGTGCTGTGGCTCAAGTGGTAGAGCTCTAGCCTTAAGAAAACCAAAGAACACGGGGCCGGGAGTTTGGCCTAGTGGTTAAAGTGCTTGCCTAGCATGCATGAAGATCCGGGTTCGATTCCTCGGTACCACATACATAGAAAAAAGCCGGAAGTGGTGCTGAGGCTCAAGTGGTAGAGCTCTAGCCTTGAGAAAGTCCAAGGACAGTGCTCAGGCCCTGAGCTCAAGCCCAGGACTGGCAAAAAAAAAAAAAGAAAACCAAAGAACACTTCTCAGGCCCTGAGTTTAAGACCAGGATTGGCTAAATAAATAAAGAAATAAATAAATTTCTTGTAAGGAGCCCTGAATTTGAGCTGAAGGTAAAAAAATTCTGAGAGGTTGGAACTCCACCCCGACAACACTCTGAGAGCTGGCCAAGGAAGGGTTAAAAAAGACATATCTGGAAAGTGTTAACAGACCCTACCCAACCCTCTTCACTTTCCTGAGTGCTGCAAAGGCTATGAACTAAACACTGCATGCTGTTGACTTTTGTTTTTTGCCAGTCCTTAGTCTTGAACCCAAGGCCTGAGCACTGTTTTTGGGCATTCCTCAAGGCAAGCAATCTTCCACATGAGCCAGAGCACCTTTTCTGGCTTTTCCTTTTTATGATTTAGTGGGTCCTGGGGATTAAATTCTGAATCTGGGCGCTGTCCCTGAGCTCCTCAATTCAAGGCTAATGCCCTATCCCTTAAGTCACAGACAACTTCCCATTTTCTATTGATTGATTGGAGATAAGATCCTCACAGGGCCGGGAGTTTGGCCTAGTGGTTGAGTGCTTGCCTAGCATGCACGAAGACCCAGGTTCGATTCCTCGGTACCATATATATGGAAAAAAGCTGGAAGTGGTGCTGAGGCTCAAGTGGTAGAGCTCTGGCCTTGAGAACGTCCAAGGACAGTGCTCAGGCCCTGAGCCCAAACCCAAGACTGGCAAAAAAAAAAAAGATCCTCACAGTCTTTAGTGCCCAGGCTGGCTTTGAACCATGATCCTCAGATCTCAGCCTCCTGAGTAACTAGGATTACAAGTGTGAGCCACTGCACTTGGCAACTCTGGCTTTATCTGTGTATGTGGTCCTGATTAATTGAAGCTCGGTCTTCCCGCATAACTCCATTGGGACTTCATTAAGCTAATATACTGTTACTCATGTGTATGTGATTTCTGACCAGTTACTAGCGTACCTTCACCTTCCATGAGATGTCACCTACTAAGTATCACTGAATCAATATAACAAATGTGACTTTTTCTTTTTCTTTTTTCTATTTTTTTTTTGCCAATCCTGGGCTTGACTTCAGGACCTGAGCATTTTCCTTGGACTTTCTCAAGCCCACAACTCTACCACTTGAGCCTCAGCACGACTTTCGACTTTTGCACTCTACCACTTGCCCAAACTCCCGGTCGTGACCTTTTCTTACAGCAATAAAAAACTATGAAGAAATTGGAGCAAATCTGCACTCGAACACCATTGGGTTAATAAAATGATTGCCTGGCAGCCCGGACCGCCACAGAAACCAGCATAGGACGGGGCCAGCAGGCGGCAGAAGCCAGACAAGGAACCAGCACAGACCAGAACAGCAAGCAGCAGAACCCAGACATGGACCACAAGTGGCGGCGGAGATCCAAGGGGAGTGAATAATTCTCCAACACCGTGGAGTACCCACAGCCAAACTCAGAGGAGTGAGTAGCGCAGCGTGTAGCTCAGCGGGTAGCCCAGCATGTCCCCAAACCCATCAGGAAAGCAAGCTTGTGCCAAGCTATAGAACTTAACTGAGACCCCTCCACCCAGCACGAAAAAGACTGGGAAGGATGGGGGGCAAGGAAATTAGAATCTTGTCCCTTCCTTCAATGGCCCCCTCCACCAAGCCATTGACTGGAGACTGACAGGTAGGCAGGTGCTAAAACCCAGCACTCCACCAAGAGAGGTGGAGATGTCCCTGCTCCCACCCGCCCAAAAGGTTCCTCTACCAGGCCTCTGAATGGAGACCGACAGGCGGACAGGCGCTAAAACCCATCACCCCACCAAAGGGGGTGGAGTTGTCCCTGCTACCACCCGCCCAACAGGTTCTTCTCCCAGGCCTTTGACCAGAGACTGACAAATGGGCGGGCACTAAGACCCAGCACCTCACCAAACGGGGTAGAGGTGTCCCAGCTCACACACCCAACAGGTTCCTCTCCCAGGCCACTGGATCTGGAGAGTGGGGGGCGCTGAGACCCTGCCTTCCAACAGTGGGTGGGGTCTGCGGGAGTCTAGAAGCCAGCATCTGTCCCCTAAAATCGGAGCTGGACACCCTCCAGCTGGGAATCCCCAGCAAAACAGCACCAAGGGGACCCCCACAGTCACAGACTCTTGGCCAAAGTGGTGGAAACACAGCAGGGAACTGAAGGGCAGACCAGTAGGCAAGCTCGCCTTCTGAGAACCAGAAATGTGTGGCTCCGCCCTTGGAGCCCACGTACTCAGCTGGGCCCCACCCTGGGAACAGAAAAGACACCAGCTGGCCTGCCTGAGAGCTCCTGGAAACTCCAAAACTCAAGACCCTGGGCCGGGGGCCCGCCCCTGGAAACAGTGCAGGAAAACCAACCATCCGCCCAGCCCGCTGCGACTGAAGCACGCAGACCCATCCCACGGCCCACTGTGAGGGCACTGGTTTGGCTAGACCTAGTCGTACAGCGGCACACAGCCTCTGTGAACCAGCCAAACACCTGCAAAAACTACAAACTGACCTAGTCAGCAGCGGAATCAATTTGGCTGAGAACCACCGGCCCCAATCCAAGTAAAGACCACTACCTACCGACCACAGAGCAAACCTACAACAACAGTTCTCGATGCCTAGAAGAGCACAAAGACAAATTACGACATACATAAATAATCAAAGTCCCACACAAAACCCAAAGGGAAACAAGAGCAAAGGGACAAGAGAGATGTCACCATCCCAAGAAATGACACCTGAAGAGACACGAAATATGACTCAAATCAAGGAGCTGATTTTAGAAATGAAGGCTGAATTCCAAAAACAAAACAAGAAATTTCCAAGGAACTCTTCGAATTCAAAAGAGAAGTGGAAGAAAATTTCAATACTCTCTCAGCAGACATGATCAGCTCAGTGTCCACACTTCAAGCAAAAATGGAGGCAATAAGCAGCAGATTGACTGAGATGGAGAATAGAACATCAGGAATGGAAGATAAAACACAAGAGCTGGAACAGAGAATCGCCACCTTGGAAAATCAGTCAGAATCCACCAGAGAGAACTCCAGGACCTGGCAGATGCAGCAAAGAAGTCTAATCTTCGTATAATAGGGATTGAGGGGGTTGCAGAATTTCAGGACAAGGGAATACAACTCCTATTCACCAAAATCATAGCAGAGAACTTCCTCAAACTCAAAAGGGAAAATACTCACATTATTGAAGGTTTCAGGACTCCAAACAGGAAAGATCCTAGAAGGAACTCATCTAGACATATCATAGTAAAGACACTAGACCCAAACACCAAGGAATTAATCTTAAATGCTGCAAAAACAAAGAAAGAGCTATACTACAATGGGAAAAAAATTCAAATCACAGCAGATCTTTCCACGCAAACTCTAATTGCAAGAAAAGCTTGGAAAAACATCACTGATGTCCTGAAGACCAACAAATGCCAACCCAGACTGATATATCCAACAAAACTAGCATTTACATTTGAGGGAGAAACAAGAATATTTCACTCCAAAGCGAAGCTTTATGAATCTGTGCACACTAAACCAGCATTACAAAAAATATTAGTTAATCGAGAACAAATTGTAGGACATCAAAACCCCCATCAAGAAGCGAAAATCTATAATTCACTAAACACAAAATGGGGGGAAAGACAGAGAAAGAAACTGAGAAGTGAAAATAAATAATGACAATGGACACTGACCACTTCTCTATAATTTCCCTAAATGTGAATGGGCTAAACAATCCAATCAAAAGACACAGAACAGCAGACTGGATTAAGAAACGCCACCAATCTATATGTTTCCTCCAAGAGACCCACCTCACTGCCAAAGACAGAAACAAATTCCAAGTGAAAGGATGGGAACAAATTTTCCACTCGAATGAACCAAGCAAAAAAGCAGGATTAGCAATCTTAATCTCTGACAAAATTAACTTCTCAGTAAAATCAGTACAGAAAGATAGAGACTGCCATTACATATTAGTAAAGGGTACAATCCATGCCCATAATATTACAGTTATAAACATTTATTCCCCCAACATGGGAGCACCCAAATTCAAACTCTCTTAGAATTACAGAACAAGATAGACTCAAACACAATCATAGTGGGAGACCTCAATACACCACTCTCAACACATGACAGGTCAACTCAACAAAAGTTAAGCAAAGATATTGTTGACTTAAACGACACCATAGCCGAGTTGGGCTTAACACATATACACAGTCTTCCAACCAACGGTGAAACTTTTTATATTTTTCTCAGCAGCAAATGGAACACACTCCAAAATAGATCATATAATAGTTCACACAGAAAACTTAAGCAGATACAAGAGGACTGATATAATCCCGTGCATTCTATCAGACCACAGTGGAGTCAGACTAATTCTAAACAATGCAGTCAAAGTAAAAAAAAACATTCAATTACTTGGAAACTGAACAACTCACTTCTGAATAACTCCTGGGTAACAGATCAGATCAGAAATGAAATTAAAAATTTCCTTAAATGTAATGACAATCAAGAAACATCACAAAGGAACTTATGGGACACAGCAAAGGCAGTTCTAAGAGGCAAAGTTATCGCACTAAGCACATATTAAAAAGACAGAAGAAGAGCATGTAAATAATCTAAAAAAAACCCTGAAACACATAGAGGAGCAAAAAAAAGTTAATTCTAAAACAACTAGAAGGACAGAAATAACAAAAATAAAATCAGAAATATCAGAGATTGAAATAAGATCTACTATACACAAAATTGATAAATCAAAAAGTCGTTCTTTGAAAGAGTCAACAAAATAGACAGACCCCTGGCAAGATTAATCAAAAAAAGGAAAGGGGAGACTCAAACAACATTAGAGGCTCCACGGGAACAATCACAACTGATTCCCAAGAAATTCAGTCCATAATGAATAGGTACTACCAGGGCCTATATTCAAAGAAACAAGAAAATCTAGTAGAAATGGATGATTTCTTAAATAAATATGGGCTACCCACGCTGAATAACGATGAGGTAAACAAATTGAACAAACCAATCTCTTACAACGAAATTGTGGAAGCAATCAGGGAAATGCCAACCAAAAAGAGCCCAGGGCCAGATGGATTCACTGCAGAATAATACAAGATGTTTAAAGATGAAGTAACACCTATACTCTTGAAACTCTTCCGAGAAATAGAAACAGAATGAGCAATACCAAACTCATTTTATGATGCTAATATCACTCTCATCCCCAAACCAGGGAAAGACCCAACAAAAAAAGAAAACTACAGACCTATCTCTCTAATGAACACAGACACCAAACTCCTCAATAAACTATTAGCGAAGAGAATCCAGAAACAAATTTAAAACATCATACACTATGATCAAGTAGGCTTCATCCCACAGATGCAAGGCTGGTTTAACATTCGCAAGTCAATCAATGTAATACATCACATCAATAGAGCTAAGGATAAGAATCATATGATACTCTCTTTGGAAGTAGAGAAGGCATTTGACAAAATACAACATCCATTCATGTTGAAAGTACTAGAAAAAATAGGAATAAGAGGTACATTCCTCAAAATAGTGAAAGCCATATATGAAAAAACCTACAGCCAGTATTATAATAAATGGTGAAAGACTGGAACCATTCACCTTTAAATCAGGAAATACACAGGGATGCCCACCATCTCCACTTCTCTTCAATACAGTGCTGGAACCCTTAGCCAGAGCAATAAGGCAAGAAAAGGACATCAAAGGGTTCCACATAGGGAAAGAAGAAATTAAACTATCCCTATTCGCAGATGGCATGATCCTCTACTTGAGTGACCCAACAAACTCTACTACCAAATTTCTAGAATTAATAAACTACTTTAGCAAAGAGGCAGGATACAAAATTAACCTTCAGAAGTCAGTAGCCTTCTTGTACACCATCAATAAACAAACAGAAGGCCAAATCAAGAAAATAATCCCATTCACAACAGACCCAAAAAGAATTACACAGTTAGGAATATACACAACCAAAGAAGTAAGGAATTATTCAATGAGGACTATAAAAGCCTACTGAAAGCTCAGGACTGGAAAAAAAAACAAATAAACAACAACAAAAAAAATCAAGAAGGATAACATGGCAGTAGCAGACCAGAATCTCCTTTAGGGAAACAAATCTGCCCCGTGAAAAGTAATTATAATAATACTCGAGGCAGGCACACACACGTCACAATTTTGCTACAATTTTTAAAGTGCTTATCTTACAGCTAGGCAAAGGGAATAAGAAGGTCAGTGGGTTAACAGCAGAATCACTCAGTCATGGAATATAAATGCATAGCTCCTGTTCTCCTAGGCTAGAGAACCACCAACATGCTCTAGGAGCTTCAGGAGCCAGTTTCTGCGATCTGGAGGCACTTAGGCTAAGGCTAATAGCAGCACAAACTTATGAATCCCACTCAAATCCTCCACCTCAGACTGGAGGAACAGCATTTACCTTCCATGTGTAAATGCTGTTCCTGAGCCCAGTTCGTGGTTCATACCTGACATTGGTTCTGTAGCCTGAGATCCCTTCAAGTCACAGCTCCCAAGGTCCACTGAAGACATCCTGGGCACTTGGCTTGGAGCTCTGACCTACAGAAGGCAAAACTGTACTTTAGAGCACTTCCAGGAGCAAGGCAAAGGGAGAGAAACCAGGTCTTGAAAATGGCGAAAAACGACAGTGGAGACGGATCCTCCTATTTGCCATCCCCCCCCCAAAAAACAGCACAATTAGAGGATTTGCACTCCAAAGGAGACTACAATTCCCACAATGTGCTGTGATGTAGGCTTGTTATAGAGGTTAAACCAATGCCATACCCTAGGTCCAGGAGTATTGAGATGCCTGGGGAATTTTCTCTCACAGTTGCGGGAGGTAAGTCGAGGTTCTTCTTTAAAAAAAATCTCGGTTTGTCTCCTGAAACACTGTGAAACCAACTAGAAAATGGAAATGTTTCATGAGCATTAGATGAGTTGATTTTTTAATTTATGCTTCTAATAATGTAATTGATGTTATAAGTCTGTGTTGTTTTTATTTATTTATTTATTTATTTATTGAACTTCTCCACACTCTTACTTTAGGTATTTTAAATCCTAGCTACTCAGAAGGCTGAGATCTGAGAATCAAGGTTCAAAACCAGCCTGGGCAAAAAAGGACCTGAAACTCTTATCTCCAATTAAGCTCTAGAAAACAGAAAATGGGGCTTGACTCAAGGGTATTGCAGAAGTTTTGAGCTGAAGAACTCAGGGACTGTGACCAGGCTGAGTTCAAGTCCCAGGATCCTCCCTTTGCCCCACCAAGATGCTTTGCATGCCAGGTGAGGTGGCTCACATCTATAATTCTAGCTACGAATGAGGGAAACTGAGATATGAGGATCACGATTCAATGCCAGCTTCAGCATGGAAATCCATGACTCATCCCTTTTTAACCACAAAAACCCAGAAGTGGCACTGTGGCTCAAAGTGGTGTTCCACAAGCCTGAAGTTGAAAAGCTCAGGGACAGCATCCAGGTCCACAATTCAAGCCCCATGACCAAAGGGAGGAAGAAAAAAAAGTATTTGCAGCAACTAAACTAAATTCCTGGTCTTTTTTCCACTGCTCTCATGTACACTTAATATATACACTGAAATAAAATCACAGGATTGTTAAGTAGACATAAGGCACAATCCTTTTGTCAATTAAGATTTCACAAAATCTACCAATGAATTTCTTAGACACTCCAAAAATCCATATATAAAATGTTAAGGAGTTTTTGGTGACTAGTGTTTGAATTCTGCCTTTCCTCTAAGTGTTTTTGGTTGTTGTTGTTTTGTGTTGTTGTGTTTTCTTGTTGTATTATTTTGTGCTGTTGGTGCTGTGGCTTGAGTCCAGACTGAGGACTTGAGACTCTTATCTCCAATTAATCTCTAGAAAATGGCATGTGAGGCTTGGCTCAAGGGTAGGATGGTAGTCTTGATCTGAAGAGCTCAAGGACAGCATCCAGGCCAGTTCAAGCCCCATGACCCACAAAAAAAAAGAAAGAATTGCCGGCCACTGTGGCTCACATCTGTAATCCTTGCTACTGAGAAAGCTGAGATCTGAGGATCAAGGTTCAAAGCCAGCCAAGGCACTAATGGCTCTTCTCTCCTTTAATCATAGTCTACAGATAGAGAAATTAAGGTCTAGATACAGAAATGGTTGATGATGAACACACACAGCAAATCCACAGCAGAGCTGAGGATACAGTCCTGGCATCCAGAACACTTGAGGAAAGAGATTCAGGAAAGAAACACACACACAAGATATAGAGAGGAGAAAGGTTAGGCTGGCTATCAAGATTTGAACCTTGGGTTGAGGAAAGAAGTGTTCTAATGTTCTTCAGTTTCAGAACAGTAAGGATCTACCATAAAGCTGGGTGTGTGGGCTCACGCCTGTAATCTTAGATGCTCAGGAGGTGGAGATCTGAGGACGGAGGTTTAAAGCCACCCTAGGGCACAGACTGTGAGACTTTTATCTCTAATTAAGCACTAGAAAACAGGAAGTGGGACTTTGGCTCCAGAGGTAAGGTGGTAGCCTTGAGTTGAAGAGATCAGGGACAACCACAGGCCTAGGGGTAGGGTGGTAGTCTTGAGCTGAAGAGCTCAGGGAAAATGCCCAGGCCAGAAGTCAAGCCCTATGACTCACAAACATATACATATAGATCAAGCTGACTCCTCCTGGCAGTTTGTAACAACTTGGTAGAATTTTTACTCCCCTATGGTTTAGCTCTGTGACAAAGAACCCTCTGTGCTCAAGATGCCAAAACAGATAACAGCCTGATACTGAGGAGAAAAGAAAACCATCAACCTCAAAGTCAGCCTCTTCCCTTCAGGACAGCCAATACTCACTCAAGTCTGATCCTGATACACAACCCCATAAACAAATCTGAAATGTCCCACTATACAAAGCAATTCAAGCATGCCATATACTTGCCAGAAGATGAGAGATTTGAAGTAATGTGATGGAGCAGGAAAATACTAGTCCAAGCCAGGTGCCAGTGATTCACACAAGGGACTGAGATCTGAGAATCCTGGTTCTAAGCCTGCCCAAGCAGTTAATGCTGTAAGTCTTTTATCTCCAATGAACCACCAAAAAGCCAGAAGTTGGGTGCCAGCCATGAGTGAAAATTTCTAAAGGTCAGCGCACAGATCCTGAGCTCAAGAACCAGGATCTGAATACTCATACACACATGAAGGAAGAAAATACTAATTTAGTACAAATGCATGTACACATGTGCAGGTTTATGAGTGAGTTTCAAAGAGGCACAATTCTGACCAGGATCATTTGTATGTAGTACAAGAAATACCATGTCCTGGGGCCAGGAGTTTGGGAGAGTACTTGCCTAGCATGCACAAAGACCAGGATTCAAGTCCTCATTACCACATACATAGAAAAAAGCTGGCAGTGGTGCTGAGGCTCAAGTGGTAGAGCTCTAGCCTTGAGAAAGATCAAGGACAGTGTTCAGGCCCTCAGTTCACTGCCCAGAAGTGGCAACAAAACAAAACAAAACCAACCAAGTCCCATTAGTTCAGAGGAGGAAAGGAAGGCACGGGGTATTCTACCCTCAGGGAACTGAAACTCCGGAACGTTTTGGGGATCCCTCCACTGGGACACGTCTACTTCTGAAGATTCAAAAGTGACAAGTTCCTCAGGAACCAGAAATTCATGTTTCACTCCATGCAAGGGATCTGAAGCTCCAAGAAGTTCACTGCATTCACTCCCCAAGGAATCCACAGGACTCGACAAAGAAATAGTAAGGGGAAAGCTGCTGAGGGTGAGGGGAGCAGGTAAATTGTAAAACAGATTGCCTGAGAAGAAATACCAGAATCAGCAGTTGGGGGTGATGGTGGGGAGCAGAGGTGAAGAGGGAACAAGTCCTACCAAAGCATCACCCCCTGGATACAGACATGCAGACAGGGTGCTTCCCAGAATGAGAATGCTTGAGCAGGTAAGGAGACACAAGTAGGCACCAGAAAAAAAGAAGACTAAATAAAGTCTGGTAATTCGAAGCAACATTTCTGGATTGGTTATCAAGGGCCCTGGGTTCTAATTCTATCTCTGTCGAGTGGATAAATCTCTGTCCTAGGTGCCTCAGTTTACCCCAGCCGGCATTAATAATAACAGGAAGAAGAAGAAGAAGAAGAAGAAGAAGAAGAAGAAGAAGAAGAAGAAGAAGAAGAAGAAGAAGAAGAAGAAGAAGCACTGACCCTTCCAAAGCCTTCTCTGAGTACACAGACATGAGGAGGTGAAGTAGTAAAACCATTGCCGGGGATGTGGATGGAGCGTCCCTGGCCTCTCTGCCCCAAGTCACTCACCTGACTGGCCTCAGGAACCAGCCCAGACCCTGATCCCAGTTAGGCTGCTGCTGCAGAGCCCACAGTAGCCCTTAGGGCAGGAAAACCAGGGCCACAAGTCCCAGTGCCACAGGCTGCAGAAGCTGCTTCTCCTTCTGCTGAGTCAGGGCCCTCCAGCCTTGCTTTTTCTTGCTACAGGGTGGAGCTGGTCAACACGTGGTCTAAGGAGCAATGATGAAAGTAGCAGGAGCCAAGCCCCAAGTCCCAGGCACTTCCCCTGCACTTCTGCTGCTCACTTCTGGTGAATTGGACGCTACCACCAACTCCCTGGGGGGGGGGGGGTGGACAAATGAGGAATTACCATGGCCAGGGCCAATGTTGGTCACCGTGGAGTCACTGCGCTAGGGATTCTTTTTTTCTCCAGTTAGTAAGTTATACATGCTCCTTCTTGTGGAAGGTTCCAGTCTATGTGGGTGTGACTTGGGGACTCCAAACATCAGATCTCCCACCTTCTGAGTGGCGATGGTGCATCCCGCTCCTCCACGGCTGACCCCAGGTGAGAAAGTGCCCTGATAGGGTTGTTGGGAGGCAATGGGGGCTTGCTGGGCACAGGTGAGCATGGTGCTGCTTTTGATGGGACAGCTCCCAGGCCCAGAGTTCAAGCCCCATGAGCGACATACACACACACATACACAAAGTAGTCTCTACTTGGCTTTGTTAACTCTTAGCCTCTTGAATTTCTTGACTTCTTTGTACATTCCAGATACTAGGTCTTTTACTTATTCATAAGTGCAAAAGCCTCCTCTCAATCTGCAGGGTGTCTTTTTTTTCATATGTTAGGGTTACATTATATTGACAGACATTGATACCCTTTCTCAAGTCTTGGTCCCCATTTCCCTCCCCTTGCCTTCCATCTTGTTTTCCTCCCTTCCCTATCTGACTTCAAATAACTTCAGATTACCAGGTGCAATACTGTCACAATATGAGATAACCAAGGGACAGCAAAAGAGGCGATTAAAGACAGTAGATTAAAGACAACCATCAGAAAGAGAATTGGTGGCAGTTTGGCTGCTCAGGTCCTGCTCCACTGTGCCAGCCCTTTCCACATGGCTTCAGCTGGGGACCTTCAGTGCCGGGGCCTCCCGGCAGCAAATTGGGGTTCCTGAAATAAGGGGCAGGGACTGGAAAAATTAGAAGAGAGACAAACACATCGGGTCCAGGAGGTCTGCAGCCCAAGCAAAAACTGCCGCCTCGTTTATTCTTAACACAAAGTTTTTATCCCCTCCCCAGACCAGGGCCCTCCCAGGTGTTACATCCAGATCGTTAATCAGGGAGCTGTTGAGGGTTACATTCATATGGTAAATCTCAGATCAATTGAACAGGAGAAGGCCAAAAAACAATAAGACAATCAAGCAATTATCTGATGCAAATCAAAGTACAGTTTGTTTCCACTCTTGCTCCCGACATATCCCCCGTCTTTATTTTAAAAGAAACACAAGTGCAATTTCTATTCTTTTCACTATCTCTAATATCTCATTATCCTGTCTCACTTTCCAAAAATGACTGGTCCCTTCATCTAAAGGGGATAGATGGGCGGAGATTCGGCTTCTGTGACTTCTTCAAGCTGACTCAGGGGCGTTGTCTCTGTGCTTGACCAGGGACCTTAAAAAGCCTAGCCTGTTTATTAGGGATTGCAAGGATTAGATATCAGGAATAATAATTTACTCCAAACTGGAGATCATATTTGACATTTAACAACTGCACAAACCATCTTTGGCTACAATAGTGTAGTTACATAGCACCCATTTGCAAAAGCCTTTTCTTGATTGTCTGGGGAACTAAATTTCTGCAACCTTAACAATGCTTCAGTTGTCAGATCTAAACAGATTAATAGAGACACAAGTCTCAGATCCACAAACTTTTCCTGAATTTGTGGCTGGTGTCAAAAATAAATAGATAAATAAATAAATAAAAATTTTGCTCAATTAGGGCTTTAAACTATCCACTATCACAGAAGATTGACAAGTTCCTGCCCAGTTATGAAAGGCACGGGCATTAGTAAGGCATGCTTACAAACTATTCTATGACCTCCCGGCTCTGATTAATTTGATCGGCCAAGCACAAGTGACTAAGATCTGACACCATCTCTGCCATCCAAGCAGAGGCTTTCTGCGTCGTGTCCCAGTAGAGTTTCCCCACACAGGGATAAATGTCCCATTGGCAATTCACTTGCTTAGTTGCTGGACTTGAACTCAGGGCTTGGGCACTGTCCCTCAGCTCTCCAGCTCAAGGCTAGCACCCTGCCACTGTGAGTCCTGAGCTTGGTGCTTGAGTGCTGTCCCCCAGCTGTTCAGCTCAGAGCTAGCACTCTGCGGCTTCAAGCTCCAAAGCAACTCTGCCTTAATAGCACTCTGCTGCCAGATTAGACACCACAATCTCACAGGGACTTTGCTTTGCCCGGGGTTGGCTCAAAACTGCAGTTTTCAGATCAGTGAGTCCTACGAACGGCCATGTATCTCCAATAGAGCAACAAGGTGGTAGACACAGAAATAGTCTCTAAGCATGAGCTTACCTAGAACCTGGAAAAGGCCAAAGTTACATCTGAATAAGGATTGCTGTTCTTCTCCAATGGGCTAGCTGGAAGTTACAAGAGCAAGCTGAAATAGCAATTAAGCAATTACTTTGGTAGTCCTGATTTTCCTTTTCTCTCTTTCTTTAAACATATAAGACAACTTCACTTTCAAATATTGTTTAGAAACCCATTTCCAATGTTCTTTATAACTTTTACTGATACTGGCTTAAACAATTAACACCTTAGCCTTTATTTGCAATTGAAAAACCTTTAAGGGCACAAAGAGCTCCTGCCCTCAGGCCCCCTAGGGCCCAAGGCACTCCTCTTGCCTTTTAGAAAAAAGGGGCTCTTATGCAGTTTAGATTACTGTCTAAAACTCCAACGACAGTTTAAACTCAAATAACAGTTTTTCCCTAATGCAAGAACTATAGACATCAGTGCACCAAAAGTCCAAGTCTGGACTTAGTTTTCTTCCTTTTTTTTTTTTTTTAACATTCCTTTAAAATACTAATCACATTATCCACATTTTACCATCAGATTTCTAGTGTCAGTTTGCAAGAAAGGACAGGCAAAGTTTCTGACGTTAATGAACAATTTTACATTTAAATCTCTAATACATGTTTCCAAACTTTAACTTAAAGTAATAAATCCCAAATTCCCTAACGCCTCTGAGCTGAACAGGATACAATGTTTACAATGAAACAGCTGTATGCCCTGCAATAAAATGCAGATTTCAGGATCTAGAAAAATATTTACCAGTTTTTCTTTAAGACAACACAATAATTCTTTGAGACATTGTAAAACATCCAAACCTAATATTTTTCTTGAAGTTTTAAGCTTAGATTTACCCAATTGTCTTTGTGTTTAAGTATAAATTTATCCTTTTTTTTTTTTTTCAGCATGCTGACAATTTAACCTTGAACATGTTCACTCACTCATTCACACACATTCATACTCAAAGATCATAAAGCGCGCAAAATTAATATCGGCCGTTCAATTTCCGGAAGTTTGTGTCAAGAGAGTTTTGCCAATTTTACTCTTACAGGTGAGAACCAGGTTCGAAACAAAACTTTTTGCAAGGCAGCTTAGCTGGAATTTATTTTTCCAGGGCTTGTTACAACTGCAGACATGGGGGAGCGGCCATGCTAGGCCCAGAAATGTTCAAATAAATAACAAGGATGTGTGCTTGAGTATGCACAGAAAAACCATAAGGACCCACACTTAGAAATGGTACCAATTTTAAAGACAAAAACTGGACAAAGAAAAATATGTAACATGAACAAGACAGAGAAGCGGAGACTTTTAAATAATCAGACATTGACATATAACAAGAAAATTGGACTCAATCAGATACACTTAACAGCTAATTTTAGATTTAGACATGTCTTGCTGGTGGGACTCTCTGGTATGCCTTGATATTGACAAGAAACTCAGAAGGGGAAGGGGGGTCAAGGCGTCCCTTGACCACCCAGGCCTCTATTTTAGGCCCACAGTGCACCCCTTTTTTTTAAAAAAATAAAATAAAATAAAATGGAATAAAAAAAATAAAACAAAACACAGACATACAGGGGGTCGGCCGACTTCTACTTACCTCTGGAGGCCTTTGCTTTTCACCTGGGCATCTTTTACAAAAAAGGTTATTAAGAAGAGGGATGGTAAAGACAAAATAATGTCACATATTAAATTGTGTAGAGTCAATGAATATGTTAAAAGGTCCCTACATAATAGTAAAAGGAGGAGAAACACAGCTCATATGAATGTGTGGAACAAGTGGATCAGTAGCAGTCCCAATAGACATGCACGAATAACTCAGGTCCTTTCCACGTCGCAGGATGCACCACTGGAGGGTTGGGGGTGTAGGCCCAGTGAGTCGCTGCTTGGATGGCCACTGTCACTCTCCACGATCCGAACGCAGCGTTCAGGCAGCCAGCGGGCGTCATTTTCTCCTTGTGAAAAAACACATACATGCCCTCGACCCCAGGTTAGAACAGGATCGGGTCCATGCCAAGCACCAGTTAGGGGATCCTTCCACTTCACTAAGGCAAAAGGACGCTGCTCTCTTTTTTCCCAGAATCGCTGAGCAGCAGATAAATTATTTGAATCCAAATTCAAAAAATTTAAAACAAATAAAGCATGATTAAGTATATTCACAGGGGTAGCGGGATACGACTCCCCTTTCTGTATTTTAGCAATTTGGTGTTTTAATAATCCATTAGCTGTCTCCACGATGCCTTGACCTTGAGGATTGTAAGGAATGCCTGTAATATGAGTGATATTATAGGAACGGCAGAAGGATTGAAATGCTCGGCTTGCATAGCCAGGGCCATTATCTGTTTTTATTTGTGAGGGAATCCCCATCACAGCAAAGCATCGAATGCAGTGAGAAATACAATGTTTAGTGGCTTCCCCAGCAAGGGGGGTGGCCAAGATAAAATTAGAATAAGTATCTACAGTAACATGAACATATTTTAATCGGCCAAATGATGGAACATGCGTGACATCCATCTGCCAAATGTGATTAGAAAGCAGTCCTCGTGGATTTATACCTAAATGGGGGGCTGGTGAAAAAGGGACACAGTTGGAGCAAGTCTTAACTATTTGCCTCGCTGTTTCCCTAGATAATTTGAACTGTCGGCGCAAGGCTCGACTGTTTTGATGGTGGATGGCATGTGACTGCTTAGCAAGTTCAACCTGAGTTAAGTAAACTCTGGTGGCAGAGTCAGTGACCGCATTGCCTTCACTTAAAGGGCCAGGAAGATTAGTGTGAGCTCGAACAAAGCCAAAAAAACAGGGGTGGTTGCGAGAACAAAGCAAAGTTTGTATTTGGCGAAATTGGGTCTGAATATTGGAGTTAGTAGTTCCAATAAAGGGAACAGTTTCTATGACTTGAAGAGCACGAATTACATATTGACTGTCTGAGTATAAGTTAAAGGGCTCGTCTTGTAACAGGACGAGTGCCTGTAAAACAGCCTCTAACTCCACCTCTTGGGCGGAGGAAAAACCTGTAACCCAAGATTGAGTTTTCCCATTAATGGTCAAAGCAGCCGTTCCATTTGAGGATCCATCTGTAAATACCAAAGCGGCAGAAGATAAAGGCGAGGCCTGTACTATGGAAGGAAATAGAAACGTATGACACGCAGCAAATTGGAGAAGTTTGTTAGACGGGTAGTGATGCAAAATTTTTCCCGTATAATTGGCCCAAGCAATGGCCCAAGGATCGCAATGGGCGAATAGCCAATCTTGTTGTTGTAAATTATATGGGACACAGATAAAATGAGGTTCCTGACCTAAATATTTACGGGAATCCACTCGGCACATGTGTATCAGATTAGCTACCAATTCGTAGTAGGGGGTCAGCACTTTGCCGGGTGTTGATGGTAGATAAAGCCATAAAAGTGGGCCATCCTGCCACAATACAGCAGTTGGGGAGTGAGAAGTAGCTAAAATGTAAACTCCCCAGGGTTTAGAATAGTCACAATAGGTCATTTGTTGCTGGGAAATTGCCTTTTCTACAATTTGGATGGCCCTCCTGGCGTCAGGATTTAATTCGCACAAGGATGTAGGGTTGGTATCTCCTTTTAAGAGATCAAAGAGGGGTTTTAACTCTCCTGTGGAGAGCTTTAGATAAGGCCGAAGCCAATTTATATCTCCTAAGAATTGCTGAAAATCATGAAGAGTTCTTAAGTGTGAAGTTTTTAATTGTATTTTTTGGCTTTTAAAATAGTGTGGGCCTAATATATGGCCTAGATATGTAAAAGGCGGGTGTTCCTGAACCTTTTCAGCTGCTATTACAAGGCCAAAGAGGCTCAGATCCTGCTTTAGTTGTCCAAAGGCTTGTCGTACGACGATAGGGTCAGAACAAGCCAACAAGATGTCATCCATATAATGAACAATATAAACAGAAGAAAATTTTTCACGAGTGGAAGAAATGGCTCTAGCCACAAAACTTTGACATAAAGTTGGGCTATTTGCCATGCCCTGTGGGAGCACAAGCCAGTGATATCGCTTCATGGGTTCTTTAAAATTAACAGAGGGGACACTGAAGGCAAAGCGCTTACAGTCTTGAGGCGCCAGGGGTATAGTATAGAAACAATCCTTCAAATCTATAATAATCTTATAAGTATCCTTTGGGATTGCCATGGGTGAAGGCAAGCCGGGCTGTAGGGCCCCCATTAGTTCCATTGTGGCATTTATTTTTCTCAAATCCTGTAACAGCCTCCATTTACCTGACTTTTTCTTTATAACAAAAATTGGAGAATTCCATGGAGAGTTAGAAGGGGCCACATGCCCCAAATCCAGCTGCTCCTGTACCAGCTGCTGTACTGCAATGATCTTTTCTAGTGAAAGAGGCCACTGTTCAACCCATACCGGTCGTTCAGAGAGCCAATTTATGGGATCAGCATGAGGGGGAGGGCAAACGACAGCTCCCGTCAAGGGATACCCCAATCCTTGTCTCGTAGGGTGAGACTGGGGTTGGAGTGGCTCTAGCTCCCCCTGTGCTGCTCGGCCTAGTCCCCTAAAGGGGAGGAGGCCTTGATCAAGTAACTGCTTAGTGACCGCAGCACTAGGACTAAACATATACACTCCCATTTTTTCCATGATATCACGACCCCATAAATTAATTGGCAGATGATCCAAGACAAATGGCTGAAAATGACCAGAGTGCCCTTCCTCATCTCTCCAAACAAGGATCGCACTGCTCTGCTGTGGGTCAGTTGCTTGCCCAACCCCCTGTAGGGAAGTCATAGAGGTTGTCAGGGGCCATTGGGCTGGCCAATGTTTTTTAGATATCACAGACACATCTGCTCCAGTGTCTAATATTCCTTTAAAGGGCTTTTCTTGTATAAATATAGTCATCTCAGGCCTCTCTTGTTTTATGCTTTGTACCCAATAGATATCAGAAGATCTAAATCCTCTCTGTCCACATGGGGAATTAGCAGTCTCCCCGGGAGGTAAAGGCACAAGTATTAATTGTGCTAATTTTTGACCGGCTGGGATCGATACCACGTGTTTCGGGGCAGAGGCCATAACTTTGATTTCTCCAGTAAAATCCTGGTCAATTTTGCCAGGTGTAATCTGTATCCCTTTAAGGGCTGAGCTACTTCGCCCTAACAGCAATCCAGCCACTCCCGGGGGAAGGGGGCCGAAGACCCCCGTGGGGAGAGCTTGTGTCCCCATCTCTGGGGTCAATACTGAGCAGGTGGAGGAACAGAGGTCCAATCCTGCACTTCCTGGGGTGGCACGGAGGAGGCCGGAGACTGATCTTGGGGGGTTGTTAGAAGATGCACTTGTGGCCGAGAAGAGGGAGGGACTGCCCCATGGTTTTGCGGGGCCAGGGGCTGGCCCCTCCTCCAGTTTCCCGAAAGCGGGCGGCCATTGCGATCTGTTCTTGACCTGCAATCTTTAGCCCAGTGCTTCCCTTTACCACAGCGTGGACATGTGCCAGGTGATCTTTCTCTCTTTTGCCTGGCCTGGCATGGGCATTGCGTCATCCAATGTCCTATTTGTCCACAAGAGAAGCAACGCCCTGGGGGTCTAGCAGCCCGAGAATGCCGCTGACCTCTATATTTTAGAGACTCAGTAACAGTCTTTCCTTGAGGAGCGGCGGCTAAAGTAAGGCCTTGTACATGGGAGGGTCCAATATCAGCACACAGTGAAATAAAGTCCGTGATTCCTCCCTTATTCCTATGGGGTCTGATAGCTGCCTGACAGGCAGCGTTGGCATTTTCATAGGCTATGTGTCTAACTATAATCTCCCTCGCATTCTCATCTTGTACTAGGCGGTCTGCAGTCTCCATTAATCGAGACAAAAATTCTAAATAAGGCTCATTTGGTCCTTGTTTAACTTCTACTAGATTTTTTGTACGATTGGAATTGTGTAACTTTTTCCAAGCCTCTCTCGCCGCAGCATTTATTTGTAAATAGGCCTCCTTTGCATAACCCAATTGATCTTTGGTGTTTTTATAGGTTCCCTCTCCTAACAACTGATCAACAGTGTAAGGCAGGTTCTTAGACCTATTTGTTTCAATTTTAGCCCGACACTGTGCAGTGAACTCTGTCTCCCATAATAAGTACTCTCCCGCACTAAGGCATGCTCTGGCAAGCCGCTTCCAGTCATTTGGGCATGCAATACCAGCACACGCGGCCTCCAATATTGCTTGAGTAAAAGGGGCAGTTGGCCCATATTGGGAGCAGGCATTTTTTAAATCCTGTAATAGTTTAACAGGAACAGGTTGATGGTATACTTGTTCATCATGATCAACTAAACTAGGGAAGCATCGAGGCCCTGAAATACCTTCCCTCTCTCTAGCAGCCTGAGTCAGGTTTAATTGCGATGCACTGTGCCTGGTTGTAGTGCCTGTTAAAAGGGACTTGTTGCTAGGGCCTTTAGGCTTGCCTAAAGGTTGAGAAAGGGATTGAGACCGTAAGGCTGCAGCCGGAGGCGGTGGGTGTGAGGGGTAAGGTTTAGAATCAGACACCATAGTGGCCTGAGGGTCATATTTCTTTCCTACTTCTGAGGGGGCTCTCTGCTCTGTCCCCATTTTCGATAGAAAATGTAGGATTTCTTCTAACTTCTTCTCCATCGTAGCCATTCGGCCCTCCATTGACTCATCATAACTTTCCTCCTTGGTATTCAAACCTGAATTCTGATACTCAATATCTACTGGTTGTTGTTCCGTTTGCAAGATCTCACTTAGACTCTCTTGGGCTGCGGCATATGGCTCAGCCTCAGGTTCTTCAGAAGGGTCCTTTAACTCATAAAGTTCCCTTAATTCAAGATTAAATTCAGCATCTTCATGTAGAGGATCTATGTATTTACTTACTAAATTCCATACAGTAGTAGCCTCTATTGGGGTCTTTTCGGGGCCATATACCTCATAATAATCTTGAATTCTTTTTCCTATCCGCTGCCAGGCTTTTTGGAATGCCTCCTCTACAGACCTCGGGCATGCTTCCTCGAGAAACTGTAGGAAGCTCTGAAGCACCCCCTCTTCCACCCACGTTCCGTGGGCTTCAAATAGGCCTGTTAAGATCGGTAGAAATAACTCATGGCTATTAGCTTGACCCATAATTATTACTCCTGACTATACTCTCTTAATAGTCCTACGATGTGTTACTCACCACAGGGAGGGGTCCTTCACCTTCGTCCCAGATTTTCAGGGTCCCTGTTCGGGCGCCAGATGCCGGGGCCTCCCGGCAGCAAATTGGGGTTCCTGAAATAAGGGGCAGGGACTGGAAAAATTAGAAGAGAGACAAACACATCGGGTCCAGGAGGTCTGCAGCCCAAGCAAAAACTGCCGCCTCGTTTATTCTTAACACAAAGTTTTTATCCCCTCCCCAGACCAGGGCCCTCCCAGGTGTTACATCCAGATCGTTAATCAGGGAGCTGTTGAGGGTTACATTCATATGGTAAATCTCAGATCAATTGAACAGGAGAAGGCCAAAAAACAATAAGACAATCAAGCAATTATCTGATGCAAATCAAAGTACAGTTTGTTTCCACTCTTGCTCCCGACACTTCAGGTTTGCTTCCCTCCTCCGGCCATCTCTGTCTTCTTCTTGGTCTTCGGATGTGTTTTCCTCCTGCGTTAGTGTGGGCTGGAGGGCTCCGAGTTGGAGTGGTGGACCCCCTGGAGGAGGTGGCTCGGCAGATAGGAGACGCATCATTTTCATTAACCAAACTTCTTGAGGCCATATCTGCAGTATCAGTTCAAGTGGAAGAGATTGCCCTTAAATGTACTGAAAATGCACACTTCCTTAAGATGTGGAGAGACCTCTTGAAAGAAGGCTATGATTCTCTGAAACCTGACAACTGACTATGACTGTATAATTCACCTTCTCATATGGATTTGCACATGTATCACATATATAGGACAATCTCCAGCATTTCTGTATACTCAGAATGAAATTTTTCTTCTTTTTCTAGACCTTTGTGAAAGCATATTGATGTGATTTTTTTATGATAACACGGATGTGTTTATCCTTACTTTCTGTTCTTTTTGTTGTTGTTGTTGTTGTTGTTTTGTTTTTTTTTTGCCAGTCCTGGGCTTGAGCTCAGGGCCTGAGCACTGTCCTTGGACTTTCTCAAGGCTCTCACTCTACCACTTGAGCCTCAGCACCATTTCCGGTTTTTTTCTATGTATGTGGTACCAAGGAATCGAACCCGGGTCTTTGTGCATGCTAGGCAAGCACTTTAACCACTAGGCCAAACTCCCGGCCCATCCTTACTTTCTGTTCTATAAATGTTTTGAGATTCCTTTACAAAAGTGATTTCTCTCAACAGATAATTTTAACCATGCCTTACTATGACCAGATAACTGTTTTGAAAGATGGTGCATGTAAGAAGATCATATTACAACCCAAGTGATATGACTAAATTTACATATGTAAATCAGCTCCCCATTTCTATGAAAACAGAGACAAGTTTATGACTTCCAGGCCTACAGCACCTGACACTGTCACCTTGAGAAATATGAAATCTCCCCATAATGTTGAGAAATATGAAATCTCCCCATAATGTTGAGAAATATGAAATCTCTCCATAATGTAATAGTAACCAATAGTAACCACACAACACAAACATAATCCAAAGTCTTAGAAGAATGGCCTTTAGAATAGTGCAAGTAGCTGCAGTTTATACAATGGGCTGAAAAACAGCCAACAGGATGTGCAGTTTGAGTTGGTTCGAGTCAGTAAAACTGTATACCTTATGAACCTGAATAAGAGGAGGAAATTCCCGGAATAAAACAATAATATATGGCCAGAAACAAGACATGCAGTCAACTGCCTGTTTAACCAAGTGGAAATTTCAATAAACCCCTAGCTGAGTCTTACCTAATGTGATTATAATCAATCATTAATCAATCATTACCCCTGTAACTATGCTTCTGCTTCTGTAACCTGCTTCAGCCACCCATAAATATCCCCCTCTCCCCAGCCTAGGTGCGCAAGTTTCCTAGGAGACTTTGTTGCCCCCGGGCGCCCGTGTCCCCAAATAAACCTCTTGCTGATTGCATCCGACTGCGTGGACTCGCTGTTCCTTGGGAAGGGGGCCCCATCTGGAAGACGTCCCCCTAAATCGGGAGTCTAACATTTGGAGGCCCCAGCGAGATAGGAGACCCCCCACCCAGGGACCACCGACCCACCTCCGGGAGGTAAGCTGGCCAGCAAACTGTTACTGTCTTGTGTCTGTTTTGTTTTATGTTAAGAGCGCCAGCGAATCTGTGACTCTGTGACTCGGCCGTGTCAATCTGTATCTGGCGGACCCGTGGAGGAGCTGACGAGCTCGGACTCCCGACCGCAGCCCCGGGAGACGTCCCGGAGGCATCTGGGGTCAGATTTCTGATCCATCTGGTATCTGTTTTCGGGGCTTTGCCCCGGTCTGAGGACTCTCTAGTCCATCTGTTTTCGGGGCGTTGCCCCGGTCTGAGGTGCACCAAAGCCGCGCTGCGAAGTGTGTTGCCCTTTGTGTCTGTTTAATTGTTGTGTTTATGGTGACAGGACCTGACTATTAATATGGGACAGTCTGTGACTGCTATCATATACGCCATCAAGATTTGGGGTACTTAAAGGTCTCTGCTTCTGTCTTGTTTTGTAAGATGTTTTTTTTTTTGTTGTCTGGTTTTGTTTTCAAAATTGGTACCAGTCTTAAATATGGATCCTTGCAATTTTTGTGTGTGTATTTTTGGGCAGTTGTAACAAGCCCTGGAAAAATAAAATCACAGCTAAGTTGCCTTGTAAAAAGTTTTGTTTTGAACCTGGTTCTCACCTGCAAGAGTAGAATTGGCAAAGCTCTCTTGACACAAACTTCCAGAAAAATGAACGGCCGATATTAATTTTGCGCGCTTTAAGATCTTTGAGTATGAATGTGTATGAATGAATGAGTGAACATGTTCAAGGTTAAATTATCAGCATGCTGTATAAAACAATGGATAAACTTATACTTGAAACAAAAAAGCAATTGGGTAAATCTAAGTCTAAACTTCAAGAAAATTATTAGGTTAAAATGTTTTACAATGTCTCAAAGTGTTATTGCATTGTTTTAAAGAGAAACTGGTAAAAAGTATTTTTCTAAAGTAGAAAAAGTATTTTCTAAATGAAATTTGCATTAATAATTTGATATTGAAGTGCATAGAGCTGTTTACATTGTAAACATTGTATCCTGTTTAACCCAGAGGTATTAGGGAATTTGGAATCTATTCCCTTAAGTTAAAATTTGGAGATAAATATTAGGAATTAAAATGTAAATTTATTTATTAATGTCAGAGACTTTACCTATCTTTCAAAACTGTCTAGGTAATCGAATGCTAAGAGAAAGGATGGGAAAACTTAGGATAGTCCTATGTGACCATCTTTGGGGTTGAGAGGTGAACTGGCAAAGGTGCAGCTCTGGGTAAATAAGCTGGAGTGAAGGCTGTTCACTTAACCTGGTCAGGTGGACTGAAATCCACATCTTCGCTCTTTTTCTTTGCAGACTGACATTGAAAATCTGATGGTAAAATCTGGGTAATATGATTAGTATTTTAAAAGGAATAAATATTTAAAAATTTATCTCTGTATGATTTGGGTTCATGCTACTGCATTGCAATTGGATGTATTCTAGAAAAAGAAGGAAACTAAGTCCAGATTTAGACCTTTGGTGCAGTGATGACGTTTACAGTTCTTGCATTGAGGAAAAACTTATTTGAGTTTAAACTGTTGCTGGAGTTTTGAAACCTGGAAACAAAGGGAGTTCCTTGGGCCCTTAAAGATTTTTCAAATGCACATAAAGGCTAAAGTGTTAATTGTTTAAGCAAATATCAGTAAAATTTTTTAAAGAATATTGGAAATGGGTTTCTGAACAAAGTTTGAAATTGAAGTTGTCCTAAATGTTTGTTTCAAAAAAAAAAAAAAGAAAACAAGAAAAATCAGAACTACCAAAATGGTTGCTTAATTGCTATTTCGGCTTACTCTTGTAAGTTACTCTACAGCAATCTGCAGCAGGCCCATGGAGAAGGACAGCAGATCCTCATTCAGATGTAAATTTGGCCCTCACCAAGTTCCAGGTAAGATCATGCTTAGAGACTATTTCTGAGTTGACCACCTTGTTGCTTCTAATTGGAGTAAAGTGGCCTTTGTAGGACTCACTGATCTGAAAGCCGCAGTTTTGAGCCAGCCCAGGCAAGGCAAAGTCCCTGTGAGACTGTGGTGTCTAATCTGTCAGAGTGCTATTGAGAGTTGCTTTGGAGCTTAAAGTGGCAGAGTGCAAGCCTTGAGCTGCCGAGCTGAGGAGCGGCACTCAGGCCCTGAGTCTGGGACTTAAAAGTGGCAGGGTGCTAGCCTTGAGCTGGAGAGCTGAGAGACAGCACCCAGACCCTGAGTTCAAGTCTAGAAACCAACAAAGTGAAATGCCAATGGGACATTTATTCCTGTGTGGATGCAGTAGGCCACAGCTTGGATGGCAGAGATGGTGTCAGATCCTAGAGTCACTTGTGCTTGGCCATTCAAAATTAATCAGAGCCGGGAGGTCACAGAATAGTTTGTAAGCATGCCTTACTAATGCCCATGCCTTTCATACCTGGGCACGAACTTGTCAATCATCTGTGATAGAGGATAGTTTAAAGTCCTAACTGAGTGAAGCTTGATTTGACACCAGCCACAAATTCAGGGTGGATGTGAGGCTTGCGTCCCTATTATCTGTTTAGATCTGGCAACTGAAGCATAGTTAGAGTCGCAGGGATTAAGTTCCCCAGACAATCAGGAAAATGCCTTTGCAAATGGGTGCTAAGTAAGCTACACTGTTGTAATCAAAGAAAAAGTTTGTGCAGTTGTTAAATGCTTTATATGACCTCCAATTTGGAGTAGAATATCACTCCTGATATGTAATCTTGGCAACCTCTTGGTAAAATAGGCTAAGTTTTTAGGGTCCCTGGCTAGGTATAGAGACAACGCCCCTGAGTCAGCCTGAAGAAGTTATAGAAGATGGATCGTCGCCCATCAGTCCTCTTTAGATAAAGGGACCAAAAAGTTGTTTCTTAAAAATTAAGACAGCATAAGTTAGAGGCATGGAAAAAAATAGTAGTAACAAATGTGCAAGAGTGGAGACTGCACTTGTGGGGAATGGCTACAGTTTCGAGTCTTCTGTGCCTGTCTAGAGAGTGCTAAGCCTTGTTCAATCTGGTTACTAAAAGTTGTCACCCTGGTATTACTTTGGATTCTCAACCCTATACTGTCTTAAAAACCAACGGGTGCCAGCCTGCAAAAATGAGTGTGCTCGGGTAAAGCAACTAGGAAAGCATTGGGAGAATTCACCAGAGTCAGGCCTTAGGTTAAGCTTCTTTAGAAATTTTGCAGGCGACCCAGCAGGAGGTGTGACATTCCATTGGAGCTGCTGTGCTGCCGGATTCAACCACCACCTCACAGTTGTTTCCTTAGAGGACTGGAACTAAACTCTTGGGGATGGGACCCAACCTGATTTGACAGACCACCCCCTTCAGGATGCTGAGCTCACCTGGTTCACGGATGGCAGTAGCTTTCTGGAAAATGGAGAGCGGAAGGCAGGGGCAGCTGTTACCACGGAGACTGAGGTAATTTGGGCTGGAGGACTGCCCCCTGGAACATCGGCCCAGAAAGCGGAACTTATTGCCCTAACCAAGGCCCTCCAAATGGCAGAAGGTAAGAAACTTAACGTCTACACAGACAGCCGGTATGCCTTTGCAACCGCCCATATACATGGGGAAATCTATAGAAGAAGGGGCCTATTGACATCGGAAGGAAAGGACATTAAGAATAAGGCTGAAATTATAACTTATTGACTGCATTATTCTTGCCCAAGAGACTAAGCATTATCCACTGTCCTGGCCACCAGAAGGGAGAGTCGCTGGAGGCACGAGGCAACCGCCTAGCTGACAGGGTAGCCCGGGAGGCAGCGTCACAGGAAACCCCACCAGCACGAATCCTCCCAATGGCGGAGAAATCGCCCCGCAGTCCTCCTCCACTCCCGTATAGCCCGGAGGACATTGAGTGCCTTAAGAAAATGGGGGCGGCCTATAATTCCAAGCAGAAACTATGGACTTTTGATGGAAAAACAGTATGGGCCAAAAGGTAGACTCTTGAACTTATAACTAACTTGCATACCCTCACACACTTAAGTAAAAATAAAATGAAAACCCTCTTGGACCGGGAAGAAAATTCTGGCTATCTCCTGGGAAAGGATGAAGCCCTACAGCGAGTGGCCAATCAATGCTCTGCATGTGCTAGGGTGAATGCAGGACAGACTAAAATTGGACTTGGAACCAGAGTGAGAGGACACCGCCCAGGTGTTCATTGGGAAATTGACTTTACAGAAATTAAACCTGGACAATATGGCTACAAATATCTCCTAGTATTCATAGACACCTTCTCTGGATGTGTGGAAGCATACCCCACCAAGCATGAAACAACCAAAGTGGTAACCAAGAAACTACTGGAAGAAATTTTTCCCAGGTATGGCATGCCTCAGGTCCTGGGGACGGACAATGGGCCAGCATTTGTCTCCAGGGTAAGTCAGTTGGTGGCCAAGTTATTGAGGATTGATTGGAAGTTGCATTGTGCTTACAGACCCCAAAGTTCAGGGCAGGTAGAAAGAATGAATAGAACAATAAAGGAGACTCTGACCAAATTAGCCTTAGCAACTGGCGTGAAGGATTGGGTGCACCTACTTCCCTTAGCCTTGTACAGGGCCCGGAATACTCCGGGTCCCCATGGACTGACTCCCTTTGAAATTATATATGGAGCACCCTCTCCCCTTGTGAACTTTCTTCATCCTTATGTTGCGGATTATGCTAATAGCCCCTCTTTACAAGCTCATTTACAGGCTCCACAGATAGTCCAGAAGGAGGTCTGGAAACCCCTGGCAGCGGCATACCAGGAGCAGCAGGACAAGTCTATCGTCCCGCATCCCTTCCAAATCGGGGATTCCATGTGGGTACGACGACACCAGATTAAGAACTTGGAACCATGCTGGAAAGGACCATATACAGTCCTGCTGACAACTCCTACTGCCCTCAAAGTCGACGGGATCGCTGCTTGGGTCCACGCTTCCCACGTAAAAGCGGCTTCCACCGACAACTCTGCCGATCAGACACCAGAATGGAAACTGCAATGCACTCCAAATCCTTTAAAGATAAGACTTTCTTGATTGTAAAAGTCTCTAACATCCTTATCTGAAGTACTTAGAAAAGGATGGTGGTTTGTGTGTTGCTTTAAAGGAGGAATGTTGTTTTTATGCAGACCAGACAGGAATTGTACGGGAAACTATGAGTAAACTTAGGGAAAGACTAGCAGAAAGAGAAAAGGAATTCCATTCTCAGCAAGGATGGTTTGAAAACTGGTTTAATCAATCCCCCTGGTTTGCAACTTTGTTATCCACTATAGCAGGACCACTCATTATACTCATTCTAATTCTCACCTTGGGTCCCTGTATTCTAAATAGAAAGAGAGACCACTCTCATTGAATGAAGGATTTCATTCGACCCATAAGAAAATGGGGGATGAGAAATATGAAATCTCCCCATAATGTTGAGAAATATGAAATCTCCCCATAATGTTGAGAAATATGAAATCTCTCCATAATGTAATAGTAACCAATAGTAACCACACAACACAAACATAATCCAAAGTCTTAGAAGAATGGCCTTTAGAATAGTGCAAGTAGCTGCAGTTTATACAATGGGCTGAAAAACAGCCAACAGGATGTGCAGTTTGAGTTGGTTCGAGTCAGTAAAACTGTATACCTTATGAACCTGAATAAGAGGAGGAAATTCCCGGAATAAAACAATAATATATGGCCAGAAACAAGACATGCAGTCAACTGCCTGTTTAACCAAGTGGAAATTTCAATAAACCCCTAGCTGAGTCTTACCTAATGTGATTATAATCAATCATTAATCAATCATTACCCCTGTAACTATGCTTCTGCTTCTGTAACCTGCTTCAGCCACCCATAAATATCCCCCTCTCCCCAGCCTAGGTGCGCAAGTTTCCTAGGAGACTTTGTTGCCCCCGGGCGCCCGTGTCCCCAAATAAACCTCTTGCTGATTGCATCCGACTGCGTGGACTCGCTGTTCCTTGGGAAGGGGGCCCCGTCTGGAAGACGTCCCGCTAAATCGGGAGTCTAACAACCTGACACTCCCCAATTTTTTGTTGAGTAAAACACTTGGCAAACATGATTAAAAGCTTCCCCCCTCTTTTTTGCACATGAAGACTAAGATCATTTTCTTAAAAAAAGATGTGTGAATCTGAACTAACGGCAAAAAAATTCTCCCAATGGGACTAGAGGAGTGTGTTTGCATGTGTGTGTGTGTGTGTGTGTGTGTGTGTGTGTGTGTGTGTGTGTGTGTGTGTGTGTGCTTTGAAACAGGATCTCACTATGTAGACAAGGCTAGCCTCATACTGTAGGTTCTCCAGCCTTAGCCTTCGTGAGTGCTGGGACTGCAGGTGTATACCACCATCCCCAGCAGGGTGAATTGAATTTTTATAACTTTTTGTTGCTGCTGTTGTTCTTGGGGCTTGAACTCTGGGCTTGGGGGCTGTCGCTGAGCTCTTCAGTTCGAGGTTTTTGCCCTACCCCTGGAGCCACAGCACTGCTACTTTTCTGGTGGTTAATTGGAGATAATTCTCTTAGACTTTCATGTCCAGGCTGGCTTTAAACTCTGATCCTCAGAGCTCAGCCTCTTGAGTAGGTAGGATTACAGACATGAGTCACTGCGCCTGCTAATAACTTTTTGAAATAGATAAGTAAATTTTCCCAGTGTGTGATGCTTTTTGAAAAAGCATTTATTTTAGAGAATAAAAGTATGTCTAGAGAAAATATGCCCTTTATCCCCATTTTATTTTCCTGATAGTCATGGGACTTAAACTTGCCCATACTTATAATTCCTGAGCTTTTTTGCTCAAGGCTAGAGCTCTACTATTTCAGCCATAGCTCCACCTTTTTGATAAGATTCTCTTGGACTTTCCTGCCTGGGCTGACCTTCAATAGAAATCCTGAGATCTCAGCCTCTTGAATTTCTAAGACTAGAAGGATGAATAACCAATGCCCAGATCCCAACTTATTTTTAAGGTTGATTGCCTTCACACTTAATATTTCTCACAATTGATGTTTTCATGTTTGAATTACATTATCTGTGTTATTGCTTTTTAATAACTTCAGAAGAGACTTTGTTTCAATGTGTCAAATTAAGTGATGTAATGTTTTGTATGATTTGACCTCACTGACCATGTTTCATTTTAGCTATCATGTCAAGAGTGACATCATATGTTTATGACTTTTGAGCATCTTTGATGTGATATTTTAAGTCTTTGTAGATCTATTGATGTATGAAGAACTATATTCAAAATCCACACAGTGGAGATGCAATAGGAGACAAATGGATGGGCAATGAACAGTTAAGAATGGTTTTATTTAGCAAGTTAGGCCCTAATTCTTGGTTTGTTTTGTTCATTTTTGTTTTGTTTTCAGCTAAAAGCCGTATATGATCTAATTTCTATACCAAAGAAATGTTCACTTCAGTATAAGACAAATATTTTTCTTAAATTTTCTTGTATATTCTGAAAACTGTGATTTTTAAAAATGTATAAAAATAAATAATTATCAAAAGCAAAAAAAAACCATCACTTATTATGTGGCTCTTGTTTCTATATCCTGGAGGTCCTTTCATTCTATATGGCCTCATGTGTCTAGGTTTTGTTCTGTTGTATATCTCTTCTAGGACAGCCCAAGATTTCTACTGATTAGGACAAATGATTTAAACCATTGAACCTATGTTCCTTTGAGTCTAGCTTACTTCACTTAATATGATTTTTTCTAAGTCTTTCCATTTCCTTACAAATGGGGTGATGTCAGTCTTTCTGATAGCAGCATAAAATTCCATTTTTTAAAAGTACCATATCTTGTTGATCTACTCATCAATGGAGGGTCATCTGGGTTGATTCCATATCTTTGCTCTAGTAAATAGTGCTGCAATGAACATCCTTGTGCTAGTGAACTCTTGACCTGGGTGCTATCCCTGTGCTCATCAGCTCAAGGCTAGTGCTCCACCAGTTTGAGCCATAGCACCACATATGGAATTTTAGTTGTTCATAGGAGATAAAGAGTCTCATGGACTTTGCCCAGGCTGGCTTTGAACCATGATCCTCTGATCTCAGCCTCCTCAGTAGCTAGGATTCCAGAGATGAGCCTTTAGCACTTGGCAGAAACCATTCTTGTGATGTACAAAAACCCACAACTAATATGTTAACCTTGTTTTAAAATGATTCCATTTGGGTTTTCCAACACAATGTAACTGAAGTCTACAGAGTAAAAGGAAACAAACCTTGATATCCCTTCTTAATTTTTGTTTTTTAAATTTTACCCATCTACATTTTGGGGTGTCCTCAGTTTGGTATTTTTTGTGTTAAGATTTTTTTGCCAGTCCTGGGCTTGAACTCAGGGCCTCAGCACTGTCCTTGGACTTTCTCAAGGCTAGATCTCTACCACTTGAGCCACAGCAGCACTTCTGGCTTACCTATGTATGTGATAGCAAGGAATCGAATGTGGGTCTTCTGCATATGGGCAAGCAATCTACTGCTAGGCCAAACTCCTGGCCAAGATTATTGAAGTCACATAAAATTTTAATCTTCCAGTGCCTTGGCTGAGGATTTTTTTTAGGATTGTGCCACTCCTATGAGCAGTTTTTTTATGTTACATCTTTATTTGGTTCTGTATCTCTAGCAGGATGATCAAATTCTTCACATGAATATTTAAGAATGTAAGCATTAGGGAATTCTCAAACCAGGGTTTATATCCTCTTTACTGATATCCCGCTGGCCAAAGCAGGTTAAATGACACATTGCAAGTCATTGAACAAGCGAACACTCAATATTTCAATACTGTCAAATGTTCCACTTGACAACTATTATTATTTTTTCCTGCACTAACTTTGGGTGAGAAATATTGTTATAACATGGTATTTAAAAATGTAAATAAATGAAGTAGAGTACAAATGCTCAATGCAACCTTAGGATACCTTTACATTAATGGAAAAATAGTTCATACATCCTTATGTGTATTTCAGTCATAACTACTTTTAGTGAAGATGTGGGGATTTTTTTTGTTTCAATTATTTTAAAATTCTGTTTGTATATTAACCTGGAAATGAATTGCTTTATAGTATATATCTACCAACTAATGGGCTGTGGATTCTTCTCCGGAGGAGAGTTTAATAGTCTATTTGAGACACAAAAGATTATTCTCTCATAAGAAGGTTTTATGCTTTTCCAGCCTATGTATAATGTTTAGAGCAGGAAAATCTGGGGCAATTCTGACTACCTCCTTTTTCTGCTTTTGCAGGCATACTTCCAGAACCTCCTGTTCATTGTCAACAGCAAAAAAAGAAAGAAAGAAAGAAAGAAAGAAAGAAAGAAAGAAAGAAAGAAAGAGAAAGAAAAAAAGAATGGCTCTCTGATGAGTTGATTTTTATTTCTCACTTGGTTTTACATTTCCATGTTTTGAAACTAAGGGTATCCAAGCCTTAAAAGAAAGACACATTGAGCTTCAACAATATGTTCCTAAATCAGATAAAGATGACTTGAAGTTTTAGCAGATTACAAAATGTTATGATCTGTTTAAGTTGAGTGAAGTTTTGCTGCAGGTTGTTTCTGGTTTTTCTGAGGTGAGAAAAAGCTGCCAAGTGATGTCTTTCAATGACACTGACGAGGTGACTTGTTTTTTTTTTTTGGTTGTTTTTATTTTTGCAAGTCATGGGCTTCAACTCAGGGCCTGAGCATTCTTCTTGTACTTTCTCAAGGCTAGTGCTCTGCATGTGCCACAGCCCCACCTACTTCTGTGTATTCTATGTATGTGGTACTGAGGAATCCAACCCAGGTATTCCTGCATGGTCAGGAAAGTTGTGAGACAGCTATCTCCAATTAACCATCAGGAAATGGAAGGGAGTGTGGCTCAGTGCTACCTCACTAGGCCCGGAGTGGTGCCTAGTGGTAGAGTAGTGGGGCCAGGAGCAGGCCAAGTGTAAAGTTCTTGATTAGCACACGAAAAGCTCTGGGTTCCATTCCTCAGAACCACAAACACAGAAAGAACCAGAGGTAGTGCTGTGGCTAAGAGGCAGAGTGCTAGCCTTGAGCAAAACCTGTCCAATGACAATGCCCAGCCCTGAATTCAAGTGCCAGGACTGGCCAAAAACAACAACAGGAAAAGTAGAAGTCCACAGAGAAAGGCAGAATTAAATCAGCCAAATACAGGGGACAACAAAGGAGAAACTGAAAAATAAATAAGACATAAAACATACAAGGTCAGGGTGTGGCTCACATGGCAAAGGAGAAATTGAGAAATAAATAAGACATAAAAGGTTGGGCATGGTTCAAGTGGCAAAGTATCTGCCTGGCAAGATTGGGGGCTGGGCACAGTGTCACCACCATAAAACAAAACCAAAGGACAGACATGAGTTTTTTCTTTTTTTTTCTGTCCTCTTTTCCTTTATGTGGATGAAAGTTTCCAATCAAAAGGCACAATGAAAAAATAAAACCAACTAAAGAACCATCCCCCACAAAAATCACTCATGACCCAGAGAATGGGGACATATGTTTTAGACCCAAATTCACACATGGATTGATGTAAAAAAGAACAAAAATACATTCTATGTAATTGGAACCAAAAGAATGCTGGATAACCATACCAAGATACAAGATAGAGTTAATTGAAGATTGCTACAGGGCAGAGGACATTACAGATGAGTGAGTGTTCAGCACAGCAAGGAGGGGCAATTGTTCATCAGAGCTGCCTTAGGGCTGCACTGGTGGCTCATGCCTGTAACCCCAGATACTCAGGAGAGGCTGAAATCCTTTCTTCTTCTTTGTGGGTCTGGGGCTTGAACTCTCGGCTATCCCTGAGCTCTTTCGCTGTATCACTTTGAGCTCCACTTTCTGCTTTCTACTGGTTACTTGGAGAGACTCACAGACTTTCCTGTCCTGTCTGGCTTGAACCACAATCCTCAGATCGCAGCCTCCTGACTTACTAGGATTACAGGTGTGAACCACCAGCTCTACCTATAAAAATCTCATTTTTTTTTTGGTCCTGGAACTCAAAAAAAATGCAAATGAATAATCACAACAAGAACCAGAAACAGTGGCTCATGCCTGGAATTCCAGCACTTGGAAAGCAGAAGTAGTAGGATCACAGTTCAAGACAAGCCTAGGCCAAACTTTTATGAAATCTTATGTCAGAGAACAAGCAGAGTGAGGTGGCATGTGCCTGGAGTCCCAGCTGTATGGGGGACAGAGTTGGGGCTGTATGTGTAGGGGTTGTGTGGTAATCCAAAACTTTCCCCAGGCAAAATATGAGACCTTGTATCTGAAATCATGGGCAAAAGAGGATGGGCAGTGCTTGTTTAACAAGCACAAGTCCCTGAGTTCAAACCCTAGTTTCTAAACCAGAAAGAAAACAATCACAACAGAACTTTAAAACTACTTTGAGAATGGAACATTATGCAGATATAAGGCTCCCAGATCTCCCTACTCTGGCCAAGGATATTGAGTCAAGGTCTAGCATAATACTTAAAAACATGATGCTAAGTGAAAGAATCCTTCCAGGTGCGGTGGCTCATGCCTGGAATCCTACCTACTCAGGAGGCTGAGATCTGAGGATCCAAGTTCAAGGCCAGCCTGGACATGAGAGACTGTGAGACTCATCTCCAGTGAATCATCAGACAACAAGTAGTGGTACTGAGGCTCAAGTGTTAGCATTGAATGTTAGCATTGAGCTGAAGATCTCAGGGACAACACCCAGGTCCAGGACCAGAGTTCAAGCCCCACAACAGGGGGAAAAAAGAATCCATCCATAAAATACCTCAGTTATAAAATACTTCATTCTTAAATACCTATGATAGGTGGATTCACAAAAACATGAGATTCCGGGAGGGTAGCGGTGAGGGCTAAACACGATGCTTGTTTCTGGAGTGACAGAAGTGATTGGTATTTGTGATGATGTTTGTACACATCTACATATGCTCAAGGTCATTAGAGTGTATCTTTTAAGTGGCAGATTTGATGTGCAGTGAATTATTTTTCTGTAAAGTTAATGTTAGGAAACATGAATTGAGGTTACAGGCATTCGGATAGCATTTTGTGACTCTGGGGTGCCTCCGTCCTGGGGCGCTGTGGCTTTCACAGCCTCTGGAGTCCCAAAGCCCCTGTCAGAGTCCCCAGAGCTCCCTCACCTCCGCAGGGGGGCTCTGATGTGTGGCTGAGAAGTGGGGATGCTTCTCAGGGTGGGAACTCTAGTGAAAGGCTACCCTGTCACCAGAGAGGAGGAACCTCCCAGCCTACCTTTGAGGAGTTTCAGGACTATCTTTGTGGGGTTTGGATGCAGGACATTGTGTGTGTGTGTGTGTGTGTGTGTGTGTGTGTGTGTGTGTGTGTGTGTGTGTGTGTGTGTCTGTCTGTCTGTCTGTCTGTCTGTCTGTCTATCCAGGGCTTGGACACAGGACATTGTGTATGTCTGTCTGTCTGTGTGGGGCTTGGATACAGGACCTACACATTGTCCCTAAGCATTTTCACCCAGGTTGGTGTTCTACTACTTGAGCCACAGCCCTGTAGGAGGCACCAAGCTGGAGCTCTGCTGGTGGAGGGAGCAGACAGGCTGATGGCAGGGCCTGGCCAATCAGAGGGACAGGGATCCAGGGGCAGGGTGGGGCCCTTGCTGAGATGGTGGGGCAGGGCTCCAGGGCAGAGCTGGCTCAAGGAACTCCAGGGCAAGTTCTGCAGTCTGGACAGACATTGAGCAGGACCAAAGATGAGTGGAAATCCGGTGAGTGAGGGCTGCTCTGATCTGGCAAGTGAAGATTTAGAGCGGAAATTTGAGGCGGGGGAGGAAGAGTTCCTGAGGAGGAGAAGGAGGATTTCTTGAGGAGAAGGAAGAGGTTCTGAGGAGGAGAAGGAGGAGGAGAAGGTGGAGGAGGAGGAGGAGGAGGAGGAAGAAGAGGTTCTGAGGAGGAGGTCTTGAGGAGGAAGAAGAGGTTCTGAGGAGGAGCAGGTCTTGAGGAGGAGGAGGAGGAGGTCTTGAGGAGGAGGAGCAGGTGTTGAGGAGAAGGAAGAGGTGCTTAGGAGGAGGAGGTGTTGATGAGGAGTAGGAGGTCATGAGGAGGAGGAGGTCTTGAGGGGGAGGAGGAGGAGGAGGTCCTGAGGGAGGAGGACTGGAGGAGGACTCTCCTGGCTGTGGTGAAGTGTCCTCGGTGTCTTTAATGGGACCCCTAAGCACGAGGACACTCCAGGCGTTAGTGTGTTGCCTGGAGCCACTGCTGGGGTGCTGCTCCTGCGTGGGGAGGGCTGCCATGCCTCCCAGGGCACCGGAGGTCTGGGGTGAGGAATAAATTCAGGTGATGGAGTCCCTGCTGGAATCCATGTCCACCCCCCAGCCTCAACACTGCTTTCACAGGGAGGGTAGAGGATGGAAGGAGGGAAAGGGAAAGGAGAGGAGAGTAGGGAGGAGAGCAGTACAATAGAGTAGGAGAGGAGAGCAGGAGAGGAAAGGGGAGGAGAGTAGGAGAGGAGGGGAGGAGAGCAGGTGAGGAGAGGAGGAGAGAGAAGGAGATTGGAGGGGAGAGGAAGATGAGAGCAGAGGAGGAGAGGAAAGGAGAGCAGGAGGGGAGGGGAGGAGAGGAGAGGAGGGGAGGGTTGGAGGGGAGGATGGACAGCAGGCCAACGTCCTGACAGGTGGAGTCTGGTGGCACTGTCCCTGCTGCCAGCAGAGCTTGTCTAGTGGACACCTGTCCTGGTTTCCTGTGCCACACTACCTGCTGCCTGCCCCTCTGTCCCCTGCCTTGAAGGGTGTGTGGAGAAGGCAGGCCTGGCTCATCAGGGGAATGAGCCTGTGTTCTGGGAAATGGCTGTGTGGTGTCTGTGGCAGCCCAGCCCTCTCTCTGGCAGGGACAGCCTGGTTAGATTTCAGGCGGGGAAGAGCAGGGGGTCCTGCACTTTGGATCCTGTCTTGGCTAAACCTCCATCTGGTCCATAAGCACCAAGGTCTGCATCCTGGCACTTATTTCTTCTGTTAATTCCCCCTCTCAGATTGCTGATTCTGACTCCCAGTTGTACCTTGGTTTTGCTTGGAAGATCTGTGCCCGCCCCCTGTTCTTGGAGCCTTTCCAGGTCACTAGAACACTGTCTGTTGTCTTCTTATCTAACAGCCTTCCTGGCTTCCATGGCTCTCTGCCAGCAGAGAAATGAAGCCCCTCAAGGCCCCAATGCCTGCTGTGCTTTCTGCCCCAGGCCATCTGACACCACAAGAGAAGCCACAGCTTGGCTCTTGCCTCTGCCATGGCCACTCAGCCCACAGTATCATCCAGCAGGCACCGGGCTCCCCTCCTCATTCCTCCTCAAGGGCACTGTGTTGTGACCCCCCCGCCATCTTTGAAGGTCCTTTTAACAGAGAAAATGGAATCTAAGGGTCTGGATTCCACGGAATATGTTCCCATAACCTGACACCCACCTGGCTTAGGTCCTCCAGGAAGGGGAGAGAGAGGCTCTTCCTTCTGTCAGATGCAAACCCCCTCTCCCCCCAGTGGCCTTTCTCACCGGTGAATTTCCATTCTCCTCTAGTTTCTCCCTTCCACATACAAACAGATTAAAATCTCTGGCATCTTGAAGCTATGGCCTCCATGTCTTCTGCAGCTATGATGGCCTTTTCTCTCCCCAGTTCTGTCATCCAAAGCTATAGATATTGATACAAAGTGTCATCAACACCTATTCATTACCTTTTTTAAACCTTTTTTTGTGGTACTAAGAATTGAACCCAGAGCATTCTACGACTCTGGTCAGCCTTTCCAACTGTGATGTGGTTCTGCTTGTATTTCCAAAGCTGTATCCACTTCCTTTGTCCTTCTGAATGGGCCTAGGTCAGAGCCCTGGACCCCAGCACAAGGGGGAAGGTGGACTCTAGAAAGAGGAGTTTGTGAGGTCAATGCAGAATAAGAGGCTGGCTTCAAGAGCAAGGCCATCCACAGAAATGAGCTGGGGGATGCAATCTAAGTGAAGAAATGGCCAGTCAGGCACAGTGGCTCACACCTGTCATCCTAGCTATTCAAGAGGCTGATATCTGAGGACCAAGGTTCAAAGCCAGCCCAGGCACAAAAGGACCCGAGACTCTTATCTCCAATAAACCTCTTGAAGGGTGGGGTGGTAGCCTTCAGCTGAAGAACTCAGGGACAGTGCTCAGCCCAAGTTTGAGCCTATGTCCCACAAAAAGAAAAGAAGTGACCACAGAAATATCTTGTGAGGGACCAGGATAAATGCCTAAACTACCATGCATGAAGGCCTGGGTTTGATTCCTCTGAACCACATACACAGAAAAAGTCAGAAGTGGTGCTGTGGCTCAAGTGGCTGAGCACTAGCCTTGAGCAAAAAGTTTCTAAGGACAGTGCCCAGGCCCTGAGTTCAAGCTCCAGTACTGACAAAAAAATCCTGTGAGGCAACATTAAGAACCCAGCATAGCAGGGCTTGGGTGTGAATTATGAATGCTTAGGAACGTGGCATTGGTCACCTCAGCAAGGACAGCAGACACAGACACCTTCCTTTCTTTCAGGAAGTCAGGATTTCTGTGTTTTCACTCAATGAATGCATTTCTCTGCACCTACAGGGCATGCTGGTGTCTCCCATCCCAGTGGTGAAAGCAGCCTGCTTTAACTCTAACTTTCTTTCAAACATTTCAGTGGTCATGGCCCACTGAATAAAATTCCATTGAGCTTTCTTGTCAGTGAAAGCTTTTTCTTAATGCATAGATCAATAAGCTCTTGTGTTTTTGTGTATCTAGGAAAATATTCTGTTTCTTTTTCTATTGCTGTTGGTCCTAAGACTTTAATTCGAGGCACTGTGATGTTTTCTTTTTTTTCTTCTTTCTTTTTCTCTTGCCAGTTCCAAGGCTTGAACTCATAACTAGGGCCCCAAGCTCAAGACCCAGGACTAGAAAAAAAAAGAAAGAAAGAAAGAAAAAGAGGCATTGTCCTTGTGTTGTAACAGGCTAGTGCTCTACCACTTAAGGCACAGCACCACTTTCAGCTTTTTCTATGTATGTGGTACCTAGGAATTGAACCCAGGGTTTTGTGCATGCTAGGCAAACACTCTACCACTAGGCCATGCTTCCGGCCCACTGAGGTGTTTTTACTCTTGGTTACCACTCACCCATTTGAGCCACAGCTCCACTACTGAATATTTGAAGGTTTATTAGAGATAAGTTTGTTAGACGTTGATTCCTAAACAGATTTCAAATATGGATTCTGAGATCTCGGCCTCCTGAGTAGTCAAGATTACAGATGCGAGCCAGTAGAGCCCAGCTGACCATTACCTTTTGTTTTGCTTAATTCAGTATTAGGATCCTTCTTATCATACAAATATCATCTTTTGATACATAAGCAAATTCTCTCCTGGAAAGTGTTTCTGTATTTTATTTCTATTAGTACTTTAAAAAAAATATGTATTTCATTTAAGTCTGTGGTGTCTTTGCTTAACTTTTGTTGAGTTGACCTGTCATTTGTTGAGAGTGGTATATTGATGTCTCCCACTATGATTGTGTTTGAGTCTATCTTGTTCTGTAATTCTAAGAGAGTTTGTTTGACAAATTTGGGTGCTCCCCTGTTGGGGGAGTAAATGTTTATAACTATAATATTATGGGCATGGATTGTACCCTTTACTAATATATAATGGCCATCTCTATCTTTATGTACTGATTTTACTGAGAAGTTAACTTTGTCGGAGATTAAGATTGCTACTCCTGGTTTTTTGCATGGTACATTGGAATGGAAAATTCGTTTCCATGCTTTCACTTGGAATTTGTTTCTGTCTTTGGCAGTGAGGTGGGTCTCTTGGAGGCAACATATGGATGGGTGGTATTTCTTAATCCAGTCTGTTGCTCTGTGTCTTTTGATTGGATTGTTCAGCCCATTCACATTTAGGGAAATTATGAAGAAGTGGTCAGTGTCCAATGTCATTATTTATTTTTCCTTCTAAGTTTCTTTCTCTCTCTTTTTCCCCCTTTTGTGTTTAGTGAATTATAGATATTTGCTTCTTGATGGGGGTTCTTGATGCTCTACAATTTGTTCTCGATTAATTAGTATTTTTTGTAACGCTGGTTTAGTGTGCACGTATTCATAAAGCTTCGCTTTGGAGTGAAGTATTCTTGTTTCTCCCTCAAATGTAAATGCTAGTTTTGCTGCATATATCAGTCTGGGTTGGCAGTTGTTGGTCTTCAGGATATCAATGATGTTTTTCCAAGCTTTTCTTGCATTGAGAGTTTGTGTGGAGAGATCTGCTGTAATTGGAATTTTTTTCCCCAATGTAGTATAGCTCTTTCTTTGTTTTTGCAGCATTTAAGATCAATTCCTCGGTATTTGGGTCTAGTGTCTTTACTATGATATGTCTAGATGAGTTCCTTCTAGGATCTTGCCTGTTTGGAGTCCTGAAACCTTCAATAATGTGAGTATTTTCCCTTTGGAGGTTGGGGAAGTTCTCTGCTGTGATTTTGGTGAATAAGGGTTGCATACCTTTGTCCTGTTCTTGAGTTAATTGCTTGCTGAAATATTCTTACCAGCCGCACTTCTGTATATCTGTAAGGTTTTTCTATAGTCACATGCTTGAATGACATGAACAATGACCTGACAACAACCATTGCAGCAACAACAGTGGTTTCACATGAAAATCGGAAGAAAAGAGCTCAGTGATAAAGACACTGAAAACAACAAAGTTAACTATTATGAATTGAAACATTTTTCCTTAATTAATTTTGAATACTAATTAAGGAATAGTAGCCATGAGATATAGCTAAAATAGGATCTTTACATCTTTATATTATATATTTGCTTTTTAATTTTTCCTCTAAACTTTAAGGAGCAGAAAGAACTCCAGGTCTGAAATGAAAAAATTATCTCATTTGTATATTTGATGTATGGAATTGAATATATTTTCTGAAATACATATACATTTTCAAATACTGTTATTTAATTTATAGATCACACACCAAATAAATGGAGCAGATTATTCTAATGTCTTCTCTCAGTTGTCTGAATTGGTCTCAGAAGAGTCTGCCTTGCCTCATTATGAGCATTTCTCCATGGAAAATATACCACTGAATACCTCTAAGGTCTTTTATTCTTCCCCGAGTTCTGAGGCTTGAACTAAGACTCAAGATGTGTCCCTGAGCCTTCTTTACTCAAAGATAGGGATCTACCCCTTGAGGCACAGCCCATAGCTGTCTTTCTCTGAGTATGTTACAGGAGATGAGAGTCTTATGGACCTTCCTGCAGTGGCGCCCTTCTCCTCTGTGCTCTCCCATTCTCACTGAGGATCATACCGCTTCCAACTACAATACTGCAAGGACTATAGGTGCCTTTCACATTCACCCCAACTCCAGAGACCATAGTGAGTTTTGTAAATGCTAATCCCATATTTAGTGTACACCAGATCCTTTCAAGCAATGGTTCTCATGGCCACAATGTTATAGCTTTCACTTCTGTAGATTTCTCATATATCTTCTCATATCCTCATAGGGGGATTCTTGTAGGAGAGCTTTCAGTATTCTCACAGTTTTTTTAGGTGTTACTGATGCATGATGAACTATAAATGGTATGAAATTTACATTTTATGCTTTCACCTCTGAATTCTGTGTATGTTTAATCATGGCTGCTAAAGAAGTGAACACACATCAGTCACAAAAGTCTCTTCCTGCTCATTTATGTGGCTTTCTTGTGAACTTTACAAAAGCCAGGTGTGGTAACCCATATTTGTAATCTCAGTGTATCTGTGGCTAAGACCAGATTTGAAGTTCCAGACCAGCTGGAACTACATAGTGGGAACCTGTGTCAAAAAATCAGCAGGGGTGGGCAGGAGTGGAAGAAAGGAAAGATACAAGGAAGGGAAGTTCCAAAAGCTTTGTAAGTTCTCATTGCCTTTAGCCATTAATTGAAGCTTCCTTTCTGTTTTCACAAGCACACTGTAGTGTAAGATTTGTTGTGAGTTTTAGCATTCTAGTTTGTCCATGCCTTCAATGCACATTGGTGTCCTTTTACTATATTACTGAAGACTGCTGATGTTTGCTGTCCTTCAAGGGGAGATTTGTGATTGTGTATACTCTTTGGTGAACTGCATTTTCATACTTTCCATCTACAAGAGTTCAGATTACCATAAGTCTAATAACTTTCTTTTTAGAGTGGATACTTCTGGCATTAATATGATCAGTGAGTGTGTGTGTGCGTGTGTGTGTGTGTGTGTGTGTGTGTGTGTATAGATGTGTGTAGTAAGGCTTGAAATCCAATGTACAAATCTTGCTTGTTTTTTATTTAGGGTGGCCTCTGTTCCACTTGAGCCTCCACTTTCTGGGTTTTGGATGGCCCATTGAAGATAAATGTCTCCTATATTTACCTGCCCCTGGTAGCTATGAACCAACATCCTCTGAGCCTCCTGAGTAAATAGGATTATTAGAGATCAACTACTGGCATGCATATCTATTGGCATGTGACTTTGATCTTTATTCACTTATAAGAAATGTCAGAGGAAAACAAATGACTTATCATTAGGATTACTCTGATAAAACACTGATGTTTAACACATGGGTTAACCTTCGCTGTGCTCATCAACCTTCTGTATGATTTCAATCTTTTATATCTGTAATGTGCAATTAGATTTTTTGACCCCTGTTTTTGGCAATAATTAGGTCACTTACAAAAAAGTTGGTTCTTCCTCTCTTGGATTTATAAATTGTTGGATATTTCAGGACAGGATTTATTGAGGGTTAATTTTGATTTGCATTTCCTTTATGGCTAGGGATGTTGGATTGCACATCTCAGTTTCTTTGTCATTCTTACCTCTTCCTCTGAGAGTGTCTGCTCACTGTTTCTCATTCATTCACCTAACATGGAAAAGAAAGGAATGGTACAGACAACAGCTGCACTGCTATGACTTTGAAAATAGCTCCTTGGTCTCTACATATCTTTATACACATGTGTATTTATATGCAGATATCTAGCTTTTGATGGAAGACTTCACAAGTATGGTTCATTTTTGTTTGCTTTAGTCATGGGCCTTGAACTCATGGCCTGGGCTTTGTGTCAGTTCATCAGCTCAAGGATAGTACTCTATTGCTTTGAACCTCAGCATCAGTTTAAGTTTTCTGATGGTTTACTGGAGAAAAGAGTCTCTCAGATTGACACAAGGTCAAATAGCTCTTCCTTATCTAAAATCTCTGTCATACCCTGGGACTTATTGTGAGTGGCATACACAGACTGAGATCATCTGACTAAGCATTGTGGTTGCAAGTACTTGACATCACAACGGAAAATGTCTTTGACTTTGTCTACTGTTTCTGTTTCATTTCAGAATTGAACATAATTGCATCCCTGAGCAAGATATGGACAGGCTTTCGAGTATACTATGTATTGTTACATTCCAGAACGGCTTAACAGTCAGAGGACAAGTACATGGATATGCCAGGTATTTGGCTAGGAAGTTCAAGTATGATAATATTTGTTAGTATATTGTCATCATTTTCAACATTGCAAGTACACAAAATGTTAATTTGGACAATATCAGAGAAATCATACTTTTTATCTACAGTGATAGGTATTGAAAGCATGGCCTTGTGCATGATAGGCATGTGGTCTGCCAGTTGAGCGACATCTCCAGCTTGGGTTTCCCCTCTACCACATCTCTCCGGTGGTGAGATATGAACTCAAAGCCTTGAACTTTCCAATTTAGTTTCAAAACCGAACACAAGGACATAGTGATACCAATACCCTGTCTTGTATACTGGTATTGTCTCAATATTCTAAAGCATTCAGATGACAAGGACATGGACTCAGCAGGTGCTTAGGTCCAGACAGGCACTGAGGATATTACTCCTTTGAGACCTGTATCTCCCAGTGCTGTCATGTAAATTGTTAGTGCCGAGGTTCTTACTTGCTGATTATTTGTTCTTGTACTTTAGAAAATGCGTACAACCCCTTTGAATTGGGTTTCATACACAGGTAGTTTGATGAGGATTTTTTTAAGAGTTCTAGTTCTCTGCTCAGTAGAAGAAGAATCCATCTCCTCACTGGTGTCTCAGTCATTCCCCCAACTTGTCTAAGGGCAGAATGGCACAGACAAAGGCTGCACTGCTGTGACCTTCAAACTAGTTCCTCACAAACTTGGTGCTTGTTCTCTGTACATCTTTATACACCTTCTATCTATATTCGGGTATCTGAACTTTTTTGGCTGACCCCTCTGGATGTATGTGTACTCTGCTCCTTATTATCAGCACTGAATTGTTAGACTCTACACAGTCAAATACTATGTGAATTTCTACACATACTTGTCCCCCCCAAATACCTATAATTCACCAAAAACTAAGTCTACAAGGCTGTATTTCCTGCCTTTTCTTAGAAATGAGGTTTCTTGTTCCATTTAAGTATTCACCTCTGCTAAACAAAGTTTTTATGGAAGGAAGACCAAGAGTTCATGCCTTATGAATATACACCAGTCTTTCCTGTGGTTTTGTGGCTTATTTTCCAGTTTACTTGCTATGTGGGATACAAAGCTCATTTATCATCTACATCTCTGCTTCCATGGTGCTTCTGTTCCTCCTGTTGGCACCACTGTTGCCTATCTGTCCAGCCTATCTGATTGATAAAGGATCTGCAGGATTCCCATCCAATCTGGTGGTGGGCCTTTCAGTATAACAGAGGTGTGGGGTACAGAAAACTGATTCATGCTCCATTAGCTACTCTGTATGTGAAGTCCGCTTCCATTCCCACCAGTAAGTGTGAGCTGCAAACATGCACTCTGGACATCTGCATTTGACCTTGTAGCTCCTCCTACTTGACTTCCAAAGAGAACAGGAGAAATTGTCTTTCCACATAGTCTACTTTTGCTTATTTTCAGAACTCAATATTAGGATGTACTGTTACTGATAGCCTGTCATGTGTACTGTCTATGGTGACAATACTCCATAAATTGTTTAACACTCAGGTGAAAACTACATGCACTCACTTGGCATTGATAGCTGGCCATGAATGGCCAGCTTACCCTTTTGGTCATCAATACCTTCACTGTGAAGGCATATAAGTCTAACACAGGTCATTAGTCCTCTGCGTTCAGGAAAAAAAAATCCTATTTTCTATATACAGTGCTGGGTTTTGAAACCCTGGCCTCTCTATGTTAGTCCACAATCTGCTATTTGAGCTACATCTCCACCTCTTCTATCCCTGCCATGCCTCTCTGCAGTATTGAGGTTTGACTTCAGAAGCTTGTATTAGATGAAGCTGCATAGGAGTGAGTTGAACTTTTGGCGTGAACCACTGTGCCCTCAGCATGGAAGAAAAGCTCTTATCACCCAGCTAGGTGTCAGGATGGCTGGGAGAACAAGGTGATGCTGTGTAGACCCAGTCTCCTTATTTAATTTTCACATTTGAAAATATTTGCATGCTGGTGGTTATGGGCTGTTATATATCCTGTATATTCTTATCATATTCCAAAATGATTTAACACAAATGACAAGTCAACTCAACAATGCTCATGTCCAGTTGAGGAAGTGGCAATGGCTGTTAACAAGCTGTTTTCACCATTAAGAAATTCAACACATAAATGCAAAAAGAATCTGGAAGTAATTATGGAAGAAATCGTACATCTTTCCATAGAGGATTGTCCACAGTAGTGTACCCTTGGACTTGAGCGTGTTTGGTATGGGCACTGCCACTTGAGATCCATCTGTAGCTCCTCCTCCACAGCACTTGGGTACTGAGATGGCAATTCAGAGCCCTGTGATAGACAAAGCTCTCAAGATAGAGTCATTATTCCACATGTGCTTGATTCCTCAATGATCCCCTTCATGCTTCCCCATAATTTGATCTTGAGCATCCTGCTGTCTAACATCTAAAATAGTTTCTCCTCTTATGCCTAAAGCCAGGGGAAACAATTTTGAAGGAAACTCAGGGTAGACATGTGTCAGCATACAAATCCAATTCTTCAGCAAAATGGTGCCTGGAAGTATGGTGCCTGATTTTAGTGCATCAGCCATGAGGTAGAAGGTAGAATATCTGCAATGCCCTAGGCCAGAAGATATAGTGGTAGAATACAGGCACATGTGCACACACACAAATACCTCAGGATTCTAGCCTTTCCCATGTTGCACCACATCATCTCCTGTCTATGTCTGGCTGGTGTGTAACTCCTGGCTCTGAGCCCTGTTCATCTGTCTCTGTTTTTGATGTGGTGCCACACCTACGGGAAACTCTATACCTTCTGGCTAGTGTCTTCCCCTTCTGGAGATGTATGAATCAGGAATTTGACACTCAGCTGTGGAAAGCTGGGGCACACTGGGATGCCTTCCATCCACTTCCTCGTTCCCTCTTTGACCTCAAGAATAATATGTCCTTGTAGACTCCCTCTGTGTCCTTACTGGATTCCATGCACATCCTCACCACACTCATTTCCCTTAGCCTCACCCTATATGGCCGTAGGTTCATTGCTTTTGAGCTAATGTGATTCTCTGCTAGGAAAATCCTAGATGTATACTAATAATTACAAATGAGGGACACCATGCAGCCTAGGTTTCTTTGAGTTGGCTTACTTCACTTAATATGATTTTTTCCAAGTCTTTCAACTTCCTTAAAAAATGGGGTGATGTCATTCTTCCTGATGGCAGCATTGAATTCCATTGTGTATACATACCACAATGTCTTGATCCAATCTTCAGCTGGGGGACATCTGGATTGGTTCCATATCTTAGGTATGGTAAGTAATGCTGCAATGAACATGGTGGTGCTACTAGCTTTAACATGTACTTTTTATGGACATTTGGGAAAATGCTCAGGAGTGGAATTGCTAGGTGATAGGGGAGCTGTACAGTAAGCCTTTTGAGGAATTGCCACACTGTTTTCCAGAGTGGTTGAACAAGTTTACAGACCAACTCACAATGCAGTAGACATCACTTCTGAACACATCTCTACCGGCAACTGTTACTATTCGATTTCTTGATAGCGGCCATTCTATCTGAAGTGCGGTGGAATCTCAAAGTTGTTTGGATTTAGATTTCCTTTATTTTCTTTTTTGCTACTACTGGCTTGAGCTCAGGGCATAGAACTATCCTTTGGACTCTCTCAAGTCTAGCACTCATACTACTTGAGCCTCAGCACCACTTTCTATGTATGTAGTACCGAGGAATCAAACCAAGGTCCTTGTGCATGCTAGGCAAGCACTCTACCACTAGGCCAATTTCCTGGGCCCTACATTTCTTTTATGGCAAGAGATGTTGAGGATTTCTTCATGTGTCTATTGGCCATTCTTATTTCCCCTTCTGAGAAGTTTCTCTTTAAGTCTTTAACCCACCTTTAAATGGGATACTTGGGGTTTTTTTTGAGGATTTGTTTTTAAGAGAGTCAATATTTTGAGTCATTAGTATATTTTTGATATGAGGTCCTTGTCTACTGTATGCCTAGTGAAGTCCTCCCACTCTCTGAGCTTTCTATTTGACTTGCTAGCTATATGTTTTGCACACAGAACCAAACCAGTTACTGCAGTTCTATTTGTTCAAACAATCTTTATTATGTTGTGTTTCTGGGCCTTTATTAACCTGTGCTAAGGAGCCCTAGTGTTTCTCTTATTTATTCCTGTAAAGTTTCCAGGGTAGACATCCTTTACCTCAAGGTCTTTGAGCCATTGGGAATTAATTCTGGTGCAGGGTGATATATAAGGGTCCAATTTTGGCTTTGTACAGGTGCTTAATCAATTCTGCCAGCACCATTTGTTGACCAGGCTATCTTTCTTCCATTCATATTTTTGCTCCCTTATCACAGATTAGGTGGCCATGGGTGTGTGCGTTAATTTGTGGGTCTTCAGTTCTATTCCATTGGTCCTCTGGCCGGTTCTGGTACCAGTACCATGTTGTTTTGATTACTGTAGCTCTGTAATGGAGTCTGAAGTTTGGTATTGATATTCCTCCATCACCAATCATTCAGTCTTTCAGCTCTTTGTACCTTCATGTTGCAGGAAAAGAAAAAAATGTAATCTAATAGAATGTAAGAAAGGGCTGCCTCCTTTCCTTGAAAATCTGTTCAGGGCACTTTCCCCAATTCTCCTTGCAGGTCCTGGAGACTGCTACCCACCTAGGAAAAGAGAAAGGTCATGTGGTGGGTATCCTTGTGACCAACATTCTTCTTCCCATCTTTCTCCTTCTCCACCAACCAAGGTGTTCAAAAGTCATTGTAAAGAAAACAGGAAGGAGATTAGTAATGTAAAGAAATGGAGGGAAGTTAATAAAGGAAGCCTTGGGAAAGGAAGCAAGGAAGAAAGGATTTGGGAAGTAAGAATTGGCTTAAAAGGTTGTTCCCAAGTAGAGAAAGGAGGAAATGAAGACTACTGGATTGAGTAAGGAGCAGCTGGTATGAGTATGTCTTGGTTTGAGAAGGTAAAGCTTCTTCGAAAAGTTAGTGAAGATGGTTTGCAAGAAGAGGAAAAAGGGAGTTCCCACACACCCCTCCACAGAACTACTGCTGCCACAAGTTTCCCCCCAGAGGAAGCTGGGGAGAACTGGTCAGGTAAGAGGGGATGTTACATCCCATACAGAGTCAGTTAGTGCTTCCCATTTCAAAATTAACCAGAGCTCAGATATCAAAAGTACAGACTTCATGAGCATGCCTATCTAATACTCATTCCTATCTGTCTTTTAACTGGGAAGGAACACATATCTACTACCTATTAGTTCTATTTATACTGAGTGTACCATCCATATTCTTTACTCCAGAACATGACCAAGGCCTCCCACCGGGCCATTACCATTCTAATCCAGTCACAGATTCTCACAGGTTATTCTTAGATAGCCCTTGGCAAGATTGTCATTTTCACCATATTGATTCTTCAAATCCAGGAGGAAATCAAAGCAGAATTAAATGAATTGGAGTCTAAAAGAACTATAGAAAGAATCAACAAAAGAAGGAGTTGGGTCTTTGACACAAATTAACAAAATGGACAGACCCTTAGCAAATCTTACCAAAATGCCGAAATAAACAAAATCACAGATGAGAAAGGTAGTATCATGACAGATATTACCAAGATCCAGAGCATCATGAGGTAATACTTTTCAAACCTTTATACAAACAAGTTCTAGAATCTAGAAGAAATGGATGAATTTCTAGCCACTATTAACATACCCACACTGAACCAAGAAGACCTAATCCAACTAAATAGGCCTATGTCAAGCACTGAAATAGAAATGGCAATAAGAGACATTCCACCTAAGAAAAGCCCAGAGCCAGATGGATTCACAGCTGAATTCTATAAGGTCTTCAAAGCAGAGCTCACACCAATACTCCTCAAGGTCTTCAACGAAATTGAAAACAAAGGCTGTTTGCCAAACTCATTCTTTGAAGCCAGAATAACCGTCATCCCCAAACCAGACAGAGATTCATCAAAGAAAGAGAACCATAGACCCATTTCTTTGATGAATATTGATGCAAAATTTCTCAACAAAATACTGGCCAACCGTCTACAACAACTCATCAAAAAAAATTATACATTATGATCAAACAGGATTCATCACAGGGTTGCAACACAGCAACAGGAGCAAGGCCAAAAATCACATGATTGTCTCAATAGATGCAGAAAAGGCATTTGACAAGATCCAACACCCCTTTACGCTAAAAGCTCTGGAGAAACTAGGAATCCATGGAACATTCCTCAGCATAATAAAGGCTGTGAATAACAAACCCACAGGTAGTATTATACTTATTGGCGAAAAGCTAAAGTAGCTGTCTTTTTTTCCTTATTCACTTTGCATCATAACGATAGGTAGGCTTTGGAGAAAAACCAAGGGAATCCAAAGGGCAAATCAGGAATGATGTCATTGAGCAGTTTTAATAAGTCTCCATTAGCACTGTCTCCTCCAGCTCTACTAAGCACCCAAAGAAATCTAGTGTATGTGTGTGTTTAAATTTGTCTTCTTTTGCTAACTGCTAAAAAGTACTTAAATGACATAGTTAAGTTAAAAATGCATTTTTTTATAAACTTGTCATGAACTACAGTATAAAATTTGGGGGCTGGGAAAGTGGCTAGTGGTAGAGTGCTTGCTAAGCATGCATAAAGACCTGGGTTCAATTTCCTAATACCACATACACAGAATAATCCAGAGGTGGTGCTTGAAAAAAGAAGGACCACTCGCTGCTGGGCCCTGTGTTCGCCTTCGACGCCGTCTCCAACCCCGGCATGGACTACGAGCTGAAGCTGTTCATCGAGTACCCCACGGTCTCGGGCAACGTGTACTCCAGCGCGTCCAGGGTGGCCAAACAGATGTACCAGGACTGCATGAAGGACTTCGGTCGGGGCCTCTCCTCTGGCTTCAAGTACCTGGAGTACGAGAAGAAGCATGGCTCCGGGGACTGGCGCTTGCTTGGGGACCTGCTGCCTGAGGCCATGCGCTTCTTTAAGGAGGGCGTGCCAGTCGCTGACACGCTGCCCCAGCCCTACCTGGAGGCCAGTTGCCCCATGCTGCCTATGGCTCTTTTTTTTTTGTTTTGCTAAGGCGAGTGTTGCTGCCTAAAAAAAAAATTAATAATATTAATGATGATGCTATAAAATGGTGAAAGCTTCTTTCTAAACAGCCCCAAGTGTTGAGGTCCTCACTTAATTTTGTGTTCTGTTCTGTTTTGTTTTCCTGTTTCGGTTGCAAAATGGTGAAGGGGGATGTTGGGGGAGGGCTGGGGTGTTTTTTTGTTGCAAGTTTATGAAGGGGGAAATGTTTTGGTTTGTTTCTACTGACCTGAATGTGTTGGATCTTCACGTGTTGTTTTGTTTTTTGCTTTATTGATGCACGGATGCTTTTGAACAGTAGAGCGAAATGCTAGACATGAAGAATCTGCTCTGTTTGTCCTTTATACATTTCTGTAGTTAACAGAACACTGTAATGTGCCTTGGAGCTTAGTAACTTGTAATAAATTCAATTGATATTAAAAAAAAAAGAAAAAAGTGGCCTTGAAAAAGCCCAAAAACAGTGGACAGGCCTGAGTTTAACCCCCAGGACTGGCAAAATAAAAAGAACGATTTTAACAAAGAAAAATTCAGATAAAAAAATAGAAGAGTGAATGTGATAATATTAGCAAATGTGTCATTTATATACATGTATATATAGTAATATCTTCAAAATGAGTGGAAGTTCTTCAGGGCAAAGGAAAATGCTATTAGAACAAAGATCAGGCAAAGAAGAATGTACAAAATGATTTAAATACTAAAGTCCTTTGTTATGCTCATCTCTTCTCATACATCAATATTCTCAGCAATACAGGAGTAATTACAATCTCTGAAGAGAAAATCCTTAAGGATATCAGCTGCATATAGGATGGGAGGAATCCAGAGTATTCTAAGACACCTGCATTAACTCTGAAATAGGACGACGTTATATGAAAGTGGACTTAGAACTCAGGTGTCTAAAATTCTACATACTAGGAAGGTGTATTAGGAATGAATTAGAGGCTACACTGGGCCACTTGGCAACATGCTGTGTCCAAATAAAGCAAGGAAAACAAAAAGCTAGGCATAGGTGGGTCATATATGTAATCCTAGATCTCAAGATGTTCATATCCAAAAATCATGGTTTGAGGCCAACCATGATACTTGCTCCAATAAGCCAACTAAAAAAATGGAACTGGGGCCGGGAGTTTGGCCTAGTGGTTAAAGTGCTTGCCTAACATGCATGAAGACCCGGGTTCGATTCCTTGGCACCACATACATAGAAAAAAGCCGGAAGTGGTGCTGAGTCTCAAGAAGTAGAGCTCTAGCCTTGAGAAAGTCCAAGGACAATGCTCAGGCCCTGAGATCAAGCCCAGGACTGGTAAAAAAAAAAATGGAACTGGAGATATGGTTCAAATGGCAAAGCAATAGTCTTGAGCAAAAAGAGCTCAAGGACAGCACTCAGACTCTGAGTTCAAGCCTCAAGACCAGCAATAAAAATGAATGCATGAATGAATAAATAAAGAAAGCAGAATAGCTAGAGGATATAGCTCAGAACTAGAAGGCATATCGAATAAGCACAAACCCTTGGCTTCAACCTCCAGTGAATACTTCCCCAAATGATAACTTTACATTCAATGTAAATAAATCCTTGTAAAATCTAGGAGAGTAAAATTAGGAGACAAATGTATTTGGTATCCAAACAAATAAGATGAATATAGAGGGTGCAAAAATAAATGGAAAGGCAGAAATGGGAAACATTATGCAAGTGAAAACTCTGATGAGTAGAAAAGTTTACCAATACTACTAAAAATCGAGTATCACTTTGACTTTGTGTAAATATGTGAAGAAGCACAGTGTACTAAAAACCAATACCAAACTGTTGTCTACAGGAAAACTCTTTTAAATTTAATACATTTTAGCATAAAAGAGATGGATTGGAAGAGTAAATACTGGCCAAAGAATTAAAATGTTCAGTGATAGCCAGGCACTCCTTACTCACATCTGTTAACCTTTTGCATTTAGAAGGCTGAAAACTGAGGATCAGAGTTTTTGAAGAAAAGTACAAGAGATTCTTATCTAGAATTAAACACCTGAAGTAGAAAATAGAACAATGGCTGAAGGGTACAGTGTCAGACTTATAGTGGAGGGGAGGGGCGGGGCTCGGGCGGCGGCTCCGCCCGGACGCCCTCCTCTCCTCTCGGGCGGCCCGCCCCGCAGCCCGCCCTCCTCTCCCGAGCTGGAGCAGGCAGAGGAGGCGGGACATGACATCTTATATACAATAAACTACTCCAAAAAGTCAGAAGAGGCACCATGACTCAAATGGTAGAGCACTAGCCTTGAAAGCGAAGTGGCTCATGGACAGTGCCAAGGCCCCGATTCACACTTCAGGACTGCAAAAGGGGGGGGGGGGTGGGACAGGCCTGGGAGTTTGGCCTAGTGGTACAGTGTTTGCCTAGCATGCACTAAGACCTGGGTTCAATTCCTCGGTACCACATACATAGGAAAAATCCAGAAGTGGTGCTGTGGCTCAAATGATGGAGCTCTAGCCCTAGCCTTGAAGAAAACCCAAGGACAGTGCTCATGCCCTGAGCCCAAGCCCAGGATTGTCAAAAAAGAAAGAGAAAGAAAGAGAGAGAGAGAGACAGAGAGAGAGAGAGAGAGAGAGAGAGAGAGAGAGAGAGAGAGAGAGAGAGAGAGAGAGAGAGAGAGAGAGAGAGAGAGAGAAAGAAAGAAAGAAAGAAAGAAAGAAAGAAAGAAAGAAAGAAAGAAAGAAAGAAAGAACTCATCGTGAAGGGAGATTGGGGTAAAGCAGCTAGATGGGTAGTATAGGTTGGCAGTAGACTAACAGACACGGAAAAGAAGGTTTTAGAATTTCAATGATTGTAGTTTCTTCTCTATTTCCCTTCCCCTCTTTCTTTCTCTCCCCCTATTCCTCTCCCTCCTCCTCCTCCTGCTTTTCTCCCTCCTCCTTCCCTTATCGTTTTTTTTATTATGGCATCAATTTAGGGCCTGGGCCTTTTGTTTGGCTTTTTTTGCTCCTTATTGGTTGTTCACCCCTGGAGAAACTCCCTCAATTCTGCCTTTGTTTCTGTTATTGTTGTTTTTAATTGGAGATGACAGTCTCGTAGCCTTTTCTGCTGAGGGTGGCTTTCAACCACTATTCTCAGATGTCAGCCTCCAGAGTATTTAGGATTACAGTTGTGAGCCACTAGAACTCTGTAAATGATTGTGTTTTCACACCGAGAATTATAGTCCTAGTTTGTAAAATGTTACTGGTCATCATTAACCCCAAGAATGTATCTGATCTCATTTGTTTGAAAGAGAAAAATAAAATTACATTCTGCATTTTGAGGATAATTTGCTTTTAGCCTTTAGGTTCAAAACTACTAGCTGTGTGCTAGTAGGTCAGGCTTGTTATCCTAGCTACTCAGGAAACTGAGATCTGTGCATCAATGGTTCAAAGCCACAAGGGCAAGACAGTCTGAGAGACTCTTATGTGCAAGTAACTATCTAAGAGCTGGAAGTGGAACAATGGCTAAAGTGATCATGTACTAGCCTTGTGGAAAAAGCTCATGGACAATGCCCAGGGCCTGAGTTCAAGTCTCAGCACTGGCACACATGCACAAGTATTAGGACAAGATAAATATGTGTCAGGCAGTCACTACATTATTTGAATTAGCTAGGCAAATCTGTGAAAGCTTTTTAGTGCTTGGTCAACACATGGTTTTCCAGTGCTAGATGTTTTGAGTCCATTTTCCACTCATGAAACAAATACCTGAGAATGAACTTCCAAATCAGAGAAGTTTATTAGCAGGGCATTGTTGGCTCTCACCTGTAATTCTAGCTGCCCAGAAGGCTGAGAAGTGAGGATTGCAGTGCAAATTGAGCTTGGTTTGGAAAGGGTATGAAGCTCTTATCTTCAGTTAACAAGAAGATAGAAAGAACCAAAAAGAACAGAAATCCTGGCCAAGTTTGAGAATTCAGTGCTGCAGCTGCAAGAGCTATTTCGTGGCAACCAGCTTCTTCCAGATGGTTTACCAGAGTTTGCCTGGACCTTGCTTACCTGGATCTTCCCTCAGAGCTCAGTTGGATGCCCCTACCAACCTGGGGCTGGGAGCCTACCTGTGGGCTGGAGTCTATCCAAGCCCCGCCCCCAGTGGCCCCACCCACCCGCGCTTAGACACGCCCCTCCTGCCCAGAGGACCATGGGAGCTGCTTGCTTGGAATCCCCTTGGAAAGCGCTGTGAGAGGCCAACGGACCTACAACTCTTGGTAAACCTACTAAAGGAGCATTTGGAGTTTGCTTGTGCATTGATTAGGCAGAGCATTACCTACAATTACATATACATACGCCTTATATGTCATACATATAATGTACATGTTATATAATTTTAAATACATAATATTAACATATTTATAAATATATAATGTACATATATTTTTATATAATTTTTGTATGTGCTTTTTTTTTCCTATACCTGGCTCTTGTACTCAGGGTTGCAGCAATGTCACTGGGTTGGTTGCTCATGGCTATTGCTATACCACTTGAGCCACAAAATGCCACTTCTGGCTTTTTTGGTTAATTGGAGAGAAGCGTCTCATGAACTTTCCTGATCAGGTTGGCTTCAAATGGTCATCCTTAGATCTCAGTCTGCTGAGTATCTAGGGTTACAGGTGTGAGCACTAACAACCGGCTTAAAATATTCTTAATACATAATTTTGTCATTTTCCATAGGTGATCAATTACATGCAAATGATAACTTTAACAAAGATGTTAAGATTTACACAGAGTATTGTTTTGACAGTTTATAAGTTACATTGATAAAGAGGTCACCATTTAAATTTATATGTCATGTTTTCTATCATAAAAGATTAAACTTTCTGAGTATAATCTAAAACTGTACATGTTTTAAAATAGTCAAGACTCTTCTTTATTACAGTTTTAGATACAGAATATTATATCTTTAAAAAGCTGTGTAATTAGGTACCTCATTCATGTAATCCTAGCTATTCAAGAGACTGGGATCTGGCTTCATGGCTTGAAGCCAGCTTAAGCAGGAAGTCCAGAGTTAGCCATTAAAAATTCAGTAGTGGAGAAGAGTGGTTCAGCCTTAAGTGACAGTCTAGGGGTAGCCTCCAGGCCCTAAGCTCAAGTTTCCATGCCAGCACCTTCCCTGCCAAAAATCCACCATAAAACAATTTGTATGTTGTCTAGTTACTGTATGGATTTCAAACTCATGATCCTTCTGCCTCCAGAGTAGCTGAGATTAAAAGCATGTGACAGTATACCCAACTTCTCCTTGTCTTCCTTCTTCCTTCCCTTCTTCCTTCTTTCCTTGCTTCCCTCCTTCCCTCTTCCTTTCCCCTCCCTCTTCCCTGTCTCTCTTGTTCATCATATGAATGAAACAATGCATAATGCTCTGTTTCATATAAAAGTTCTTTCATTCTGAGATACTTATTACATAAACCCTCTGCATTCTTTTTGTATTTTGGAGTATTATTTCATCACATTTTATTTATTCATTCTATTCATGGACACTGGGAATGTTTGTATATTTGGCTGTGATGAATGCAATTGTTATGGATATTCCCTCTTTTTTTCTGTTTTGTTTTGCTTTTGTTAGGACTAGTGAGGTTTGAATTCAGAGTCTTGTGCTTGTCAGACAAGGTTTGGGGTTGATTTTTTGTTTTTGTTGTTTGGTACATAGTGGGGCTTGAACTCTGGGCCTGGGCACTGTGTCTGAGCTCTTCAGCTCAAGCCTAGAGCTCCATCACTTAAGCGATAGGGCCGCTTCCAATTTTCTGGTACTTAATTGGGGCTAAGAATCTCATGGACTTTTCATGCCCTGGCTGGCTTTGAACTGAGATCCTCAGATCTCAGCCTTCAGAGTAGCTAGGATAACAGGTGTGAGCCACAGGCGCCCAGGTGATATTGATTTTTTTTAACCAGTAGAGCCATACCTCTGGCTAGTTTTGCTTTTGTTATTGTTTAAATAGGCCATCCTTTATCCCACACCATTGTGGACTACTATCCCCCTATTTATGCTTCTCACAGAACTGGGATGACAGGCATGAGTCACTATGTCTAGCTTTTAATTATTGAGATGAGGGTTTGTGAACACTTCACTTTGTCTGGCCCTGGACAATGATACTCTCAATCTCAGCCTCCTGAGTAGCTAGAATTAGAGGTTTGAGCTACTGAGCCTGGCCAACACATTCCATTAGTAGTAGTTTTCATTTTTCCCAAGGAAATACTCGAGAATCTAATCTCTGGCTCATAAAACATACATGTTGATTTATTGAAATTGATAGATTTTTCCCCAAATCTAGACTGGAAAAAGGAAATGCATAACATTTAGACTCTACATTCAAGCCCCAGTACTGTGAAAAAAAAGACAATCTTGTATTTCAAGTTATCTGCTTTTTGGACTTCAGTTAACTAAGCTGATTTAAACATCTAGAAAAGTTCTATTAGTGAAGAAACTAATTCTCGGCAATAATACTACTTGCATCCAAAGGAGAAATCATGAGAAAATATATGTTTATTTATTATGAATTAGATACTTTCATTCTTTACCTATAGTCATTGGAATGTCTCAAGTTAAAAGACTGAGATTAGCCAAAGACACCTAAGGCTAGTGTTGTAGACTCGGTTAGAAATGCCAAGTACTTATTTTTCCTTTTAATTATTACACAAGCATTTTATTAAAATCTTAGAAGAGATTAATAGAAATGAATATAAAGGAAAAAAATCTAAAGTCATCCAAATTGTCACCATCCAAACAATTAGGCACTAACTCATATCCTTCTTTAACCATATGGTTTCCTGATGCCTTTGAATTTTAATATGTTCAGCTGATTCCTTCCTATATACAAATACATATGATTTATACTCATTATCTATCTATCTATCTATCATCTATTATCTGGACTCTTTCTTTGCTTTTTTTCTCAATGACTCACTTTTTTATCAATGAAATAAGCATCCTAAGTATGATTTTGTACACAGGAAAATATGTCTGGACATGTTTGGATTACTGGTCAGTGCCCTCCACATCCTAAAAAGATATACTGGATATAGAGGGCATATATGAGCCCCTGTATTCATGTGCTTTTGTTTCACATATATACTTCTCACATTTTCCCATTCCACTCCCAAAAGAGGAAGTTCAAGCATCTCGTCAGAATGTGATTCCCACATCTTCCCACAGCTTATTGTTCATCCCATTATTCTGCAGACTCCTTGCTTTGTTCTTTTAAAGAAGGGTGCTGCTCAATCCTCTGAGGCTGCAGATCTAACAACACGAAGTCCAGTAAAGGCACAAGTACTAGGTAAGAAGTCCAATTTAATTCTAAAAATTTATTTGACAAATTTTCTTTGTAACATATTGGCTGCCATGTTTCATAATCAATAAAAATGATAGCCAACAAAGGTAAATTTAAAAGGTGGATCCAAGGAACAATTACAATGGCATACTTCATTTTTTTTTTTTTTGCCCGTACTGGGACTTGAGCTCAGGGCCTGAGCGCTGTCATTGGGCTTTGTCAAGGCTAGAGCTCTACTATTTGAGCCACAGCACCACTTCTGGATTTTCCTATGTATGTGGCAACAAGGAATCAAACCTGGGTCTTTGTGCATGCTAGGCAAGCACTCTACCACTAGGTCAAACTCCTGGTCCACCTTTTTCCTTATAGGCCAAAAGTCACTTTGTAAATTGACCAATTTTTTATCATCAAGTTCTTTGAATAGGTTCATTAGAGTATGCCACAGAATTGGATTCCATAATGAGTTTCAATTTAATGTGTTCTGATACAATAGGAATGTCATGGGATCACTTACAGGGGAGAAGAAGTGATAAGCTCACTTAGACAAGAGACTAGATTTAGGAAAATAAGGTATGGATATAGAAATGGCAATGAGCAGATGAAGAACTTTGTTGGAAAAGGAAAGACACAGTGGACAATTATGAGAAAATATCAATTCACTTTCTAGAACAGCATCTTTTTTTAAGAAATATAATAAATCACTCTCTCAGAAATGATGCTTAAAGTTGCGAGAGCTATTATTAATGGAGAGTCTGATCTGAAACACAATCCTAAAGGTGCATGGTCACAAGGCCGTTCCTCCCTGGTCTTGTCAGAGAAAGTGACACAGTAGGAACCACCTTGCCACTAGGGAAGTGAAAACCATCTAAGGAAATATTGTTCATTCTGAAAGTTTTAGATGCAGTGCAAATTTGATAAAGAAGTAAACTTCACTTCAAAGAATGCCCGATCTGGGCAAGTAGGGAAAAAAGGCATCTTTAATGAATGTTACAAATAGTAGATTAAGTCACAAAAGAGGAAAACTGATTGCCAAATAAGAGAAGAAATAGTTCTTGAAAACACTTGCTGTTGAGGTGAAAACAATTGGAATGAGCTGCTGATAGGTTACTTAAATGAGGCAGATAAGAATAGGGTGATTGTTTTTCTTAATGTACAGTTATTTCTTTTTTCTTTTTTCCCCTTCTGGTTAATCTCATGTAGTTACTGTATCTGGCTTTGTTACCTGGTATTTTATATATACATTTATTTGTATATTTGCAACTAGAGAAGAGGGGAACATGATGATTGGGAAGGGTGGGTGGTGAGAAATGGGACAACATGACAAGGGTTATCAATGTGCAAGAAGTAATGTACCCACTACCTGACAAGTGTAACTATAATCCCCTATACATTACCCTGACAATAAAATAAAAATAAAAATAAAAGAATATGCACTTTCAATTTGCTCTTTTTTATTATTTTTTTTACATTTTATTTTTAGCCTCTTGTGTTGGTTCACTTGTATCAAATAAATTAATCACAGAAATGTTTCCATGTCTTACTCTCAGATGATATTCAGTATATATTCAATTGATGAAAATCTGGGTCATGAAGGGAGAAATAAAAGTATTTTGCTCAGGGTTACTTTGAACACTTGAGGATAAACTTTTTTCATGTCTAATTTAAGAATAGACTTCTTTCTTTTGCTATCATTTATCTGACTTCAGTAGATGACTGTTGAAAAATATGGTTTTCTCAGCAGGCCATGACTCAGTCTATTGCAGCAGAAGAACAAGAGAGTTGTGAGGGCAGGGAACATAAACAGCCTTTGGTATGTTCATCATTTACATTCTATCTTCTCCTACAAGTGTATTTTATTTATTCAGTAATATAACTAAAGGAATTTCTTTACTTCACAGACTACTCTAAACAATCAATAGTTCAAAATAACAAGTGCTCTATAATTATTTTACTAAGTATGAATATTGAGACATTATTGCATCTGAAGGAGATGACTAACAAGGAAAGGTTTATAATATTACAACACAAACAGATTTTTTTTTTGCCAGTCCTGGGCTTGAGCTCAGGGCCTGAGCACTGTCCTTGGACTTTCTCAAGGCTAGAGCTCTACCACTTGAGCCTCAGCACCACTTCCCAGCTTTTTTCTATGTATGTGGTACCAAGGAATTGAACCTGGGTCTTCATGCATACAAGGCAAGCACTCTACCACTAGGCCAAACTCCTGGCCCCGGCAACATGTATTTGTAATCCCAGTGCATCTCTGGCTAAGACTGGATTTAAAGTTTCAGACCAGCTGGAACTACATAGTGAGGCCCTGTGTCAAAACAAGTGGGGAGGAGGTGAGTGGCAGAAAGGAAAGATAAAAGTAAGGACATTTCCAAAAGTTATGTAAATTCTCATTGCCATTAGCTATTAACATCAACATTACTGGTTTCCTTTTCTCTGTTTTTACAAGTACACTGTAATGTGACATTGGTTGTGACTTTTAGCATTTTAGCTGGTCCCTGACCTGCTGCATATCCAACTCTTTTCATTGCATCACAGACGCATGCTGATGGTTGCTATCCTGCCAGGGCCAATTCTATTTGTGTATCATCTCTGGTGAATTGTCCTTCCACAGCTCATCCTGAAGAGTTCAGATCACCGTTACTCTAACAGCTTTCATTTTCGAGAGGATACATTTTTGGCTTTATTTTTTAAGCTCTTAATATGATCACTGTGTGTGTGTGTGTGTGTGTGTGTGTGTGTGTGTGTGTGTGTGTACACGTGTGTACGCACATGTGCAGAAAGTCTGGAAGACTGAGGCTCAAATGCTTGGCATTTTGCTTTTGGTTGGTTCTGTACCACTCGAGTCTAGGCTCAACCCTCTGGGGGTTTGCTAACTAACTGAAGATAAGGGCCTCCTGTATTTATTTACTTGCCCACCCTGATCCTGTGAGCCTCCTGAGTATCTAGGATTATAGGGTTGAGCTACAGCATCCAGCTCTATCAGCATATGATTTCTTTCTTTTATTAAGTTCTCCCAAGTGCAGAATAAAATGTATCAGTTGGGACTACTGAGAAAACTACAGAGTAATCACGGTGGTTAATACATGATTAGTTAAGCTCATCAACCTTCTGTATGATTTCTGTAATGTACAACTTGATTTCTTGAGCCCTATTTTTGGAAGCAAGTCACTTTCAGATAAAGTTGGTTCTTTCTGTCTTGGTTTCATAAATTTTTAAGATATTTCAGGACAAGATTTATTGAAGGTTAATTCTGCCCTGTTGAAGCAAGGCATTTCTGATGTCTTCTGTTCTGTAATGACATCAGTTCCTGGCAGTGTGTGAACAATAGGTAGTTTTCTGTCATCTCTTCATGTGTTTTATTCCTCAATGCCAGGCCCCTTTCTGAACACACGTGATCCACTGCTCTGCTACATATGCAAGGGGGTCCTGTGTAGCTCTCCTGAATTCCCCTTGTTCCTCTCTGAACTCTCCAGTGCACTGTCACGTGACACTCATCCTCCTCGCTTCCCTCAGCCTGTTTTACTCACCATTGCATCTTGGGAACCTGGAGTATGCACCACCTAGCTCCCTTCTTTCTATGCCTTGGTCTGTACCCCTCTCACAGAAGGGCCTGGGCACTGGGAATATTTTCCTCACTGTCTCTCAAGGACACCCCTCTGCAATAGTTTAGCAGTGCATTCACTGACTCCATTCTCTCAAATATATTGTCTTCAAAGTGCTTTAGTGTGGTTTGCTTGAATATTTTTGGATTGGCTTCAGGCAGAAGCATAGGTCAACACAGTTTACTCCACCTTAGGTAGAAACAGACTGCCATGAAGCATCAATAACTATTGTAGATTGGATAAATATCAGCTCATAGTCTCTCTTCCTGTCTCCTTTTTAGTGTTTAAATTATCAGTGTAGCTATTTTCTTCTGGAAAGTACTCCTGTGCCTAATAAATTCCTAGAACAAGGAGAAAATGCATCTAGTTAATCGATAGTGGTCATTTTTCTGCCTTTCCACTGCCCTAGGCTCTAAGCTAACCCAGAACAGAGATGTAACCTGCAGAGCTTTGTACAGTAATTTCATATGGGGCAGAGTGTCCAGAGTGAGAATGAGAGATTATGGGTACATCTGGTCCTTTATGTTCCCAAAGAATTTTTTCTGTTTTCTTTCAGGTCAGCTATTTCAGACCCAGGATGCAATTCACTCATATAAAATACCTTCACAACTTAAAAAAAGACAGCGTAAAATACATATAAGAATATGTTTGGAAAATGTATTGAAATGCCAGGAAAAGGAGCGAGCAGAAAGCAAAGTATTATCACAGTTACAGTGTGAAGAAGAACAGGAAAGAGAATTTTGTCATTGGAGGTATGTATCTAGTTGTGTGGAAACATTTGAGCTCCATTTAAATACATACAGAAAAGAACTTTTGCTGTGACTGACTTCCCTCTCACTTTCTTCAGGGTTTTGTTTTGTGGTGCTTGATATTTTTTGATGAGTTATTTACCATTGATACATGAAGTAATTAAAGGAATATTTTTATTGCCAGTCCCAGGGCTTGAATTCAGAGTCTGGACACTGTCCTTGGGCTTTTTCCTCAAGGCTACCCTCTACCTCTCAAGCGACAGTACCACTTCTGGCTTTTCTATGTATATGGCACCGAGGAATCAAACCCAGGTGTTAATGCATGCTAGGCAAGCAGTCTACCACTAGGCCAAACTCCCTGCTCCAGGAATATTGCCTGAACCTCAATTTTAATGATGTAAACAAGGTAGAACAGACATCTTAGTATATTGCAAAAACTTTTTTTTCCAGTCCTGTAGCTTGAATTCGGCCTGGACATTGTCACTGAACTTTCTCAAGGCTAGCACTCAGCACCACTTCCAACATTTTTTCTGTGCATTTGGAACTGTGAAATCAAACCCAAGATTTCTTCCATGCTAGGCCACTTCCGTACTCTACCTCTAGGCCACACTCCCAGCCTGCAAACTCTTTTTGAACCTTAATTTTTTTAATTAAAACTGATGATTATGAAGAATATTCTTCATATAAGTAATTTTATATATTTCTAATTATTTACTTTCAATAAATGTTATGTGTAGCAAATGTCTACCTATGTAAAATATGAGTAGATAAAGACTTTGATCAATATTTCAAAAATACTCATAGAATGTTTCTATTCTTTCACAATTCCTTACAATAAACAATTGTCATTTCTACTCAGTAAAATGTTTTTAAAAATTATATATTTATTTTTCTACAGCTGGTTCTGGGGATTAAATCCAGTGCTTCAACTGTGTTAGATTCTTCTGTTTCTCTGAGGCTGACAGGAGCAGTCACTTATTCTCACTCAACAACAATGAAAGAAAAAGTTGATTAGAAAGTAGTTCTTTGGGGTGGGCGGGAGTGTGACTTAGTGGTAGAGTACTTGTCTAGCATGCAGGAAGCCCTAGGTTTGATTCCTCGGTGCCATATATATAGAAAAACCAGAAGTGGTGCTGTCGCTTGAGAGGTAGAGGGCTTGCCTTGAGGAAAGGATCATAAAAATTTTATTATGGTAACATGTGAAGAGATATCGGCCAATGCGCTTTACACTTTCTAACAAAAGAAATTTTACAACTGTATTCATGTCTTAAGACTAGATGACAACAAGACAAATGCACATTGCTCATCTGAACAAAACAAGGAAAGACAAGATAATAAAGAAGGCAATCAGCAACCTTGTGCATGTGATATGGAATTAGAGACTTTACGAAATGCCTTGATTCAGGTAAATAAATCTGCTACAGACATCCAATTGCTATGTTTATTTCATTTATTTCATTGCCAATATTATTTTTTGTATCCCTTTGATTTAGTATATTCAGCAGGCACCTGCACAAGGAACTGCATAATTAGGCAATTTCATCACTGCAAAACCATCAGAAGGATGCACTTCCAGACACTTAACACACCTGCTTCATCAGTAGACTTGCTATCCTGTGGGTCCACCTTTGTATGCCTGGCCTGTGTTTGACCAAAGCTCTGTATGTGATTTGTTATTGTTTCACTTAGGCAGGACACAGTGTGTCTCCTTCTAGAAATAATGATATTTAAAACAAATAATTGGGACTAATTCTTAACATCTAACATATGTTTAGTATATATTATCCCTTCCTTCTTTCTTTCTTTCTTTTTTCTTTCTTTCCTTTTTCATCCTCTGCTCCCCTCTCCTTACTTTCCCTCCTTTCTTCTTTCTTCTTCTTCCCTTCCTTTTCCCTTCTTTTTTTTTTTTTTTGCTAATCCTGGGCTTGAGCTCAGGGACTGAGCACTGTCCTTGGGTTTTCTTAAAGCTAGCACTCTACCACTTGAGCTATAGCACTACTTCTGGCTTTCTTCTATGTATGTGGTACCGAGGAATCGAACCTAGGTCTTTGTGGATGCTAGGCAAGCACTCTACCACTAGGCCAAACTCCTGGCTCCTCCCCCCTTTTTTTGAGCAACTGAAATTGAATTTAGAGTTCGAATTTGTTGGACAAGTACTCCACTGCTTCAGTCACATTACCAATCCTTTCTTTTGTTTTTTGCGTGATTGTCCTGAGGCTTGAACTCAAAGCCTATTCACTGTCCCTGATCTTTTTGCTCAAATCTAGCACTTTATCACTGAGCCACAGCTCCATCTCTGGTGAGGTGTGTGTGTGTGTGTGTGTGTGTGTGTGTGTGTGTGTGTGTAATTGGAGAGAAATATCTCACAGACTTCTATGCTATGGCTGGCTTTGAACTATAATCTTCAGGTCTCATCTACATGAATTGCTAAGATTGCAGGACGATCCACCAGTGCATAGCTGCCAGTCCTTTTTGTGATTTAGTTGCTTTTCTCTTGGTATCCATTTTGCACAGAGATGGCCACAGACTATGGTCCTTCTCATCCTTGCCTATCATGTACTGGGATCTCGAGTACATTCCAACATGCCTGGCTTGCTGGGTGATAAGGGAGACTCATCACATTCCCTCCTACACCTCCTTCCAAAGTCTACCTCTTACATACCTAGTGTGAGCTCCTGTGGCAGACCCTCGTGTTCTATGTTCTTTCTTTCTTTTTTATTTTATTATCAGTGTGATGTATAGAGAGGTTGTGGTTAGATTTGTAAGGTAGTGAGTACGTTACCTCTTGAACATTTTCCCTCTTCCCATGTTTTTCTCCCACTTCCCATACCTCCACCACATCCCAAGTTGTAAAGTTCATTTGCAACGTATTTTCTTGTGAATATTCCTTTTACACTGCTTCATCCTTTGGCCTTTGTCTCAGCATCTTGCTTTTCCCCTTTCCTTCCCTGATTCAAATAAATAAATAAGTATATGTATAATACATCAGGTACCAAAGTCAGATACAGCAACAACAGGTGATAAACAATAAGGGAAAAAAGAAAAAAATAGAACAATAAAAATAAAAAAGCAGAGTAAAGAAATAGCTTCACATAATACATTAAAGGCATCAACCACAAGAACATATCTCTTTTTTTCCATATCCTGGAGTTCATTTGACTTAGACTTATATTTCCCTCCTTCAGTGTATATGTTCTAAAGGAAGGAGTAGAAGGCATATTGATTTTAATCACTGGAATAAATATTAATATAGGTATTTTAATGTTAAAGCTTTGAAAGAATAATTACACTAGTCAAATATTTTGTAAGGTGATTATGGTTCACAGTAGAATCTCATCTCTGACCGTATTAAAGAATTATTTTTGATTGTTGTCAACATTTTGTCATAGGAGAAATTAAAAGTCTATGTAAAGTATATTGGATAAAGGACCTTAAATTGTCAGATGCGCAGGTTAATACTTGTAATTTCTGTTAGTCAGAAGGCAGAGATGAATAAATCACAGCCTGGTAAAAATCAGGAAGCCCCAATCCCAGGAAATAACTGGGGCCTGGTGAAGCTTTCCTTTAATGTAAGCAACACAGGAAATATCAGTAGGAATATTATGGCCCCAGCCGTGCTCCCCCCCCAAAAAAACCAAAATAGCTTAAAAGTAGAGATGTGGCTCAAATGGTTGAGCAATTACCTAGCAATCAAGAGGCTTTGAATTTGAGCCACATTACAAGCAACAAAATGGTGAATTAAAATTTGCATTGTTTCAAATTTAAGATCTGCTCCTCCCAGTTATAGTATGACACCAAAAAATTAAGAAAATGTATTTCTAGCTTTCAGAAGAACAAAAAGAATTCAAGAGGGAACTTTCCAAACTAGCAAAAGACAGAAGACTAGAAACTGAAATCTCATCAAATTGTCTTTGCCTGCCCAAGGAGATACAAATGGAGCAACAAAAACTGAATTCTGAGGTATTCCCTTTAGTCATTTCCAAATATTGTATGATTGTGCAGATGGACACATTTTAAGAACCAGCTTGGTGTGTTATGGAATTGCATGTGTGTATGCAATTGTTGGTCTCATCACATGAGGTATAGTGCAACAATGACAGGATGACATTCCCAGTGGCCTCAGCCAAACAAGAGGTTTTTGGGGGGAAGAGGGAGGGGGAGAGCCATCCAGGGTTCCCTTGCCCAGCAAGTCACAGGCTATGTTCAAAATACCGCTATTGCCAAAATCCAAAGACAGCCAGGCACAAGTGGCTCATGGCTGAAATCTTAGCTACTCAGAAGACTGAGATTTGAGGATCGTAGTTTAACGTCAGCCTGACAGAAAAGTCCCCATTAGACTCATCTCTAATTAATGACTCAAAACTAGAAATGGAGTTGTGGCTCAAAGTGTAGAGTGCCAACCTTGAGCAAAAGAGCTCAGAGACAGTGCTCAGGCCCCAAGTTCAAAGCTCAAAAAAAAAATCCAAAGATAAAAGAGAAATTTGTAAATATTTTCCAAGAAGAAAATGGGTATTTTATCTTTTGTATCAAAACTCTTGAAATCAACCACTTATATTCTAAGTTTTGATGTGTGGGTGTGAACGTTAATTTCTTCCTTCACTTGTAGATAAGAGAACAGGGAGCTGGGATGAAACCCTACTGTAAAAGTCATTTCCTTCCTTTGAGAAGAGCCAGCCTCTACCTCACATAACCTCCTATTTCAGTCAGAGAGCTTTTGGGAACAGTGATGTGTCACAACAAGCTGAGTCCCTTCCACAAAACCTCATTCTCATACCCGACTCCATATTCATTTGGTTCAGTATTTCAAGATAACTTGTAAAGAAATGATTTATGAATTTCTCATGAATTGCAAATATATCACATTAATTTTTCTCTCATTTTACACCTAGAATAAAAGGCCTGAAATGTTAAGAATACATAAAATCTATAAGTAGTTGATAAAATATCTACATTATGCTATTGGATTTCTTTTTAAAAGAATATTTATGTTAGCTGGGCTCGGTGGCTCACACCTGTAATCCTAGTCAGGAGGCTGAGATCTGAGGATCGCAGTTTAAACTCAGCCTGGGAACTAAAGACCATGAGACTATTATCTCCAATTAACCACCAGAAAACCGGATATAGCACTGTGGTTCAAGGGGTAGGGCAGTAGTCTTGAGCTGAAGAGCTCAGGGACAACACCCAGGCCTAGAGTTCAAGTCCCACAACTGACAAAAAAACATACTTTTACTGAACAGTTGTCATTATTAAGGAATTGTTACTAATGTAATTATTTATTCTCAAAAAATTGACATACCAAGGTTTTTAAGCAATAACTCTTAAGCAATTATATATCAAAACCACATAAGGTAGTATAGGGTACCTATACTGTAATGGTACTAAGGTAGCTTTTTAAATAAATGCGCATGGTTTTCTCACAGTGGTAAATAGAGAGCTTGTTTCCTTTGCTAGATATTACCATATCATCTCACCTACAGAAAGAACTGCCAAAAAAAAAGTACTGCCTCTCCATTTTCAGCTAGGTCCCATTTTACTTTGCACCTTTGCATCTGAGTGCTTGCTAAAGTTGCCCGTCATGAGCCCTGTCTTAGAATGAATTGCTTTGAGGGGAATCTTGACTTTAGAGTGGAGTTCAGCATTTCAGGTGCATGGCTTTCCCCTGCCTGTGATTGTCAGCTCCATTACTTGCCATCCAATGGAGAAGTGCCATTGTGCTTTCTGCTGCATGATCATGACCCCCTGAATAGCATTGAGAACAAGACATCTATCTCTTGCTTCCTATGCCTAAAACCACTGCTGCCTATGGCACCTGTAGATACTTGCTTTAGCCATGGGGATTGATTCTGAAACCTTGTGCTCTCCACTTTCTGTCACTGTTACTGCTGTGAAGAAGGATTGGTCACCTGAAGACTTCTCCCACCCACATGCCACTTCCTAAAGGATGGCATGTTATCAGAATATAAAATGTGTTCATATGCAAATGCAGACAGTTCTCTGTGCTACTGGCCCTTTCTGGACATTTCCTAGCTTAACATTTCCACAGCCAGTGAATTCTATACTGTTCTGATTTTCATGGCACCAATGGAGAATTGAAGACACAGGCATTACCTTGCATGATAACACATACTAATTAGCTGAGGAGGGTGGTTCAGAGGCAGGCACTGTGCAAACTATGAACATGCTACCACTCACACTCTGAGATGCAGAGCCCATTTATTACAGAATAACATGCTATTCCATCCCAAGCGTAGCCTAGTTCTGCATATTTGTATATGTGAAAGTTTCATATTCTATACAATGTGTTAGTGCTTTAAATTCCAAATATAAATGTTTTCCACAAACACTTCCCCATTTTGCCAATTAGAATGCCTGATGAAAAAACAAAGCTTAAAAATAATGTTTGAGCAAGAAGTAAAAGGAGAATCTCTTCAGGAGGAGGACTGGGATCATGTAGAGAGTAACAGGAGAAGCTAATAGGAGACATGATTAACATAAAATATGTGCAAAGAAACCCATTGTTCTAATACACACCAAAACATTTTTAGACTACAAAAGTTCTAGAACAGGGTCATAATTATGTCTGTACAAGGCTAGCCAGTATAATTGTAGGCTCTGTAGACCATGTGAATTCCTTGAAACTGCCTTAGCGAAGTACACAGTATGAGCATGATGCTACATACCTACATGAATCAGCCCATGGGAGCCAAAGTGAGGGCAGCTTCTGTAGGTGGCTGTGGGTGCATAGGGAATTAACATTTCCCTATCTCAAAACAAACTGGGCATGCTCATAATCATGTTCATAATCTCATGTCTAAAATCTCAGCTACTTAGCATTGTTTAAGCATTGTTGCTTAAAAAGTATTCCCAGGTTTTATTCTTTGTTGTTGTTTTTGTTTCCTTTTTTTGTCTGTTGATTTATCTGTCTTTGTGGGGGTAAAGGAGAACATAAAGATGGGGAACAAAGAGTGAACAAATGTAGCAGTGGTACTCAGTAGATTGTATGTTGAAAATGAGTTGTACAAGTTGTGGGTGGGAACGTGAAGGAGTGACATTGTCCAAGAAGAAATGTACTCATTACCTGACTTATGTAATGCCAAGCATTCTGTACTTCCCCTTTCTAATAACAATTAAAACTGAATAATAAAAACTAAAAAATGAAGAAACTATTTCACTTGGTTCATCAGACTTTCCAGGTCTTTCTTAAACAGCTCATCTCAGTAGAAATTTTTGAATCATTCAAGATGCCGATGTATGGAGAGAACTGAAAGCTACATAAGAATTTAGCAGGAGAAAGTGTCTCCCGTCACCCATGCTTGCTCCTGTAATGATCAAGAACACAAGATGGCATGGGGAGGACTTGATGCGAGTAGTGAGGTAGTTGTCTCCAGGAACTGATTCTGGATATAGTAGCTGTTTGCATGCAGTTCCATTATACACGTAGACATTTGTGATGACTGATCTCTCTGAAGGCTGAAGAAACACTGAAACATATGAATTAGTGCCATTTAAGTGGCATACTTTGATACACAGGACAGGAAAATACACTGATAAAAGGTCCTCCAAACCAGGCACTGATGGCTCACTCCTGTAATCCTAGCTACTCGATCAAGGTTCAAAGCCAGCCCTGGCACAAAAGTCTGTGAGATTCTTATCTCCAACTAACCACTAGAAAGCTGGAAGTGTGCCATAGCCTTGAGCTGAAGAGCTCAAGGACACCGCCCAAGCCAGAGTTCACATCCCGTGACCAACAAAAAAAGAAAGAAGAAAGGAAAAAAAATAAAAAAAAGTGTCCTCCATGAAAGAGACTGCCAGGTTACATCAGATACATCAGGTTCTTAGAGAAGTGTATTAAGGAATTGAAAGTTATAAAACATGTAGTTCTACTAGTCATGTTCAAAAATAATAAGGGATTTGTTTTTGGTAATTCCCAAAGATGTGAAGTAGACATGTGGCCTAGGTTTATTAGCCACTTTGATCTCTTCTAAGATTCAAAAGTTCAATCTGAGATCTATCCAGCTGTATCCCTAACTCCTCCAGAGGTGCTCATGTCAGAGCCCATGAGCCAGGGATTCTGGGTGAATTTATTTCACAGGCACTGGGTTAACATGGAAAAACCAATCAAGAATAGGCTCTAGATAGCCAACCCTGCAAATAATGCGGTTGAATATATGTCTGAAAGAAGCTTTAGAACAAGACCATGGCAAAAATAGGTCTCTAGAAAACTGCTCACCAAACAGAATAGGGGCAAGTCCTATAAAAAAGTCAGGGATTGTGGGTGAAAGCCAGACAAAGAATGATATTCAGCATCTTCAGGAAGTTTGTCCTCCTACACACGAGACCAGAAAATCACTGCTCACAGCAACATGAGTTAGAATGAACAAGCAACATGTGACACCATCTACAGAAGGGACCTCGGCATGTAAAGGATTTTGTAGGTTTGTCTACAAGTACAATGGCAGGAACAAATACCATAGAAGTATAAATGATCTCCTTAAATAGGTAAGGGCTGGAAATGTACATGAGGGAAATGAGTTTAGCCTTGAAAGGCTATGGAAACCGGAAGGGGTGGGACCAATTGTCAGATTGCTGCAAGTTCAATAGGAGTGGCCAGACGCACAAGGGAAAGGTGTGGCCACTGTTTGTAAGTGGAAGTGATGAGCAAAGCCAGACGATTCCTCTGCTTGGGATGGCTTTCCAAGCATGCTCCTCAGAACTCAGCCTCCTGATTGTCTGGGCTTACAGAAGTGAGCCATTGAAATCATTGTTACAGTAGCTGTTTTCATGAAGTTCTGGGCTTTGCATGGCCAATGCTGTAATGCTTAAATATGTATTTTAATTTGATTTAGAGCCAAGGGCATGTTCAAAAGGGTTCAGAAAATTTAATAGAAAATCAGATTGAATGCAGGCTTAAAATGTTGGAATCTCAAGTTTCTCAACTAAAACAAGGACAAGAGATGCACAAAATAGAGATTCAACATTCCAAGGAGTTCTGTGTAGAGAGATTAACCCATAGAGAGACTCAACAATATGAACTCAGCAAGTAAGTAATAAACTGAGAATGACAGAACATAATCCAAGGTCAGTGACTGTGTCTCTAGAGAAATGGTTGATGACATTAGTAGGCTATGAGACATAAGTACTATGACTTTGGAATATAATTGTTAGTAAATTAACTTGTAAAATGTTACTCAAACATGGGTACTATTATTTTCTTTATATGGATTTTCCCACTTAACTCTCTTATATGATGAATTTATTCTCTTAAATTATCTGCTACATATTCAATGTTAGTAATTAAGAAAGATATGTTGTTGTAAAATTCCTTTGCAGATTTGATATAAATAGAAATGCTGAATACAACTGGTTTTTTTGCAAGATTCTACCCTAATTATTTCTCATGGGGATGTAGCAGAAAAGTACTATTAATTCCAAGGTGTCAGACACTAGGGTTAGTCTTCTAAACTAAGACTGGAATTGGTCAGTTCAACGGCTGCATTTTTGTGTGTGGCCACTTGAGGGAGGCTGGAGATACAATGCCTTTAGTGTAGCTCATCTGGGTGGGCTATGTGCCTCTTCTTCCAACAATAGGACAAAATATTTTTGGGCAGCAAGTACGTCAGCTTCCTGGTCTCTTGTTATGCTCAGCACATTGCAAGCATCGATGGGAAGCATGGCTTGTTCACAGGCTTAACTCCAAGACTGTGTTCAGGAGCCCTTGGAACTGTGGTCCGTAGACACAGGAACTGGAAGTTTCTGTAGAGAAGCCTCATGTTCCTTTGACCAAGTTATCAAAGAGACAACTCGAGAGATGATGGCTCATTGTGCTGCTACCCTCATTACACATCCCCTCCACGTGATCACTCTGAGATGTATGATACAATCCATTGGCAGAGAATCCAGTACTGTGGACTTTGTGACTCCATAATAACTATCTTTCGGGAAGAGGGCTTGCTGGGATTCTTTTCGGGTCTCATTCCTCACTGCCTAGGTGACATCATTTCTCTGTGGTTCTGTAACTCCCTGGCCTACCTCGTGAACACCTATGCACTGGACAGTGGGGTTTCTACCATGAATGAAATGAAAAGTGATTCCCAAGCTGTCACAGCATTCTTTGCCGTATGTTGACCTATCCCTTTATGCTTGTATCTAATCTTATGGCTGTCAACAACTGCAGGCTTGCTGGTGGATCCCCTCCTTACTTCCCACTGTATACTTCCTGGATAGATTGCTGGTACATGCTGCAAAAACAGGGAAGTATGAGCCTTGGAAATAGCTTGTTTTTCTGGAAGGTCTCCTGTGGGAACTCTTATTATTATGATCTGAGAATGTTAATTTGAAGATGTGAGGCAGGGACAGTGACATTTCTATAGTCCCAGATGCATAGAATTATGGGAGAGAATGTTGATTTCTATACAGTGTGGCATGCTTTTTAAATAATCATTTAATCTTGGGAAAATGGAAAAAAATGCCTTTAGTGTTTCTCTACTGTACTGAAAGGAGAAATGAAAAAGGGGTTAAAATATTTCCTTGTTCAGTGTGAAGGCAAGTGGAAGACAGAAGGGACAAGTCCTGTCAGGCCTCATTGAAGATAGATAAAAGGAAGAAACTGCTCAAGAGCTTTTGAAATGATTTCTGATCCTGCATTCAGCTCTTATTCGTCCCAGAGGTTGTGACTGAATTATAACTCAGTGACAAATGCTTGTTTCTGCTCTCAGTATATGGATAGATGATGAGACTGAATGTTTTCTAGTTCTTGGGAATATTATCTACAAACTTTTAAGTTGATTTGATAAAAGGAAATTGTTCCTTAGGCGTTCTTCATTGACTAATGAAATGCTGGTATTTGTCCTTGGCAAACTTCACAGGACTGTGGACAGCATGAAGGAGGCCATTGAAGGAATTTCCTTGGTGATTGCCCACACTCATTCTCTTGCCCATACTCCTGTCACAAGGCCTAGCAGCGAGGGCTCTTCTATGGAAAACCTTCCACGTGATGCAGAATTGAAGGAAAGTTTCCCTCCTTGAGAAAACCATGTGACTTCTTCCTCAAATGCATACACTTCAGTTGAGAGCCTGGACCAGTACCTGAGCAGGGTCAGTTGCATTTCAATATGTTCCACTGGCTTGCAGTATTTGAATGATTGTTCTTCAGTTTTTGAAATCCTGAATTGTTTGACTGCTTTGTGTTCAGTTAATATTGCTACCATTCAGTGTTCATAATAGAATTGGAGATCTGGGCATTTTTTAAAACTTCAAGCTCTCATGCTGAATCTCTACAGTTATTTTGTTGTTGTTGTTGTTGATATGTCTTTGTTGTTTACAGTGGTACTTCCAATATCCTCCATACCTGTGCTCTCCACTCTCAGAATAATTTCAGCAGTTGTTCTGGTTTCATTCATAGTTATCAAATAGTATACTTAAGAGCATTTCATTCATGTCCCATACCTTCTTCTGTCATGTCCTCACTCCTCACTGCTGGCCCTTCCCCCAAAAGTTCCTCTTGTACATTCCTATTATTCATCTTTAAAGTCTAGATTTACAAGATAGAGAGAACCAGTGACATTTGATTCTTTCAGTCTGGTATATTTGGCTTAACATGATAAGCTCTACTTCTATTTTCCTGCAAATGATATTATTTCATTCTTTATAGCTGAATGATTTTCTGTTTTGGCCACATATTGTAATTATGCATGTGCTCCTTGATGAACAGGTACTTGTTTTGATTCTGTGTTTTAACTCTTTTGTAGAGTACTAATATAAGCACAAAGGTACAGTGAGAAAAGATATGTTTTGTGTAACTTGCCTCCATAAGGATATGGAAATTGGCATTTTAACTTTCTGTGGAAGCTGCATCTGAATTGGTTTGGAAATGAACACTGCTGTCTAGACACATCACTGACCATGCTTACTACCTGCGTGACTTCACCTCACAGAACCTGATTGTCCTGCACCATCTCAAGCTTACCATCCACTCTTGAACTCATATGCTTACAATGTCAGCAGAGAATTTTCTAGACCTGTAAACTTAAAAACTGAACTTTGTTTCATGGATAAAATTGTGTCATTTGTTGACCTACATTTTTTGTTGTTGTCAGTTGTGGGACTTGATATCTAGGCCTGGGCGTAGTCCCTGAGCTTTTTAGCTTAAGGCTACTGCCATATCCCCGAGTCACAGTGCTACTTCCAGTTTTCTGGTGGTTAATTGGAAATGAACAACTCACGAACTTTAGTGCCCAGGTGGCTTTGAACTGCAATCCTCAGATCTCAGCCTCCTGAGTAAGTAGGATTGCAGGAGTGAGCTATGGCACCCAGCTACAAAATTTCATAATTACAATGTTCTTGACAAGAACAAGTTTTCCTAAATAACATTTATTATTCTCATTCTTTTGGAAGTGATGATATATTTCCATTGAATTTTAAGGAAATAAGTGAATTTTACTATACTCTATTTCCAACTTCTGTGCCACACTTGTGAGCTCTATTCTTTGTCTTTAAATTCTCAGTCAAACCATCACTAGAATGCCTGATGGATAAGTGAGTAGTAATAAATAACTTCTATGTTAGGGATGGCGAGCTTAAATTATCAATTTGTTTCTCCTATTCAGATTCTGCGCTTACTGTCCTCCTCTCATCTATAGGTGTCATGTAACCATTTCATCCCACCTTGTGATACAGACCCGGTAAGTCCCCGTGTGTGCACCCCTGGAAATGTGCAAACTGTGACACATGCCAGTCACTGCTGAGTGTGTGAGAGTACATTGATGACAGTTTTGCTATTTATCCACTGTTTGAATATTTCTAGACCAAGATTAAAAATTACAGCAGCAAAACATTTATTGGAACACATAGACAAATACGTCATGTGACCGAGCTGTTTAGCCATTTACATCAGTGAGCCTTGGCTCAGAGCTCTGATGGGACACTCTAGATGTTTGAACACACAGAGAAGTCACACAGGTCTGGGTTAAAAATGAAATTCAGCCACATCTTCCTGTTCAGCTCCTGCCCAAATAGGCTTATGGAAGGAAAAAAAATGAAAGATGCCCAAACATGTTTTAATATATAATTCATGATATCCTAGCTGGATAGTGTTTGTTTTGTTTTGTTTCAGAGTTTTTCATCTATAGAACAAACGAGGCTCCAGGTATTCATGATACACAGTCATTTACTGGACTCATCTG